>NW_025721135.1:0-344824 GCF_922984935.1 Meles meles
TGGTGCCCGAAGTGTGTTCGCCGGGCATTTTCCGGCCAATTCTCACGAGCGTTCTGCCCAAATCGGGATCGATTTGGGCAGAAGGCTCGTGGGAATTGGCCGGCGTTGGGCAGCCCTGCTCAGCGCCCAGTTCCGCGTGAGCAGGGCCCTTTATCGCTCGGGGCATGTCGCGGGCACCCGGAAAACGAGCCGTGACGATGGGGCGCGGCCGGCGGCCCCTGCGCCGGGGTTCTTTCCCCGAGCAGAGTTGATGGAGGTGCCGTGGCCGGGCGTCTGCCTCCGCCGTGGTGGGCGTCCGGGCCGCCCATGGAGGGGGCTGGCCTCCGTGGGGGCACGGATGGATCCCTCACTCCACGGCTGGGACGAAGCCGCGAAAGGTGCCGTGGTCGCCAGGACGGTCGGGGGACTCGTGGCGCGGGACGCAGGGTTCCCCGTGGGGAGGCCCCCAGGCTCAGGCCCCTGGCAACGAAGGCTGAGGAAGCAGGCCCGATCCGGATCCGGCTTTCGTGGCCGCCCCGGCCCCAGCTGCCGAAGCCTGGGTGGGGAACCTCGCAGGCTGTGGAGCGGGAGGCGTCGGCCTCCCCCGGGCCTGCCTCCCGGAGCTCCTCCTTGCGGTGCCAGAACGCGGCGACACGCGATCCCGGACAGGGCCCTGGGGCGGTAGCCCTGCGGCCCTGTGGTGCCCGAAGTGTGTTCTTCGGCGTTTTCCGGCCAATTCTCATGAGCGTTCTGCCCAAATCGGGATCGATTTGGGCAGAACGCTCGTGAGAATTGGCCGGCGTTGGGCAGCACTGCTCAGCGCCCAGTTCCGCGTGGCGCAGGGCCCTTTCTCGCTCGGGGCATGTCGCGGCCACCCGGCAAACGAGCCGTGACGATGGGGCGCGGCCGGCGGCGCCGGCACCGGGATCCTTTCCCGAGCAGAGTGGATGGAGGCGCCGTGGCCGGGCGTCCGCCTCCGCCGTGGCGGGCGTCCGGGGCGCCCATGGAGGGGCTTGCCTCCGAGGGGGAACGGATGGATCCCTCATTCCACGGCTGGGACGAAGCCGCGAAAGGTGCCGTTTTCCCCGGGACGGTCGGGGGACTCGTGGCGCGGGACGCGGGGTTCCCCGTGGGGAGGCCCCCAGGCTCAGGCCCCTGGCAACGGAAGGCTGAGCAAGCGGGCCCTGGCCCGGGCCCGGCTTTCGGGGCCGGCCCGGCCCCAGCTGCCGGCGCCAGGGAGGGGACCCCCGGAGGCTGAGGAGCGGGAGGCGTCGGCCTCCCCGGGGCCTGCCTCCCGGAGCTCCTCCTGGCGGTGCCGGAACACGATGACACGCGATCCCGGACAGGGCCCGCGAGGGGCGGCCCTGCGGCCCTGTGGTGCCCGAAGTGGGTTCACCGATCGTTTTCCGGCCAATTCTCAAGAGCGTTCTGCCCAGATCGATTTGGGCAGAACGCTCGTGAGAATTGGCCGGCGTTGGGCAGCCCTGGTCAGCGCCCAGTTCCGCGTGGCGCAGGGCCCGTTCTCGCTCGGGGCATGTCGCGGCCACCCGACAAACGAGCCGTGACGATGGGGCGCGGCCGGCGGCCCCGGCGCCGGGGTCCTTTCCCCGAGCAGAGTGGATGGAGGCGCCGTGGCCGGGTGTCCGCCTCCGCTGTGGCGGGCGTCCGGGGCGCCCATGGAGGGGCTGGCCTCCGTGGGGGAACGGATGGATCCCTCATTCCACGGCTGGGTCGAAGCCGCGAAAGGTGCCGTTTTCGCCGGTACGGTCGGGGGTCTCGTGGCGCGGGACGCGGGGTTCCCCGTGGGGAGGCCCCCAGGCTCAGGCCCCTGGCAACGGAAGGCTGAGCAAGCAGGCCCTGGCCCGGGCCCGGCTTTCGGGGCCGGCCAGGCCCCACCTGCCGGCGCCAGGGAGGGGTCCCCCGGAGGCTGAGGAGCGGGAGGTGTCGGCCTCCCCGGGGACTGCCTCCCGGAGCTCTTCCTGGCGGTGCCGGAACGCGACGACACGCGATCCCAGACAGGGCCCCGGGGGGGAGGCCCTGCGGCCCTGTGGTGCCCGAAGTGCGTTCGCCGGTCGTTTTCCGGCCAATTCTCACGAGCGTTCTGCCCAAATCGGGATCGATTTGGGCAGAACGCTCGTGAGAATTGGCCGGCGTTGGGCAGCACTGCTCAGCGCCCAGTTCCGCGTGGCGCAGGGCCCTTTCTCGCTCGGGGCATGTCGCGGCCACCCGGCAAACGAGCCGTGACGATGGGGCGCGGCCGGCGGCGCCGGCACCGGGATCCTTTCCCGAGCAGAGTGGATGGAGGCGCCGTGGCCGGGCGTCCGCCTCCGCCGTGGCGGGCGTCCGGGGCGCCCATGGAGGGGCTTGCCTCCGAGGGGGAACGGATGGATCCCTCATTCCACGGCTGGGACGAAGCCGCGAAAGGTGCCGTTTTCCCCGGGACGGTCGGGGGACTCGTGGCGCGGGACGCGGGGTTCCCCGTGGGGAGGCCCCCAGGCTCAGGCCCCTGGTAACGGAAGGCTGAGCAAGCGGGCCCTGGCCCGGGCCCGGCTTTAGGGGCCGGCCCGGCCCCAGCTGCCGGCGCCAGGGACGGGACCCCCGGAGGCTGAGGAGCGGGAGGCGTCGGCCTCCCCGGGGCCTGCCTCCCAGAGCTCCTCCTGGCGGCGCCGGAAAACGATGACACGCGATCCCGGACAGGGCCCGCGAGGGGCGGCCCTGCGGCCCTATGGTGCCCGAAGTGGGTTCACCGATCGTTTTCCGGCCAATTCTCAAGAGCGTTCTGCCCAGATCGATTTGGGCAGAACGCTCGTGAGAATTGGCCGGCGTTGGGCAGCCCTGGTCAGCGCCCAGTTCCGCGTGGCGCAGGGCCCGTTCTCGCTCGGGGCATGTCGCGGCCACCCGACAAACGAGCCGTGACGATGGGGCGCGGCCGGCGGCCCCGGCGCCGGGGTCCTTTCCCGAGCAGAGTGGATGGAGGCGCCGTGGCCGGGTGTCCGCCTCCGCTGTGGCGGGCGTCCGGGGCGCCCATGGAGGGGCTGGCCTCCGTGGGGGAACGGATGGATCCCTCATTCCACGGCTGGGACGAAGCCGCGAAAGGTGCCGTTTTCGCCGGTACGGTCGGGGGTCTCGTGGCGCGGGACGCGGGGTTCCCCGTGGGGAGGCCCCCAGGCTCAGGCCCCTGGCAACGGAAGGCTGAGCAAGCAGGCCCTGGCCCGGGCCCGGCTTTCGGGGCCGGCCCGGCCCCACCTGCCGGCGCCAGGGAGGGGTCCCCCGGAGGCTGAGGAGCGGGAGGTGTCGGCCTCCCCGGGGACTGCCTCCCGGAGCTCTTCCTGGCGGTGCCGGAACGCGACGACACGCGATCCCGGACAGGGCCCCCGGGGGGAGGCCCTGCGGCCCTGTGGTGCCCGAAGTGCGTTCGCCGGTCGTTTTCCGGCCAATTCTCACGAGCGTTCTGCCCAAATCGGGATCGATTTGGGCAGAACGCTCGTGAGAATTGGCCGGCTTTGGGCAGCCCTGGTCAGCGACCAGTTCCGCGTGGAGCAGGGCCCTTTCTCGCTCGGGGCATGTCGCGGGCACCCGGAAAGCGAGCCGTGACGATGGGGCGCGGCCGGCGGCCCCGGCGCCGGTGTTCTTTCCCCGAGCAGAGTTGATGGAGGTGCCGTGGCCGGGCGTCCGCCTCCGCCGTGGTGGGCGTCCGGGCCGCCCATGGAGGGGGCTGGCCTCCGTGGGGGAACGGATGGATCCCTCACTCCACGGCTGGGACGAAGCCGCGAAAGGTGCCGTGGTCGCCAGGACGGTCGTGGGACTCGTGGCGCGGGACGCAGGGTTCCCCGTGGGGAGGCCCCCAGGCTCAGGCCCCTGGCAACGGAAGGCTGAGGAAGCAGGCCCGATCCGGATCCGGCTTTCGTGGCCGGCCCGGCCCCAGCTGCCGAAGTCTGGGTGGGGAACCTCGCAGGCTGTGGAGCGGGAGGCGTCGGCCTCCCCCGGGCCTGCCTCCCGGAGCTCCTCCTTGCGGTGCCAGAACAAGGCGACACGCGATCCCGGACAGGGCCCTGGGGCGGTAGCCCTGCGGCCCTGTGGTGCCCGAAGTGTGTTCTTCGGGCGTTTTCCGGCCAATTCTCACGAGCGTTCTGCCCAAATCGGGATCGATTTGGGCAGAACGCTCGTGAGAAATGGCCGGCGTTGGGCAGCCTTGGTCAGCGCCCAGTTCCGCGGGGAGCAGGGCCCTTTCTCGCTCAGGGCATGTCGCGGGCACCCGGAAAACGAGCCGTGACGATGGGGCGCGGCCGGCGGCCCCGGCGCCGGGGTGCTTTCCCCAAGCAGAGTTGATGGAGGCGCCGTGGCCGGGCGTCCGCCTCCGCCGTGGCGGGCGTCCGGGGCGCCCATGGAGAGGGCTGGCCTCCGTGGGGGAACGGATGGATCCCTCACTCCACGGCTGGGACGAAGCCGCAAAAGGTGCCGTTGTCGCCGGGACGGGCGGGGGACTCGTGGCGCGGGACGCAGGGTTCCCCGTGGGGAGGCCCCCAGGCTCAGGCCCTGGCAACGGAAGGCTGAGCAAGCAGGCCCGGGCCCGGGCCCGGCTTTCGGGGCCGGCCCGGCCCCAGCTTCCGGCGCCAGGGAGGGGACCCCCGAGGGCTGAGGAGCGGGAGGCGTCGGCCTCCCCAGGGCCTGCCTCCCGGAGCTCCTCTTGGCGGTGCCGGAACGCGGCGACACGCGATCCCGGACAGGGCCCCGGGGGGGCGGCCCTGCGGCCCTGTGGTGCCCGAAGTGTCCTCGCCGGGCGTTTTCCGGCCAATTCTCACGAGCTTTCTGGCCAAATCGGGATCGATTTGGGCAGAACGCTCGTGAGTATTGGCCGGCGTTGGGCAGCCCTGGTCAGCGCCCAGTTCGGCGAGGAGCAGGGCCCTTTCTCGCTCGGGGCATGTCGCGGGCACAAGAAAACGAGCCGTGACGATGGGGCGTGGCCGGCGGCCCCGGCGCCGTGGTGCTTTCCCCGAGCAGGGTTGATGGAGGCGCCGTGGCCGGGCGACCGCGTCCGCCGTGGCGGGCGTCCGGGGCGCCCATGGAGGGGGCTGGCCTCCGTGGGGGAACGGATGGATCCCTCACTCCACGGCTGGGACGAAGCCGCGAAAGGTGCCGTGGTCGCCGGGACGGTCGGGGGTATCGTGGCCGGGACGCAGGGTTCCCCGTGGGGAGGCCCCCAGGCTCAGGCCCCTGGCAACGGAAGGCTGAGCAAGCAGGCCCTGGCCGGGCCCGGCTTTCGGGGCCGGCCCGGCCCCAGCTGCCGGCGCCAGGGAGGGGACCCCCGAGGGCTGAGGAGCGGGAGGCGTCGGCCTCCCCAGGGCCTGCCTCCCGGAGCTCCTCCTGGCGGTGCCGGAACGCGGCGACACGCGATCCCGGACAGGGCCCCTTGGGGGCGCACCTGCGGCCCTGCGGTACCCGAAGTGTGTTCGCCGGGCGTTTTCCGGCCAATTCTCACGAGCGTTCTGCCCAAATCGGGATCGATTTGGGCAGAACGCTCGTGAGAATTGGCCGGCGTTGGGCAGCCCAGGTCAGCGCCCAGTTCCGCGTGGAGCACCGCCCTTTCTCGCTCGGGGCATGTCGCGGGCACCCGGAAAACGAGACGTGACGATGGGGCGCGGCCGGCGGCCCGGGCGCCGGCGTGCTTTCCCCGAGCAGAGTTGATGGAGGCGCCGTGGCCGGGCGTCCGCCTCCGCCGTGGCGGGCGTCCGGGGCACCCATGGAGGGGGCTGGCCTCCGTGGGGGAACGGATGGATCCCTCACTCCACGGCTGGGACGAAGCCGCGAAAGGTGCTGTGGTCGCCGGGACGGTCGGGGGACCCGTGGCGCGGGACGCAGGGTTCCCCGTGGGGAGGCCCCCAGGCTCGGGCCCCTGGCAACGGATGGCTGAACAAGCAGGCCCGGGCCCGGGCCCGGCTTTCGGGGCCGGCCCGGCCCCAGCTGCCGGCGCCAGGGAGGGGACCCCCGGAGGCTGAGGAGCGGGAGGCGTCGGCCTCCCCGGGGCCTGCCTCCCAGAGCTCCTCCTGGCGGTGCCGGAACGCGGCGACACGCGATCCCATACAGGGCCCCGGGGGGGCGGCCCCGCGGCCCTGTGGTGCCCGAAGTGTGTTCGCCCGGCGTTTTCCGGCCTATTCTCATGAGCGTTCTGCCCAAATCGGGATCGATTTGGGCAGAACGCTCGTGAGAATTGGCCGGCGTTGGGCAGCCCTGGTTAGCCACCAGTTCCGCGGGGAGCAGGGCCCTTTCTCGCTCGGGGCATTTCGCGGGCACCCGGAAAACGAGCCGTGACGATGGGGCGCGGCCGGCGGCCCCGGCGCCGGGGTGCTTTCCCCGAGGAGAGTTGATGGAGGCGCCGTGGCCGGGCGTCCGCCTCCGCCGTGGAGGGAGGCCGGGGCGCCCGTGGAGGGCGCTGGCCTCTGTGGGGGAACGGATTGATCTCTCACACCACGGCTGGGTCGAAGCCGCGAAAGATGCCGTTGTCGCCGGGATGGTCAGGGGAGTCGTGGCGCGGGACTCCGGGTTCCCCGTGCGGAGGCCCCCAGGCTCAGGCCCCTGGAAACGAAAGGCTGAGCAAGCGGGCCTGGGCCCGGTCCTGGCTTTCGGGGCCGGCCCGTCCCCAGCTGCCGGCGCTAGGGAGGGGACCCACGGAGGCTGAGGAGCGGGAGGCGTCGGCCGCCCCAGGGCCTTCATCCCGGAGCTCCTCCTGGTGGCGCCGGAACGCGACGACACGCGATCGCGGACAAGGCCCCGGGGGGGCGGCCCTGCGGCCCAGTGGTGCCCGAAGTGTGTTCGCCGGGCGTTTTCCGGCCAATTCTCACGAGCGATCTGCCCAAATCGATCACGATTTGGGCAGAACGCTCGTGAGAATTGGCCGGCGTTGGGCAGCCCAGGTCAGCGCCCAGTTCCACGTGGAGCAGGGCCCTTTCTCGCTCGGGGCATGTCGCGGCCACCCGGAAAACGAACCTTGACGGTGGGGCGCGGCCGGCGGCCCCGGTGCCGGGGAGTTTTTCCCGAGCAGAGTTGATGGAGGCACCGTGTCCGGGAGTCCGCCTCCGCCGTGGCGGGCGTCCAGGGCGCCCATGGAGGGGGCTGGCCTCCGTGGGGGAACAGATGGATCCCTCACTCCACGGCTGGGACGAAGCCACAAAAGGTGCCGTTGTCACCGGGACGGTCGGGGGCCTCGTGGTGCGGGACGCAGGCCCGTGGCAACGGAAGGCTGAGCAAGCAGGCCCGGGCCCGGGCCCGGCTTTCGGGGCCGGCCCAGCCCCAGCTGCCGGCGTCAGGGAGGGGACCACCGGAGGCTGAGGAGCGGGAGGCGTCGGCCTCACCGGGGCCTGCATCCCGGAGCTCCTGCTGGCGGTGCCGGAACGCGGCGACACGCGATTCGGACAGGGCCCCGGGGGGGCGGCCCTGCGGCCCTGTGTTGCCCGAAGTGTATTCGCCGGGCGTTTTCCGGCAAATTCTCACGAGCGTTCGATTTGGGCAGAACGCTCGTGAGAATTGGCCGGCGTTGGGCAGCCCAGGTCAGCGCCCAGTTCTGCGTGGAGCACCGCCCTTTCTCGCTCGGGGCATGTCGCCGCCACCCGGAAAATGAGCCGTGACGATGGGGCGCGTTCGGCGGCCCCGGCGCCGGCGTGCTTTCCCCGAGCAGAGTTGATGGAGGCGCCGTGGCCGGGCGTCCGCCTCCGCCTTGGCGGGCGTCCGGGGCGCCCATGGAGGGGGCTGGCCTCCGTGGGGGAACAGATTGATCTCTCACACAACGGCTGGGACGAAGCCGCGAAAGATGCCGTTGTCGCCGGGACGGTCGGGGGACTCGTGGCTCGGGACGCAGGGTTCCCCATGGGGAGGCCCCCAGGCTCAGGCCCCTGGCAACGGAAGGCTGAGAAAGAAGGCCCGGGCCCGGGCGCGGCTTTCGGGGCCGGCCCGGCCCCAGCTGCCGGCGCCAGGGAGGGGACCCCCGAGGGCTGAGGAGCGGGAGGCGTTGGCATACCCGGGGCCTGCCTCCCGGAGCTCCTCCTGGCGGCGCCGGAACGTGACGACACGCGATCCCGGACAGGTCCCCGGGGGGGCGGCCCTGCGGCCCTGTGGTGCCCGAAGTGTGTTCGCCGGGCGTTTTCCGGCCAATTCTCACGAGCGTTCTGCCCAAAATCGGGATCGATTTGGGCAGAACGCTCGTGAGAATTGGCCGGCGTTGGGCAGCCTTGGTCAGCGCCCAGTTCCACGGGGAGCAGGGACCTTTCTCGCTCGGGGCATGTCGCGGGCACCCGGAAAACGAGCCGTGACGATGGGGCGCGGCCGACGGCCCCGGCGCCGGGGTGCTTTCCCCGAGCAGATTTGATGGAGGCGCCATGGCCGGGCATCCGCCTCCGCCGTGGCGGGCGTCCGGGGCTCCCATGGAGGGGGCTGGCCTCCGTGGGGGAACGGATGGATCCCTCACTCCACGGCTGAGACGAAGCCGCGAAAGGTGCCGTTGTCGCCGGGACGGTCGGGGGACTTGTGGCGCGGGACGCAGGGTTCCCCGTGGGGAGGCCCCCAGGCTCAGGCCCCTGGCAACGGAAGGCTGAGCAAGCAGACCCGGGCCCGGGCCCGGCTTTCGGGGCCGGCCCGGCCCCATCTGCCGGCGCCAGGGAGGGGACCCCAGGAGGCTGAGGAGCGGGAGGCGTCGGCCTCCCCGGGGCCAGCATCCCGGAGCTCCTGCTGGCGGTGCCGGAACGCGGCGACACGCGATCCCGGACAGGGCCCCGTGGGGGCGGCCCTGCGACCCTGTGTTGCCCGAAGTGTATTCGCCGGGCGTTTTCCGGCCATTTCTCACGAGCGTTCTGCCCAAATCGGGATCGATTTGGGCAGAACGCTCGTGAGAATTGGCCGGCGTTGGGCAGCCCTGGTCAGCGCCCAGTTCCGCGGGGAGCAGGGCCCTTTCTCGCTCGGGGCATGTCGCGGGCACCCGGAAAACGAGCCGTGACGATGGGGCGCGGCCGGCGGCCCCGGCGCCGGGGTGCTTTCCCCGAGCAGAGTAGATGGAGGCGCCGTGGCCGGGCGTCCGCCTCCGCCGTGGCGGGCGTCCAGGGCGCGCATGGAGGGGGCTGGCCTCCGTGGGGGAACGGATGGATCCCTCACTCCACGGCTGGGACGAAGCCGCGAAAGGTGCCGTGGTCGCCGGGACGGTCGGGGTACTCGTGGCGCAGGACGCAGGGTTCCCATGGGGAGGCCCCCCGGATCAGGCCCCTGGCAACGGAAGGCTGAGCAAGCATGCCCGGTTCGGGGCCGGCTAATGGGGCCGGCCCGGCCCCAACTTCCGGCACCAGAGAGGGGACCCCCGGAGGCTGAGGAGCGGGAGGCGTCGGCCTCCCCGGGGCCTGCCTCCCGGAGCTCCTCCTGGTGGTGCCGGAACGCGGCGACACATGATCCCGGACAGGGCCCCGGGGGTGCGGCCCTGCGGCCCTGTGGTGCCCGAAGTGGGTTCGCCGGGCGTTTTCCGGCCAATTCTCACGAGCGTTCTGCCCAAAACGGGATCGATTTGGGCAGAACACTCGTGAGAATTGGCCGGCGTTGGGGAGCCCTGGTCAGCGCCCACTTGCGCGGGGTGCAGGGCCCTTTCTCGCTCGGGGCATGTCGCGGGCACCCGGAAAACGAGCCGTGACGATGGGGCGCGGCCGGCGGCCCCGGCGCCGGGGTGCTTTCCCGAGCAGATTTTATGGAGGCCCCGTGGCCGGGCGACCGCCTCCGCCGTGGCGGGCGTCCGGGGCGCCCATGGAGGGGGCTGGCCTCCGTGGGGGAACGGATGGATCCCTCACTCCACGGCTGGGACGAAGCCGCGAAAGGTGCCGTGGTCGCCGGAACGGTCGGGGGACTCGTGCCGCGGGACGCAGGGTTCCCCGTGGGGAGGCCCCCAGACTCAGGCCCCTGGCAACGGAAGGCTGAGCAAGCAGGCCCGGACCCGGGCCCGGGTTTCGGGGCCGGCCCGGCCCCAGCTGCCGGCGCCAGGGAGGGGACACCCGGAGGCTGAGGAGCGGGAGGCGTCGGCCTCCCCGGGGCCTGCCTCCCGGAGCTCCTCCTGGCGGTGCCGGAACACGGCGACACGCGATCCCGGACAGGGCCCCGGGGGGGCGGCCCTGTGGCCCTGTGGTGCCCGAAGTGGGTTCGCCGGGCGTTTTCCGGCCAATTCTCACGAGCGTTCTGCCCAAATCGGGATCGAATTGGGCAGAACGCTCGTGAGAATTGGCCGGCGTTGGGCAGCCCTGGTCAGCGCCCAGTTCCGCGTGGTGCAGGGCCCTTTCTCGCTCGGGGCATGTCACGGGCACCGGGAAAACGAGCCGTGACGATGGGGCGCGGCCGGCGGCCCCGGCGCCGGGGTGCTTTCCCCGAGCAGAGTTGATGGAGGCGCCGTGGCCTGGCGTCCGACTCCGCCGTGGCGGGTTTCCGGGGCGCCCATGGAGGGGGCTGGCCTCGGTGGGGGAATTGATGGATCCCTCACACCACGGCGGGACGAAGCCGCGAAAGGTGCCGATGTCGGCGGGACGGTCGGGGTCTCGTGGCGCGGGACGCAGGGTTCCCCGTGGTGAGGCCCCCAGGCTCAGGCCCATGGCAACGGAAGGCTGAGCAAGCAGGCCCAGGCCCGGGCCCGGCTTTCGGGGCCAGCCCTTCCCCAGCGGCCGGCGCCAGGGAGGGGACCCCCGTAGCCTAAGGAGAGGGAGGCGTCTCCCTCCCCGGGGCCTGCCTCCCGGAGCTCCTCCTGGCGGTGCCGGAACGCGGCGACACGCGATCCCGGACAGGGCCAGGGGGCGGCGGCCCTGCGGCCCAGTGGTGCCCGAAGTGTGTTCGCCGGGCGTTTTCCGGCCAATTCTAACGAGCGTTCTGCCCAAATCGGGATCGATTTGGGCAGAACGCTCGTGAGAATTGGCCGGCGTTGGGCAGCCCAGGTCACCGCCCAGATCAGCGTAGAGCACCGCCCTTTCTCGCTCGGGGCATGTCGCTGCCACCCGGAAAACGAGCCGTGACGATGGGGCGCGGCCGGCGGCCCCGGCGCCGGGGAGTTATCCCCGAGCAGAGTTGATGGAGGCGCCGTGGCCGGGCGTCCGCCTCCGCCATGGCGGGCGGCCGGGGCGCCCGTGGAGGGGGCTGGCCTCTGTGGGGGAACGGATTGATATCTCATTCCACGGCTGGTACGAAGCCGCGAAAGGTGCCGTTGTCGCCGGGACGGTCGGTGGACTCGTGGCGCGGGTCTCAGGTTTCCCGGTGGGGAGGCCCCCAGGCTCAGGCCCCTGGCAACGGAAGGCTGAGCAAGCGGGCCTGGGCCCGGGCCCGACGTGCTTTCCCCGAGTAGAGTTGATGGAGGCGCCGTGGCCGGGCGTCTGCCTCCGCCGTGGCGGGCGTCCGGGGCGCCCATGGAGGGGGCGGACTCCGTTGGGCAACGGATGGATCCCTCACTCCACGGCTGGGACGAAGCCGCGAAAGGTCCGTTGTCGCCGGGACTGGCGGGGGACTCGTTGCGCGGGACGCAGGGTTCCCCGTGGGGAGGCCCCCAGGCTCAGGCCCCTGGCAACGGAAGGCTGAGCAAGCAGGCCCGGGCCCGGGCCCGGCTTTTGGGGCCGGCCCGGCCCCAGCTGCCAGCGCCAGGGAGGGGACCCCCGAGGGCTGAGGAGCGGGATGCGTCGGCCTCCCCGGGGCCTGCGTCCCAGAGCTCCTCCTGGCGGTGCCGGAACGCGGCGACACGCGATCCCAGACAGGGCGCCGGGGTGCTTTCCCCGAGCAGAGTTGATGGAGGCGCTGTGGTCGGGCGTCCGCCTCCGCCGTGGCGGGCGTCCGGGGCGCCTATGGAGGGGGCTGGCCTCCGTGGGGGAACGGATGGATCCCTCACTCCACGGCTGGGACGAAGCCACGAAAGGTGCCGTGGTCGCCAGGACGGTCGGGGGACTCGTGGCGCGGGACGCAGTGTTCCCCGTGGGGAGGCCCCCAGGCTCAGGCCCCTGGCAACGGAAGGCTGAGCAAGCAGGCCCGGTCCGGACCCGGCTTTCCTGGCCGGCCCGGCCCCAGCTGCCAAAGCCTGGGAGGGGATCCTCGCAGGCTGTGGAGCGGGAGGCGTCGGCCTCCCCCGGGCCTTCCTCCCGGAGCTCCTCCTTGCGGTGCCAGAACGCGGCGACACGCGATCCCGGACAGGGCCCTGGGGCGGTGGCCCTGCGGCCCTGTGGTGCCCGAAGTGTGTTCTTCGGGCGTTTTCCGGCCAATTCTCACGAGCGTTCTGCCCAAATCGGGATCGATTTGGGCAGAACGCTCGTGTGAAATGGCCGGCGTTGGGCAGCCTTGGTCAGCGCCCAGTTCCGCGGGGAGCAGGGCCCTTTCTCGCTCGGAGCATGTCGCGGGCACCCGGAAAACGAGCCGTGACGATGAGGCGCGGCCGGCGGCCCCGGCGCCGGGGTGCTTTCCCCGAGCAGAGTTGATGGAGGGGCCGTGGCCGGGGGTCCGCCTCTGCCGTGGTGGGCGTCCGGGGCACCCATGGAGGGGGCTGGCCTCCGTGGGGGAACAATGGATCCCTCACTCCACGGCTGGGACGAAGCCGCGAAAGGTGCCGTTGTCGCCAGGACGGTCGGGGGACTCGTGGCGCGGGACGCAGAGTTCCCCGTGGGGAGGCCCCCAGGCTCAGGCCCCTGGCAACGGAAGGCTGAGCAAGCAGGCCCGTGCCCGGGCACGGCTTTCGGGGCGGCCCGGCCCCAGCTGCCGGCGCCAGGGAGGGGACCCCCGAGGGCTGAGGAGCGGTAGGCGTCGGCATCCCCGGGGCCTGTCTCCCGGACACCTCCTGGCGGTGCCGGAACGCGGCGACACGCGATCCCGGACAGGGCCCCGGGGGGGCGGCCCTGCGGTCCTGTGGTGCCCGAAGTGTGCTCGCCGGGCGTTTTCCGGCCAATTCTCACGATCGTTCTGCCGAAATCGGGATCGATTTGGGCAGAACGCTCGTGAGAATTGGCCGGCGTTGGGCAGCCCGGGTCAGCGCCCAGTTCCGCGGGGAGCAGGGCCCTTTCTCGCTCGGGGCATGTTGCGGGCACCCGAAAACTAGCCGTGACGATGGGGCGCGGCCGGCGGCCCCGGCGTCGGGGTGCTTTCCCCAAGCAGAGTTGATGGAGGCGCCGTGGCCGGGCGTCCGCCTCCTCCGTGGCGGGCGTCCGGGGCGCCCATATAGGGGGCTGGCCTCCGTGGGGGAACGGATGGATCCCTCACTCCACGGCTGGGACGAAGCCGCGAAATGTTCCGTGGTCGCCGGGACGGTCGGGGGACTCGTGGCGCGGGACGCATGGTTCCCCTTGGGGAGGCCCCCCGGTCAGGCCCCCGGCAACGGAAGGCTGAGCAAGCAGGCCCGGGCCCGGGGCCGGCTAACGGGGCCGGCCCGGCCCCAACTGCCGGCACAAGGGAGGTGACCCCCGGAGGCTGAGGAGCGGGAGGCGTCGGCCTCCCCGGGACCTGCCTCCCGGAGCTCCACCTGGCGGTGCCGGAACGCGGCGACACGCGATCCCGGACAGGGCCCCGGAGGGGCGGCCCTGCGGCCCTGTGGTGCCCGAAGTGGGTTCGCCGGGGGTTTTCCGGCCAATTCTCACGAGCGTTCTGCCCAAATCGGGATCGATTTGGGCAGAACGCTCGTGAGAATTCGCCGGCGTTGGGGAGCCCTGGTCAGCGCCCAGTTTTGTGGGGAGCAGGGCCCTTTCTCGCTCGGGGCATGTCGCGGGCACCCGGAAAACGAGCCGTGACGATGGGGCGCGGCCGGCGGCCCCGGCGCCGGGGTGCTTTCCCGAGCAGATTTGATGGAGGCCCCGTGGCCGGGCGTCTGCCTCCGCCGTGGGGGGAGGCCGGGGCGCCCGTGGAGGGCGCTGGCCTCTGTGGGGGAACGTATTGATCTCTCACACCACGGCTGGGACGAAGCCGCGAAAGATGCCGTTGTCTCCGGTACGGTCGGGGGACTCGTGGCGCGGGACTCCGGGTTCCCCGTGGGGAGGCCCCCAGGCTCAGGCCCCTGACAACGGAAGGCTGAGCAAGCGGGCCTGGGCCCGGGCCCGGCTTTCGGGGCCGGCCCGGCCCCAGCTGCCGGCGCTAGGGAGGGGACCCACGGAGGCTGAGGAGCGGGAGGCGTCGGCCGCCCCGGGGCCTTCATCCCGGAGCTCCTCCTGGCGGCGCCGAATCGCGACGACACGCGATCGCGGACAAGGCCCCGGGGGGGCGGCCCTGCGGCCCAGTGGTGCCCGAAGTGTGTTCGCCGGGCGGTTTCCGGCCAATTCTCACGAGCGTTCTGCCCAAATCGATCACGATTTGGGCAGAACGCTCGTGAGAATTTGCCGGCGTTGGGCAGCCCAGGTCAGCGCCCAGTTCCACGTGGAGTAGGGCCCTTTCTCGCTCGGGGCATGTCGCGGCCACCCGGAAAACGAACCTTGACGATGGGGCGCGGCCGGCGCCCCAGCGCCGGGGAGTTTTTGTCGAGCACAGTGTATGGAGGCGCCGTGGCCAGGCGTCCGCCTCCGTCGTGGTGGGCGGCCGGGGCGCCCGTGGAGGGGGCTGGCCTCTTTGGGGGTAAGGTTTGATCTCTCACTCCAAGGCTGGGACGACGCCGCGAAAGGTGCCGTTGTCTCCGGGACGGTCGGGGGACTCGTGGCGCCGGACTCCGGGTTCCCCGTGGGGAGGCCCCCAGGCTCAGGCCCCTGGCAACGGAAGGCTGAGCAAGCAGGCCCTGGCACGGGCCCGGCTTTCGGGGCCGGCCCGGCCCCAGCTGCCGGCGCCAGGGAGGGGACCCCCGGAGGCTGAGGAGCGGGAGGCGTCGGCCTCCCCGGGGCCTGCCTCCCGGAGCTCCTCCTGGCGGCGCCGGAACACGATGACACGCGATCCCGGACAGGGCCCCCAAGGGGCGGCACTGCGGCCCTGTGGTGCCCGAAGTGTGTTCGCCGGGCGTTTTCCGGCCAATTCTCAAGAGCGTTCTGCCCAGATCGGAATCGATTTGGGCAGAACGCTCGTGAGAATTGGCCGGTGTTGGGCAGCCCTGGTCAGCGCCCAGTTCCACGGGGAGCAGGGCCCTTTCTCGCTCGGGGCATGTCGCGTGCACCCGGAAAACGAGCCGTGACGATGGGGTGCGGCCGGCGGCCCCGGCGCCGGGGTGCTTTCACGTGGCGGGAGTCCGGGGCGCCCATGGTGGGGGCTGGCCTCTGTGGGGGAACGGATGGATCCCTCACTCCACTGCTGGGACGAAGCCGCGAAAGGTGCCGTTGTCGCAGGGACGGTCGGGGGACTCGTGGCGCGGGACGCAGTGTTCCCCGAGGGGAGGTCCCAAGGCTCAGGCCCCTGGCAAAGGAAGGCTGAGCAAGCAGGCCCGGGCCCGGGCCCGGCTTTCGGGGCCGGCCCCCCCGAGCTGCCGGCGCCAGGGAGGGGACCCCAGGAGGCTGAGGAGCGGGAGGCTTCGACCTCCCCCGGGCCTGCCTCCCGGAGCTCCTCCTGGCGGTGCCCGATCGCGGCGACACGCGATCCCGGACAGGGCCCCGAGGGGGCGGCCCTGCGGCCCTGTGGTGCCCGAAGTGTGTTCGCCGGGCGTTTTCCGGCCAATTCTCATGAGCGTACTGCCCAAATCGGGATCGATTTGGGCAGAACGCTCGTGAGAATTGGCCGGCGTTGGGCATCCCTGGTCAGCACCCAGTTCCGCGTGGAGCAGGGCCCTTTCTCGCTCGGGGCATGTCGCGGGTACCCGGAAAACGAGCCGTGACGATGGGGCGCGGCCGGCGGTCCCGGCGCCGGGGTGCTTTCCCCGAGCAGAGTTGATGGAGGCGCCGTGGCCGAGCGTCCGCCTCCGCCGTGGCGGGCGGCCGGGGCGCCCGTGGAGGGGGCTGGCCTCTGTGGGGGAAAGGATGGATCCCTCACTCCACGGGTGGGACGAAGCCGCGAAAGGTGCCGTGGTCGCCGGGACGGACGGGGGACTCGTGGCGCGGGACGCAGGGTTCCCCGTGGGGAGGCCCCCAGTCTCAGGCGCCTGGCAACGGAAGGCTGAGCAAGCAGGCAGGGGCCCGGGCCCGGCTTTCGGGGCCGGCCCGGCCCCAGGTGCCGGCGCCAGGGAGGGGACCCCCGGAGGCTGAGGAGCGGGATGCGTCGGCCTCCCCGGGGCCTGCCTCCCGGAGCTCCTCCTGGCGGTGCCGGAACGCGACGACACGCGATCCCGGACAGGGCCCCGGGGGGGCCTCCCTGCGGCCCTGTGGTGCCCGAAGTGTGTTCGCCGGGCGTTTTCCGGCCAATTCTCACGAGCATTCTGCCCAAATCGGGATCGATTTGGGCAGAACGCTCGTGAGAATTGGCCGGCGTTGGGCAGCCCTGGTCAGCCACCAGTTCCGCGGGGTGCAGGGCCCTTTCTCGCTCGGGGCATGTCGCGGGCACCCGGAAAACGAGCCGTGACGATGGGGCGCGGCCGGCGGCCCCGGCGCCGGGGTCCTTTCCCGAGCAGAGTGGTAGGAGGCGCCGTGGCCGGGCGGCCGCCTCCGCCGTGGCGGGCGTCCGGGTGCCCATGGAGGGGCTTGCCTCCGTGGGGGAACGGATGGATCCCTCATTCCACGGCTGGGACGAAGCCACGAAAGGTGCCGTTTTCCCCGGGACGGTCGGGGGACTCGTGGCGCGGGACACGGGGTTCCCCGTGGGGAGGCCCCCAGGCTCAGGCCCCTGGCAACGGAAGGCTGAGCAAGCAGGCCCTGGCCCGGGCCCGGCTTTCAGGGCCGGCCCGGCCCCAGCTGCCGGCGCCAGGGAGGGGACCCCCGGAGGGTGAGGAGCGGGAGGCGTCGGCCTCCCCGGGGACTGCCTCCCGGAGCTCCTCCTGGCGGTGCCGGAACGCGACGACACGCGATCCCGGACAGGACCCCGGGGGGGAGTCCCTGCGGCCCTGTGGTGCCCGAAGTGGGTTCGCCGGGCGTTTTCCGTCCAATTCTCACGAGTGTTCTGCCCAAATCGGGATCGATTTGGGCAGAACGCTCGTGAGAATTGGCCGGCGTTGGGCAGCCCTGGTCAGCGCCCAGTTCCGCGTGGCGCAGGGCCCTTTCTCGCTCGGGGCATGTCGCGGCCACCCGGCAAACGAGCCGTGACGATGGGGCGCGGCCGGCGGCCCCGGCCCCGGGGTCCTTTCCCGAGCAGAGTGGATGGAGGCGCCGTGGCCGGGCGGCCGCCTCCGCCGTGGCGGGCGTCCGGGTGCCCATGGAGGGGCTTGCCTCCGTGGGGGAACGGATGGATCCCTCATTCTACGGCTGGGAAGAAGCCGCGAAAGGTGCCGTTTTCCCCGGGACGGTCGGGGGACTCGTGGCGCGGGACACGGGGTTCCCCGTGGGGAGGCCCCCAGGCTCAGGCCCCTGGCAACGGAAGGCTGAGCAACCAGGCCCTGGCCAGGGCCCGGCTTTCGGGGCCGGCCCGGACCCAGCTGCCGGCGCCAGGGAGGGGACCCCCGGAGGGTGAGGAGCGGGAGGCGTCGGCCTCCCCGGGGACTGCCTCCCGGAGCTCCTCCTGGCGGTGCCGGAACGCGACGACACGCGATCCCGGACAGGACCCCGGGGGGGAGTCCCTGCGGCCCTGTGGTGCCCGAAGTGTGTTCGCCGGGCGTTTTCCGTCCAATTCTCACGAGTGTTCTGCCCAAATCGGGATCGATTTGGGCAGAACGCTCGTGAGAATTGGCCGGCGTTGGGCAGCCCTGGTCAGCCACCAGTTCCGCGGGGTGCAGGGCCCTTTCTCGCTCGGGGCATGTCGCGGGCACCCGGAAAATGAGCCGTGACGATGGGGCGCGGCCGGCCGCCCCGGCGCCGGGGTCCTTTCCCCGAGCAGAGTTGATGGAGCCGCCGTGGCCGGGCGTCCGCCTCCGCCGTGGCGGGCGTCCGGGGCGCCCATGGAGGGGGCTGGCCTCCGTGGGGGAACGGATGGATCCCTCACTCCACGGCTGGGACGAAGCCGCGAAACGTGCTGTGGTCGCCGGGACGGTCGGGGGACTCGTGCTGCGGGACGCAGGGTTCCCCGTGGGGAGGCCCCCAGGCTCGGGCCCCTGGCAACGGAAGGCTGAGCAAGCAGGCCCGGGCCCGGGCCCGGCTTTCGGGGCCGGCCCGGCCCCTGCTGCCGTCGCCAGGGAGGGGACCCCCGGAGGCTGAGGAGCGGGAGGCGTCGGCCTCCCCGGGGCCTGCCTCCCGGAGCTCCTTCTGGCGGTGCCGGAACGCGGCGACACGCGATCCCGGACAGGGCCCCGGGGCGGCGGCCCTGCGGCCCTGTGCTGCCCGAAGGGTGTTCGCCGGGCGTTTTCCGGCCAATTCTCATGAGCGTTCTGCCCAAATCGGGATCGATTTGGGCAGAACGCTCGTGAGAATTGGCCGGTGTTGGGCAGCCCTGGTCAGCGCCCAGTTCCGCGGGGAGCAGGGCCCTTTCTCGCTCGGGGCATGTCGCGGGCACCCGGAAAACGAGCCGTGACGATGGGGCGCGGCCGGCGCCCCCCGCGCCGGGTAGTTTTCCCCGAGCAGAGTTGATGGAGGCGCCGCGGCCGGGCTTCCGCCTCCGCCGTGGGGGGAGGCCGGGGCGCCCGTGCAGGGCGCTGGCCTCTGTGGGGGAACGGATTGATCTCTCACACCACGGCTGGGACGAAGCCGCGAAAGATGCCGTTGTCGCCGGGACGGTCAGGGGACTCGTGGCGCGGGACTCCGGGTTCCCCGTGCGGAGGCCCCCAGGCTCAGGCCCCTGGAAACGAAAGGCTGAGCAAGCGGGCCTGGGCCCGGTCCTGGCTTTCGGGGCCGGCCCGGCCCCAGCTGCCGGCGCTAGGGAGGGGACCCACGGAGGCTGAGGAGCGGGAGGCGTCGGCCGCCCCGGGGCCTTCATCCCGGAGCTCCTCCTGGCGGCGCCGGAACGCGACGACACGCGATCGCGGACAAGGCCACGGGGGGGCGGCCCTGCGGCCCAGTGGTGCCGAAGAGTGTTCGCCGGGCGTTTTCCGGCCAATTCTCACGAGCGTTCTGCCCAAATCGGGATAGATTTGGGCAGAACGCTCGTGAGAATTGGCCGGCGTTGGGCAGCCCTGGTCAGCTCCCAGTTGCGCGTGGAGCAGGGCCCTTTCTCGCTCGGGGCATGTCGCGGGCACCCGGAAAACGAGCCGTGACGATGGGGCGCGGCCGGCCGCCCCGGCGCCGGGGTGCTTTCCCCGAGCAGAGTTGATGGAGGCGCCGTGGCCGGGCGTCCGCCTCCGCCGTGGCGGGCGTCCGGGCCGCCCATGGAGGGGGCTGGCCTCCGTGGGGGAACGGATGGATCCCTCACTCCACGGCTGGGACGAAGCCGCGAAAGGTGCTGTGGTCGCCGGGACGGTCGGGGGACTCGTGCCGCGGGACGCAGGGTTCCCCGTGGGGAGGCCCCCAGGCTCGGGCCCCTGGCAACGGAAGGCTGAGCAAGCAGGCCCGGGCCCAGGCCCGGCTTTCGGGGCCGGCCCGGCCCCAGCTGCCGGCGCCAGGGAGGGGACCCCGGGAGGCTGAGGAGCGGGAGGCGTCGGCCTCCCCGGGGCCCGCCTCCCGGAGCTCCTCCTGGCGGTGCCGGAACGCGGCGACACGCGATCCCGGACAGGGCCCCGGGGGGGCGGTCCTGCGGCCCTGTGTTGCCCGAAGTGTGTTCGCCGGGCGTTTTCCGGCCAATTCTCACGAGCGTTCTGCCCAAATCGGGATCGATTTGGGCAGAACGCTCGTGAGAATTGGCCGGCGTTGGGCAGCCCAGGTCAGCGTCCATTTCCGCGTGGAGCAGGGCCCTTTCTCGCTCGGGCCTGTCGCGGCCACCCGGAAAACGAGCCGTGACGATGGGGTGCGGCCGGCGGCCCCGGAGCCGGGGAGTTTTCGCCGAGCTGAGTTGATGGAGGCGCGGTGGCCGGGCGTCCGCCTCCGCCGTGGTGGGCGTCCGGGGCGCCCATGGAGGGGTCTGGCCTCCGTGGGGGAACGGATGGATCCCTCACTTCACGGCTGGGACGAAGCCGCGAATGTTGCCATTGTCGCCGGGTCGGGCGGGGGACTCGTGGTGCGGGACGCAGGGTTCCCCGTGGGGAGGCCCCCAGGCTCAGGCCCCTGGCAACGGAAGCCTGAGCAAGCAGGCCCCGGCACGATCCCGGATTTCGGGGCAGGCCCGGCCCCAGCTTCAGGCGCCAGGGAGGGGACCCCCGGAGGCTGAGGAGCGGGAGGCGTTGGCCTCCCCGGGGCCTGCCTCCCGGAGCTCCCCCTGGCGGTGCCAGAACGCGGCGACACGCATTACCGGACAGGGCACCGGGGGGGCGGACCTGCGGCCCTGTGGTGCCCGAAGTGGGTTCGCCGGGCGTTTTCCGGCCAATTCTCACGAGCGTTCGATTTGGGCAGAACGCTCGTGAGAATTGGCCGGCGTTGGGCAGCCTTGGTCAGCGTCCAGTTCCGCTGGGAGCAGGGCCCTTTCTCGCTCGGGGCATGTCGCGGGCACCCGGAAATCGAGCCGTGACGATGGGGCGCGCCGGCGGCCCCGGCTCCGGGGAGTTTTCCCCGAGCAGAGTTGATGGAGGCGCCTTGGCCGGGCGTCCGCCTCCGCCGTGGGGGGCGGCCGGGGCGCCCGTGGAGGGCGCTGGCCTCTGTGGGGGAACGGATTGATCTCTCACACCACGGCTGGGACGAAGCCGCGAAAGTTGCCGTTGTCGCCGGGACGGTCAGGGGACTCGTGGCGCGGGACTCCGGGTTCCCCGTGGGGAGGCCCCCAGGCTCAGGCCCCTGGAAACGAAAGGCTGAGCAAGCGGGCCTGGGCCCGGTCCTGGCTTTTGGGGCCGGCCCGGCCCCAGCTGCCGGCGCTAGGGAGGGGACCCACGGAGGCTGAGGAGCGGGAGGCGTCGGCCGCCCCGGGGCCTTCATCCCGGAGCTCCTCCTGGCGGCGCCGGAACGCGGCGACACGCGATCCCGGACAGGGCCCCGGGGGGGCGGTCCTGCGGCCCTGTGTTGCCCGAAGTGTGTTCGCCGGGCGTTTTCCGGCCAATTCTCACGAGCGTTCTGCCCAAATCGGGATCGATTTGGGCAGAACGCTCGTGAGAATTGGCCGGCGTTGGGCAGCCCAGGTCAGCGTCCATTTCCGCGTGGAGCAGGGCCCTTTCTCGCTCGGGCCTGTCGCGGCCACCCGGAAAACGAGCCGTGACGATGGGGTGCGGCCGGCGGCCCCGGAGCCGGGGAGTTTTCGCCGAGCTGAGTTGATGGAGGCGCGGTGGCCGGGCGTCCGCCTCCGCCGTGGTGGGCGTCCGGGGCGCCCATGGAGGGGTCTGGCCTCCGTGGGGGAACGGATGGATCCCTCACTTCACGGCTGGGATGAAGCCGCGAATGTTGCCATTGTCGCCGGGTCGGGCGGGGGACTCGTGGTGCGGGACGCAGGGTTCCCCGTGGGGAGGCCCCCAGGCTCAGGCCCCTGGCAACGGAAGCCTGAGCAAGCAGGCCCCGGCACGATCCCGGATTTCGGGGCAGGCCCGGCCCCAGCTTCAGGCGCCAGGGAGGGGACCCCCGGAGGCTGAGGAGCGGGAGGCGTTGGCCTCCCCGGGGCCTGCCTCCCGGAGCTCCCCCTGGCGGTGCCAGAACGCGGCGACACGCATTACCGGACAGGGCACCGGGGGGGCGGACCTGCGGCCCTGTGGTGCCCGAAGTGGGTTCGCCGGGCGTTTTCCGGCCAATTCTCACGAGCGTTCGATTTGGGCAGAACGCTCGTGAGAATTGGCCGGCGTTGGGCAGCCTTGGTCAGCGTCCAGTTCCGCTGGGAGCAGGGCCCTTTCTCGCTCGGGGCATGTCGCGGGCACCCGGAAATCGAGCCGTGACGATGGGGCGCGCCGGCGGCCCCGGCTCCGGGGAGTTTTCCCCGAGCAGAGTTGATGGAGGCGCCTTGGCCGGGCGTCCGCCTCCGCCGTGGGGGGCGGCCGGGGCGCCCGTGGAGGGCGCTGGCCTCTGTGGGGGAACGGATTGATCTCTCACACCACGGCTGGGACGAAGCCGCGAAAGTTGCCGTTGTCGCCGGGACGGTCAGGGGACTCGTGGCGCGGGACTCCGGGTTCCCCGTGGGGAGGCCCCCAGGCTCAGGCCCCTGGAAACGAAAGGCTGAGCAAGCGGGCCTGGGCCCGGTCCTGGCTTTTGGGGCCGGCCCGGCCCCAGCTGCCGGCGCTAGGGAGGGGACCCACGGAGGCTGAGGAGCGGGAGGCGTCGGCCGCCCCGGGGCCTTCATCCCGGAGCTCCTCCTGGCGGCGCCGGAACGCGACGACACGCGATCGCGGACAAGGCCCCGGGGGGGCGGCCCTGCGGCCCAGTGGTGCCCGAAGTGTGTTCGCCGGGCGTTTTCCGGCCAATTTTCACGAGCGTTCTGCCCAAATCGATAACGATTTGGGCAGAACGCTCGTGAGAATTTGCCGGCGTTGGGCAGCTCAGGTCAGCGCCAAGTTCCGCGTGGAGCATGGCCCTTTCTCGCTCGGGGCATGGCGCGGCCACCCGGAAAACGAACCTTGACGATGGGGCGCGGCCGGCGCCCCAGCGCCGGGGAGTTTTTGTCGAGCAGAGTGTATGGAGGCGCCGTGGCCGGGCGTCCGCCTCCGCCGTGGCGGGCGGCCGGGGCCCCAGTGGAGGAGGATGGCCTCTTTGGGGATAAGGATTGATCTCTCACTCCACGGCTGGGACGACGCCGCGAAAGGTGCCGTTGTCTCCGGGACGGTCGGGGGACTCGTGGCGCGGGACTCCGGGTTCCCCGTGTGGAGGCCTCCAGGCTCAGGCCCCTGACAACGGAAAGCTGAGCAAGCGGGCCTGGGCCCGGGCCCGGCTTTCGGGGCCGGCCCGGCCCGAGCTTCATGCGCCAGGGAGGGGACCTTCGGAGGCTGAGGAGCCGGAGGCGTCGGCCTCCCCGGGGCCTGCCTCCCGGAGCTCCTCCTGGCGGCGCCGGAACACGATGACAGGCGATCCCGGACAGGGCCCCCAAGGGGCGGTCCTGCGGCCCTGTGGTGCCCGAAGTGTGTTCGCCGGGCGTTTTCCGGCCAATTCTCAAGAGCGTTCTGCCCAGATCGATTTGGGCAGAACGCTCGTGAGAATTGGCCGGCGTTGGGCAGCCCTGGTCAGCGCCCAGTTCCGCGTGGCGCAGGGCCCGTTCTCGCTTGGGCCATGTCGCGGCCACCCGGCAAACGAGCCGTGACGATGGGGCGCGGCCGGCGGCGCCGGCGCCGGGGTTCTTTCCCGAGCAGAGTGGATGGAGGCGCCGTGGCCGGGCGTCCGCCTCCGCCGTGGCGGGCGTCCGGGGCGCCCATGGAGGGGCTTGCCTCCGTGGGCGAACGGATGGATCCCTCATTCCACGGCTGGGACAAAGCCGCGAAAGGTGCCGTTTTCCCCGGGACGGTCGGGGTACTCGTGGCGCGGGACGCGGGTTCCCCGTTGGGAGGCCCCCAGGGTCAGGCCCCTGGCAACGGAAGGCTGAGCAAGCAGGCTCTGGCCCGGGCCCGGGTTTTGGGGCCAGCCCGGCCCCAGCTGCCGGCGCCAGGGAGGGGACCCCCGGAGGCTGAGGAGCGGGAGGCGTCGGCCTCCCCGGGGCCTGCCTCCCGAAGCTCCTCCTGGCGGCGCCGGAACACGATGACACGCGATCCCGGACAGGGCCCCCAAGGGGCGGCCCTGCGGCCCTGTGGTGCCCGAAGTGTGTTCGCCGGGCGTTTTCCGGCCAATTCTCAAGAGCGTTCTGCCCAGATCGATTTGGGCAGAACGCTCGTGAGAATTGGCCGGCGTTGGGCAGCCCTGGTCAGCGCCCAGTTCCGCGTGGCGCAGGACCCTTTCTCGCTCGGGGCATGTCGCGGCCACCCGGCAAACGAGCCGTGACGATGGGGCGCGGCCGGCGGCCCCGGCGCCGGGGAGTTTTCCCCGAGCAGAGTTATTGGAGGTGCCGTGGCCGGACGTCCACCTCCGCCGTGGCGGGCGGCCGTGGCGCCCGTGGAGGGGGCTGGCCTCTGTGGGGGAACGGATTGATCTCTCACACCACGGCTGGGACGAAGCCGCGAAAGATGCCATGGTCGCCGGGATGGTCGTGGGACTCGTGGGGCGGGACGCAGGGTTCCCCGTGGGGAGGCCCCCAGGCTCAGGCCCCTGGCAACGGAAGGCTGAGCAAGCAGGCCCTGGCCGGGCCCGGCTTTCGGGGCCGGCCCGGCCCCAGCTGCCGACGCCTGGGAAGGGAACCTCGCAGGCTGTGGAGCGGGAGGCGTCGGCCTCCCCGGGGCCTGCCTCCCGAAGCTCCTCCTGGCGGTGCAGGAACGCGGCGACACGCGATCCCATACAGGGCCCCGGGGGGGCGGCCCTGCGGCCCTGTGGTGCCCGAAGTCGGTTCGCCGGGCGTTTTCCGGCCAATTCTCACGAGCGTTCTGCCCAAATCGGGATAGATTTGGGCAGAACGCTCGTGAGAATTGGCCGGCGTTGGGCAGCCCTGGTCAGCTCCCAGTTGCGCGTGGAGCAGGGCCCTTTCTCGCTCGGGGCATGTCGCGGGCACCCGGAAAACGAGCCGTGACGATGGGGCGCGGCCGGCCGCCCCGGCGCCGGGGTGCTTTCCCCGAGCAGAGTTGATGGAGGCGCCGTGGCCGGGCGTCCGCCTCCGCCGTGGCGGGCGTCCGGGCCGCCCATGGAGGGGGCTGGCCTCCGTGGGGGAACGGATGGATCCCTCACTCCACGGCTGGGACGAAGCCGCGAAAGGTGCTGTGGTCGCCGGGACGGTCGGGGGACTCGTGCCGCGGGACGCAGGGTTCCCCGTGGGGAGGCCCCCAGGCTCGGGCCCCTGGCAACGGAAGGCTGAGCAAGCAGGCCCGGGCCCAGGCCCGGCTTTCGGGGCCGGCCCGGCCCCAGCTGCCGGCGCCAGGGAGGGGACCCCGGGAGGCTGAGGAGCGGGAGGCGTCGGCCTCCCCGGGGCCCGCCTCCCGGAGCTCCTCCTGGCGGTGCCGGAACGCGGCGACACGCGATCCCGGACAGGGCCCCGGGGGGGCGGTCCTGCGGCCCTGTGTTGCCCGAAGTGTGTTCGCCGGGCGTTTTCCGGCCAATTCTCACGAGCGTTCTGCCCAAATCGGGATCGATTTGGGCAGAACGCTCGTGAGAATTGGCCGGCGTTGGGCAGCCCAGGTCAGCGTCCATTTCCGCGTGGAGCAGGGCCCTTTCTCGCTCGGGCCTGTCGCGGCCACCCGGAAAACGAGCCGTGACGATGGGGTGCGGCCGGCGGCCCCGGAGCCGGGGAGTTTTCGCCGAGCTGAGTTGATGGAGGCGCGGTGGCCGGGCGTCCGCCTCCGCCGTGGTGGGCGTCCGGGGCGCCCATGGAGGGGTCTGGCCTCCGTGGGGGAACGGATGGATCCCTCACTTCACGGCTGGGACGAAGCCGCGAATGTTGCCATTGTCGCCGGGTCGGGCGGGGGACTCGTGGTGCGGGACGCAGGGTTCCCCGTGGGGAGGCCCCCAGGCTCAGGCCCCTGGCAACGGAAGCCTGAGCAAGCAGGCCCCGGCACGATCCCGGATTTCGGGGCAGGCCCGGCCCCAGCTTCAGGCGCCAGGGAGGGGACCCCCGGAGGCTGAGGAGCGGGAGGCGTTGGCCTCCCCGGGGCCTGCCTCCCGGAGCTCCCCCTGGCGGTGCCAGAACGCGGCGACACGCATTACCGGACAGGGCACCGGGGGGGCGGACCTGCGGCCCTGTGGTGCCCGAAGTGGGTTCGCCGGGCGTTTTCCGGCCAATTCTCACGAGCGTTCGATTTGGGCAGAACGCTCGTGAGAATTGGCCGGCGTTGGGCAGCCTTGGTCAGCGTCCAGTTCCGCTGGGAGCAGGGCCCTTTCTCGCTCGGGGCATGTCGCGGGCACCCGGAAATCGAGCCGTGACGATGGGGCGCGCCGGCGGCCCCGGCTCCGGGGAGTTTTCCCCGAGCAGAGTTGATGGAGGCGCCTTGGCCGGGCGTCCGCCTCCGCCGTTGGGGGCGGCCGGGGCGCCCGTGGAGGGCGCTGGCCTCTGTGGGGGAACGGATTGATCTCTCACACCACGGCTGGGACGAAGCCGCGAAAGTTGCCGTTGTCGCCGGGACGGTCAGGGGACTCGTGGCGCGGGACTCCGGGTTCCCCGTGGGGAGGCCCCCAGGCTCAGGCCCCTGGAAACGAAAGGCTGAGCAAGCGGGCCTGGGCCCGGTCCTGGCTTTTGGGGCCGGCCCGGCCCCAGCTGCCGGCGCTAGGGAGGGGACCCACGGAGGCTGAGGAGCGGGAGGCGTCGGCCGCCCCGGGGCCTTCATCCCGGAGCTCCTCCTGGCGGCGCCGGAACGCGGCGACACGCGATCCCGGACAGGGCCCCGGGGGGGCGGTCCTGCGGCCCTGTGTTGCCCGAAGTGTGTTCGCCGGGCGTTTTCCGGCCAATTCTCACGAGCGTTCTGCCCAAATCGGGATCGATTTGGGCAGAACGCTCGTGAGAATTGGCCGGCGTTGGGCAGCCCAGGTCAGCGTCCATTTCCGCGTGGAGCAGGGCCCTTTCTCGCTCGGGCCTGTCGCGGCCACCCGGAAAACGAGCCGTGACGATGGGGTGCGGCCGGCGGCCCCGGAGCCGGGGAGTTTTCGCCGAGCTGAGTTGATGGAGGCGCGGTGGCCGGGCGTCCGCCTCCGCCGTGGTGGGCGTCCGGGGCGCCCATGGAGGGGTCTGGCCTCCGTGGGGGAACGGATGGATCCCTCACTTCACGGCTGGGATGAAGCCGCGAATGTTGCCATTGTCGCCGGGTCGGGCGGGGGACTCGTGGTGCGGGACGCAGGGTTCCCCGTGGGGAGGCCCCCAGGCTCAGGCCCCTGGCAACGGAAGCCTGAGCAAGCAGGCCCCGGCACGATCCCGGATTTCGGGGCAGGCCCGGCCCCAGCTTCAGGCGCCAGGGAGGGGACCCCCGGAGGCTGAGGAGCGGGAGGCGTTGGCCTCCCCGGGGCCTGCCTCCCGGAGCTCCCCCTGGCGGTGCCAGAACGCGGCGACACGCATTACCGGACAGGGCACCGGGGGGGCGGACCTGCGGCCCTGTGGTGCCCGAAGTGGGTTCGCCGGGCGTTTTCCGGCCAATTCTCACGAGCGTTCGATTTGGGCAGAACGCTCGTGAGAATTGGCCGGCGTTGGGCAGCCTTGGTCAGCGTCCAGTTCCGCTGGGAGCAGGGCCCTTTCTCGCTCGGGGCATGTCGCGGGCACCCGGAAATCGAGCCGTGACGATGGGGCGCGCCGGCGGCCCCGGCTCCGGGGAGTTTTCCCCGAGCAGAGTTGATGGAGGCGCCTTGGCCGGGCGTCCGCCTCCGCCGTGGGGGGCGGCCGGGGCGCCCGTGGAGGGCGCTGGCCTCTGTGGGGGAACGGATTGATCTCTCACACCACGGCTGGGACGAAGCCGCGAAAGTTGCCGTTGTCGCCGGGACGGTCAGGGGACTCGTGGCGCGGGACTCCGGGTTCCCCGTGGGGAGGCCCCCAGGCTCAGGCCCCTGGAAACGAAAGGCTGAGCAAGCGGGCCTGGGCCCGGTCCTGGCTTTTGGGGCCGGCCCGGCCCCAGCTGCCGGCGCTAGGGAGGGGACCCACGGAGGCTGAGGAGCGGGAGGCGTCGGCCGCCCCGGGGCCTTCATCCCGGAGCTCCTCCTGGCGGCGCCGGAACGCGACGACACGCGATCGCGGACAAGGCCCCGGGGGGGCGGCCCTGCGGCCCAGTGGTGCCCGAAGTGTGTTCGCCGGGCGTTTTCCGGCCAATTTTCACGAGCGTTCTGCCCAAATCGATAACGATTTGGGCAGAACGCTCGTGAGAATTTGCCGGCGTTGGGCAGCTCAGGTCAGCGCCAAGTTCCGCGTGGAGCATGGCCCTTTCTCGCTCGGGGCATGGCGCGGCCACCCGGAAAACGAACCTTGACGATGGGGCGCGGCCGGCGCCCCAGCGCCGGGGAGTTTTTGTCGAGCAGAGTGTATGGAGGCGCCGTGGCCGGGCGTCCGCCTCCGCCGTGGCGGGCGGCCGGGGCCCCAGTGGAGGAGGATGGCCTCTTTGGGGATAAGGATTGATCTCTCACTCCACGGCTGGGACGACGCCGCGAAAGGTGCCGTTGTCTCCGGGACGGTCGGGGGACTCGTGGCGCGGGACTCCGGGTTCCCCGTGTGGAGGCCTCCAGGCTCAGGCCCCTGACAACGGAAAGCTGAGCAAGCGGGCCTGGGCCCGGGCCCGGCTTTCGGGGCCGGCCCGGCCCGAGCTTCATGCGCCAGGGAGGGGACCTTCGGAGGCTGAGGAGCCGGAGGCGTCGGCCTCCCCGGGGCCTGCCTCCCGGAGCTCCTCCTGGCGGCGCCGGAACACGATGACAGGCGATCCCGGACAGGGCCCCCAAGGGGCGGTCCTGCGGCCCTGTGGTGCCCGAAGTGTGTTCGCCGGGCGTTTTCCGGCCAATTCTCAAGAGCGTTCTGCCCAGATCGATTTGGGCAGAACGCTCGTGAGAATTGGCCGGCGTTGGGCAGCCCTGGTCAGCGCCCAGTTCCGCGTGGCGCAGGGCCCGTTCTCGCTTGGGCCATGTCGCGGCCACCCGGCAAACGAGCCGTGACGATGGGGCGCGGCCGGCGGCGCCGGCGCCGGGGTTCTTTCCCGAGCAGAGTGGATGGAGGCGCCGTGGCCGGGCGTCCGCCTCCGCCGTGGCGGGCGTCCGGGGCGCCCATGGAGGGGCTTGCCTCCGTGGGCGAACGGATGGATCCCTCATTCCACGGCTGGGACAAAGCCGCGAAAGGTGCCGTTTTCCCCGGGACGGTCGGGGTACTCGTGGCGCGGGACGCGGGTTCCCCGTTGGGAGGCCCCCAGGGTCAGGCCCCTGGCAACGGAAGGCTGAGCAAGCAGGCTCTGGCCCGGGCCCGGGTTTTGGGGCCAGCCCGGCCCCAGCTGCCGGCGCCAGGGAGGGGACCCCCGGAGGCTGAGGAGCGGGAGGCGTCGGCCTCCCCGGG
Source organism: Meles meles (assembly GCF_922984935.1). Lineage (NCBI taxonomy): Eukaryota > Metazoa > Chordata > Mammalia > Carnivora > Mustelidae > Meles > Meles meles. The sequence goes on from NW_025721135.1 coordinate 28,936, forward strand.
GCCTGCCTCCCGAAGCTCCTCCTGGCGGCGCCGGAACACGATGACACGCGATCCCGGACAGGGCCCCCAAGGGGCGGCCCTGCGGCCCTGTGGTGCCCGAAGTGTGTTCGCCGGGCGTTTTCCGGCCAATTCTCAAGAGCGTTCTGCCCAGATCGATTTGGGCAGAACGCTCGTGAGAATTGGCCGGCGTTGGGCAGCCCTGGTCAGCGCCCAGTTCCGCGTGGCGCAGGACCCTTTCTCGCTCGGGGCATGTCGCGGCCACCCGGCAAACGAGCCGTGACGATGGGGCGCGGCCGGCGGCCCCGGCGCCGGGGAGTTTTCCCCGAGCAGAGTTATTGGAGGTGCCGTGGCCGGACGTCCACCTCCGCCGTGGCGGGCGGCCGTGGCGCCCGTGGAGGGGGCTGGCCTCTGTGGGGGAACGGATTGATCTCTCACACCACGGCTGGGACGAAGCCGCGAAAGATGCCATGGTCGCCGGGATGGTCGTGGGACTCGTGGGGCGGGACGCAGGGTTCCCCGTGGGGAGGCCCCCAGGCTCAGGCCCCTGGCAACAGAAGGCTGAGCAAGCAGGCCCTGGCCGGGCCCGGCTTTCGGGGCCGGCCCGGCCCCAGCTGCCGACGCCTGGGAAGGGAACCTCGCAGGCTGTGGAGCGGGAGGCGTCGGCCTCCCCGGGGCCTGCCTCCCGAAGCTCCTCCTGGCGGTGCAGGAACGCGGCGACACGCGATCCCATACAGGGCCCCGGGGGGGCGGCCCTGCGGCCCTGTGGTGCCCGAAGTCGGTTCGCCGGGCGTTTTCCGGCCAATTCTCACGAGCGTTCTGCCCAAATCGGGATCGATTTGGGCAGAACGCTCGTGAGAATTGGCCGGCGTTGGGGAGCCCTGGTCAGCGCCCAGTTGCGCGCGAGGAGCAGGGCCCTTTCTCGCTCGGGGCATGTCGCGGGCACCCGGAAAAAGAGCCGTGACGATGGGGTGCGGCCGGCGGCCCCGGCGCCGGGGTGCTTTCCCCGAGCAGAGTTGATGGAGGCGCCGTGGCCGGGCGTCCGCCTCCGCCGTGGCGGGCGTCCGGGGCGCCCATGGAGGGGGCTGGCCTCCGTGGGGAACAGATGGATCCCTCATTCCACGGCTGGGACGAAGCCGCGAAAGGTGCCGTGGTCGCCGGGACGGTCGGTGGACTCGTGCCGCGGGACGCAGTGTTCCCCGTGGGGAGGCCCCCCGGCTCAGGCCCCTGGCAACGGAAGGCTGAGCAAGCAGGCCCGGGCCCGGGCCCGGCTTTCGGGGCCGGCCCGGCCCCAGCTGCCGGCGCCAGGGAGGGGACCCCCGGAGGCTGAGGAGCGGGAGGGGTCGGCCTCCCCGGGGCCTGCCTCCCGGAGTTCCTCCTGGCGGTGCTGGAACGCGGCGACACGCGATCCCGGACAGGGCCCCGGGGGGGCGGCCCTGCGGCCCTCTGGTGCCCGAAGTGTGTTCGCCGGGTGTTTTCCGGCCATTTCTCACGAGCGTTCTGCCCAAATCTTGATCGATTTGGGCAGAACGCTCGTGAGAATTGGCCGGCATTGGGCAGCCCTGGTCAGCGCCCAGTTCCGCGGGGAGCAGGGCCCTTTCTCGCTCGGGGCATGTCGCGGGCACCCGGAAAACGAGCCGTGACGATGGGGCGCGGCCGGCGGCCCTGGCGCCGGGGTGCTTTCCCCGACCAGAGTTGAAGGAGGCGCCGTGGCTGGGCGTCCGCCTCCGCCGTGGCGGGCGTCCGGGGCGCCCATGGAGGATGCTGGCCTCCGTGGGTGAACGGATGGACCCCTCACTCCATGACTGGGACGAAGCCGCGAATGGTGCCGTTGTCGTCGGGACGGTCGGGGGACTCGTGGCGCGGGACGCAGGGTTCCCCGTGGGGAGGACCCCAGGCTCAGGCCCCTGGCAACGGAAGGCTGAGCAAGCAGGACCGGGCCCGGGCCCGGATTTCGGGGCCGGCCCGGCCCCAGTTGCCAGCGCCAGGGAGGGGACCCCCGGAGGCTGAGGAGCGGGAGGCATCGGCTTCCACGGGGCCTACCTCCCGGAGCTCCTCCTGGCGGCGCCGGAACGCGACGACACGCGATCGCGGACAAGGCCCCGGGGGGGCGGCCCTCCGGCCCAGTGGTGCCCGAAGTGTGTTCACCGGGCGTTTTCCGGCCAATTCTCACAAGCGTTCTGCCCAAATCGGGATCGATTTGCGCAGAACGCTCGTGAGAATTTGCAGGCGTTGGGCAGCCCAGGTCAGCGCCCAGTTCCGCGTGGACCAGGGCGCTTTCTCGCTCGGGGCATGTCGCGGCCACCCGGAAAACGAGCTTTGACGATGGGGCGCGGCCGGCGCCCCGGCGCTGGGGAGTTTTCGCCGAGCACAGTGTATGGAGGCGCCGTGGCCGGGCGCCCGCCTCCGCCGTGGCGGGCGGCCGGGGCGCCCGTGGAGGGGGCTGGCCTCTTTGGGGGAAAGGTTTGATCTCTCACTCCACGGCTGGGACGACGCCGCGGAAGGTGCCGTTGTCGCCGGGACGGTCGGGGGACTCGTGGCGCGGGACGCAGGGTTCCCCGAGGTGAGGCCCCCAGGCTCAGGCCCCTGGAAACGAAAGGCTGAGCAAGCGGTCCCGGGCCCGGGCCTGGCTTTCGGGGCCGGACCGGCCCCAGCTGCCGGCGCCAGGGAGGGGAACCCCGGAGGCTGAGGAGCGGGAGGCGTCGGCCTCCCAGGGGCATGCCTCCCGAAGCTCCTCATGGCCGCGCCGGAACGCGACGACACGCGATCGCGGACAGGAATTCGGGGGGGCCGCCCTGCGGCCCAGTGGTGCCCGAAGTGTTTTCGCCGGGAGTTTTCCGGCCAATTCTCACGACTGTTCTGCCCAAATCGGGATCGATTTGGGCAGAAGGCTCGTGAGAATTGGCCGGCGTTGGGCAGCCCAGGTCACCGCCCAGATCAGCGTAGAGCACCGCCCTTTCTCGCTCGGGGCATGTCGCTGCCACCCGGAAAACGAGCCGTGACGATGGGGCGCGGCCGGCGGCCCCGGCGCCGGGGTGCTTTCCCCGAGCAGAGTTGATGGAGGCGCCGTGGCCGGGCGTCCGCCTCCGCCGTGGCGGGCGTCCGGGGCGCCCATGGAGGGGGCGGACTCCGATGGGGAACGGATGGATCCCTCACTGCACGGCTGGGACAAAGCCGCGAAAGGCGCCGTTGTCGCCGGGACGGTCGGGGGACTCGTGGCGCGGGACGTAGGGTTTCCCGTTGGGAGGCCCCCAGGCTCAGGCCCCTGGCAACGGAAGGCTGAGCAACCAGGCCCGGGCCCGGGCGCGGCTTTCGGGGCCGGCCCGGCCCCAGCTGCCGGCGCCAGGGAAGCGACCCCCGAGGGCTGAGGAGCGGGAGGCGTCGGCCTCCCCATGGCCTGCCTCCCCGAGCTCCTCCTGGCGGTGCCGGAACGCGGCGACACGCGATCCCGGACAGGGCCGCGGGGGGGCGGCCCTGCGGCCCTGTGGTGCCCGAAGTGTGCTCGCCGGGCGTTTTCCGGCCAATTCTCACGAGCGTTCTGCCCAAATCGGGATCGATTTGGGCAGAACGCTCGTGAGAATTGGCCGGCGTTGGGCAGCCCTGGTCAGCGCCCAGTTCCGCGTGGAGCAGGGCCCTTTCCCGCTCGGGGTATGTCGCGGGCACCCGGCAAACGAGCCGTGACGATGGGGCGCGGCCGGCGGCCCCAGCTGCGGGGTGCTTTCCCCGAGCAGAGTTGATGGAGGCGCTGTGGCCGGGCGTCCGCCTCCGCCGTGGCGGGCGTCCGGGGCGCCAATGGAGGGGGCTTGCCTCCGTGGGGGAACGGATGGATCCCTCACTCCACGGCTGGGACGAAGCCGCGAAAGGTGCCGTGGTCGCCGGGACGGTCGGGGCACTCGTGGCGCGGGACGCGGGGTTCCCCGTGGGGAGGCCCCAGGCTCAGGCGCCTGGCAACGGAAGGTTGAGCAAGCAGGCCCGGGCCCGGGCCCGGCTTTCGGGGCCGGCCCGGACCCAGCAGCATGCGCCAGGTAGGGGACCCCCGGAGGCTGAGGAGCGGGAGGCGTCGGCCTCCCCGGGGCCTGCCTCCCGGAGCTCCTCCTGGCGGTGCCGGAACGCGGCGACACGCGATCCCGGACAGGGCCCGGGGGGGCGGCCCTGCGGCCCTGTGGTGCCCGAAGTGTGCTCGCCGGGCGTTTTCCGTCCAATTCTCACGAGCGTTCTGCCCAAATCGGGATCGATTTGGGCAGAACGCTCGTGAGAATTGGCCGGCGTTGGGCAGCCCTGGTCAGCGCCCAGTTCCGCGGGGAGCAGGGCCCTTTCTCGCTCGGGGCATGTCGCGGGCACCCGGAAAACGAGCCGTGACGATGGGGCGCGCCGGCGGCCCCGGCGCCGGGGAGTTTTCCCCGAGCATAGTTGATGGAGGCGCCGTGGCTGGGCGTCCGCCTCCGCCGTGGGGGGCGGCCGGGGCGCCCGTGGAGGGCGCTGGCCTCTGTGGGGGAACGGATTGATCTCTCACACGACGGCTGGGACGAAGCCGCGAAAGATGCCGGTGTCGCCGGGACGGTCAGGGGACTCGTGTCGCGGGACTCCGGGTTCCCCGTGGGGAGGCCCCCAGGCTCAGGCCCCTGGAAACAAAAGGCTGAGCAAGCGGGCCTGGGCCCGGTCCTGGCTTTCGGGGCCGACCCGGCCCCAGCTGCCGGCGCTAGGGAGGGGACCCACGGAGGCTGAGGAGCGGGAGGCGTCGGCTGCCCCGGGGCCTTCATCCCGGAGCTCCTCCTGGTGGCGCCGGAACGCGACGACACGCGATCGCGGACAAGGCCCCGAGGGGGCGGCACTGCGGCCCAGTGGTGCCCGAAGTGTGTTCGCCGGGCGTTTTCCAGCCAATTCTCACGAGCGTTCTGCCCAAATCGATCACGATTTGGGCAGAAAGCTCGTGAGAATTTGCCGGCGTTGGGCAGCCCAGGTCAGCGCCCAGTTCCGCGTGGAGCAGGGCCCTTTCTCGCTCGGGGCATGTCGCGGCCACCCGGAAAACGAACCTTGACGATGGGGCGCGGCCGGCGCCCCAGCGCCGGGGAGTTTTTGTCGAGCAGTGTGTATGGAGGCGCCGTGGCCGGGCGTCTGCCTCCGCCGTGGCGGGCGGCCGGGGCGCCCGTGGAGGGGGCTGGCCTCTTTGGGGGTAAGGATTGATCTCTCACTCCACGGCTGGGACGAGCCGCGAAAGGTGCCGTTTTCTCCGGGACGGTCGGGGGACTCGTGGCGCGGGACTCCGGGTTCCCCGTGGGGAGGCCCCCAGGCTCAGGCCCCTGACAACGGAAGGCTGAGCAAGCGGGCCTGGGCCCGGGTCCGGCTTTCGGGGCCGGCCCGGCCCCAGCTGCAGGCGCCAGGGAGGGGACCCCCGGAGGCTGAGGAGCGGGAGGCGTCGGCCTCCCCGGGGCCTGCCTCCCGGAGCTCCTCCTGGCGGCGCCGGAACACCATGACACGCGATCCCGGACAGGACCCCGGGGGGCGGCCCTGCGGCCCTGTGGTGCCCGAAGTGTGTTCGCCGGGCGTTTTCCGGCCAATTCTCAAGAGCGTTCTGCCCAGATCGATTTGGGCAGAACGCTCGTGAGAATTGGCCGGCGTTGGGCAGCCCAGGTCAGCGCCCAGTTCCGCGTGGCGCAGGGCCCGTTCTCGCTCGGGGCATGTCGCGGACACCCGACAAACGAGCCGTGACGATGGGGCGCGGCCGGCGGCCCCGGCGCCGGGGTCCTTTCCCGAGCAGAGTGGATGGAGGCGCCGTGGCCGGGCGTCCGCCTCCGCCGTGGCGGGCGTCCGGGGCGCCCATGGAGGGGCTGGCCTCCATGGGGGAACGGATGGATCCCTCATTCCACGGCTGGGACAAAGCCGCGAAAGGTGCCGTTTTCGCCGGGACGGTCGGGGGTCTCGTGGCGCGGGACACGGGGTTCCCCGTGGGGAGGCCCCCAGGGTCAGGCCCCTGGCAACGGAATGCTGAGTAAGCAGGCCCTGGCCCGGGCCCGGCTTTCGGGGCCGGCCCGGCCCCAGCTGCCGGCGCCAGGGAGGGGTCCCCCGGAGGCTGAGGAGCGGGAGGCGTCGGCCTCCCCGGGGACTGCCTCCCGGAGCTCTTCCTGGCGGTGCCGGAACGCGACGACACGCGATCCCGGACAGGGCCCCGGGAGGGAGGCCCTGCGGCCCTGTGGTGCCCGAAGTGCGTTCGCCGGTCGTTTTCCGGCCAATTCTCACGAGCGTTCACAAATCGGGATCGATTTGGGCAGAACGCTCGTGAGAATTGGCCGGCTTTGTGCAGCCCTGGTCAGCGCCCAGTTCCGCGTGGAGCAGGGCCCTTTCTCGCTCGGGGCATGTCGCGGGCACCCGGAAAGCGAGCCGTGACGATGGGGCGCGGCCGGCGGCCCCGGCGCCGGGGTGCTTTCCCCGAGCAGAGTTGATGGAGGTGCCGTGGCCGGGCGTCCGCCTCCGCCGTGGCGGGCGTCCGGGCCGCCCATGGAGGGGGCTGGCCTCCGTGGGGGAACGGATGGATCCCTCACTCCACGGCTGGGACGAAGCCGCGAAAGGTGCCGTTGTCGCCGGGACGGGCAGGGGACTCGTTGCGCGGGACGCAGGGTTCCCCGTGGGGAGGCCCCCAGTCTCAAGCCCCTGGCAACGGAAGGCTGAGCAAGCAGGCCCGGGCCCGGGCCCTGCTTTCGGGGCCGGCCCGGCCCCAGCTGCCAGCGCCAGGGAGGGGACCCCCGAGGGCTGAGGAGCGGGAGGCGTCGGCCTCCCCGGGGCCTGTCTCCCGGACACCTCCTGGCGTCGCCGGAACGCGGCGACACGCGATCCCGGAAAGGGCCCCGGGGGGGCGGCCCTGCGGTCCTGTGGTGCCCGAAGTGTGCTCGCCGGGCGTTTTCCGGCCAATTCTCACGAGCGTTCTGCCCAAATCGGGATCGATTTGGGCAGAACGCTCGTGAGAATTGGCCGGCGTTGGGCAGCCCTGGTCAGCGCCCAGTTCCGCGTGGAGCAGGGCCCTTTCTCGCTCGGGGTATGTCGCGGGCACCCGGCAAACGAGCCGTGACGATGGGGCGCGGCCGGCGGACCCGGCGCCGGGGTGCTTTCCCTGAGCAGAGTTGATGGAGGCGCTGTGGCCGGGCGTCCGCTTCCGCCGTGGCGGGCGTCCGGGGCGCCTATGGAGGGGGCTGGCCTCCGTGGGGGAACGGATGGATCCCTCACTCCACGGCTGGGACGAAGCCGCGAAAGGTGCCGTGGTCGCCGGGACGGTCGGGGGACTCGTGGCGCGGGACGTGGGGTTCCCCGTGGGGAGGCCCCAGGCTCAGGCGCCTGGCAACGGAAGGCTGAGCAAGCAGGCCCGGGCCCGGGCCCGGCTTTCGGGGCCGGCCCGGCCCCAGCAGCATGCGCCAGGTAGGGGACCCCCGGAGGCTAAGGAGCGGGAGGCGTCGGCCTCCTTGGGGCCTGCCTCCCGGAGCTCCTCCTGGCGGTGCCGGAACGCGGCGACACCCGATCCCGGACAGGGCCCCGGGTGGCGGCCCTGCGGCCCTGTGGTGCCCGAAGTGGGTTCGCCGGGCGTTTTCCGTCCAATTCTCACGAGCGTTCTGCCCAAATCGGGATCGATTTGGGCAGAACGCTCGTGAGAATTGGCCTGCGTTGGGCAGCCCTGGTCAGCGCCCAGTTCCGCGTGGAGCAGGGCCCTTTCTCGCTCGGGGTATGTCGCGGGCACCCGGCAAACGAGCCGTGACGATGGGGCGCGGACGGCGGCCCCGGCGCCGGGGTGCTTTCCCCGAGCAGAGTTGATGGAGGCGCTGTGGCCGGGCGTCCGCCTCCGCCGTGGCGGGCGTCCGGGGCGCCCATGGAGGGGTCTGGCCTCCGTGGGGGAACGGATGGATCCCTCACTACACGGCTGGAACGAAGCCGAGAAAGTTGCCATTGTCGCCGGGTCGGGCGGGGGACTCGTGGCGCGGGACGCAGGGTTCCCCGTGGGGAGGCCCCCAGGCTCAGGCCCCTGGCAACGGAAGGCTGAGCAAGCAGGTCCGGGCCCGATCCCGGGTTTCGGGGCCGGCCCGGCCCCAGCTGCAGGCGCCAGGAAGGGGACCCCCGGAGGCTGAGGAGCGGGAGGCGTCGGCCTCCCCGGGGCCTGACTCCCGGAGCTCCTCCTGGCGTTGCCGGAACGCAGCGACACGCGATCCCGGACAGGGCACCGGGGGGGCGGCCCTGCGGCCCTGTGGTGCCCGAAGTGGGTTCGCCGGGCTTTTTCCGGCCAATTCTCACGAGCGTTCGATTTGGGCAGAACGCTCGTGAGAATTGGCCGGCGTTGGGCATCCCTGGTTAGCGCCCAGTTCCGCGGGGAGCAGGGCCATTTCTCGCTCGGGGCATGTCGCGGGCACCCAGAAAACGAGCCGTGACGATGGGGCGCGGCCGGCGGCCCCTGTGCCAGGGTGCTTTCCCCTAGCAGAGTTGATGGAGGGGCCGTGGCCGGGCGTCCGCCTCTGCCGTGGTGGGCGTCCGGGGCACCCATGGAGGGGGCTGGCCTCCGTGGGGGAACAATGGATCCCTCACTCCACGGCTGGGACGAAGCCGCGAAAGGTGCCATTGTCGCCAGGACTGTCGGGGGACTCGTGGCGCGGGACGCAGGGTTCCCCGTGGGGAGGCACCCAGGCTCAGGCCCCTGGCAACGGAAGGCTGAGCAGGCAGGCCCGGGCCCGGGCGCGGCTTTCTGGGCCAGCCCGGCCCCAGCTGCCGGCGCCAGGGAGGGGACCCCCGGAGGCTGAGGTGCGGGAGGCGTCGGCCTCCCCGGGGCCTGCCTCCCGGAGCTCCTCCTGGCGTTGCCGGAACGCGGCGACACGCGATCCCAGACAGGGCCCCGGGGGGGCGGCCCTGCGGCCCTGTGGTGCCCGAAGTGTGTTCGCCGGGCGTTTTCCGGCCAATTCTCATGAGCGTTCTGCCTAAATCGGGATCGATTTGGGCAGAACGCTCGTGAGAATTGGCCGGCGTTGGGCAGCCCTGGTCAGCGCCCAGTTCCTCGTGGAGCAGGGCCCTTTCTCGCTCGGGGCATATCGCGGCCACCCGGCAAACGAGCCGTGACGATGGGGCGCGGCCGGCGGCCCCGGCGCCGGGGTGCTTTCCCCGAGCAGAGTTGATGGAGGCGCCGTGGCCGGGCGTCCGCCTCCGCCATGGCGGGCGTCCGGGGCGCCATAGGATGGGGCTGGCCTCCGTGGGGGAACGGATGGTTCCCTCACACCACGGCTGGGAGGAAGCCGCGAAAGGTGCCGTTTTCGCCGGGACGGGCGGGGGACTCGTTGCGCGGGACGCAGGGTTCCCCGTGGGGAGGCACCCAGGCTCAGGCCCCTGGCAACGGAAGGCTGAGCAAGCAGGCCCGGGCCCGGGCCCGGCTTTCGGGGCCGGCCAGGCCCCAGCTGCCGGCGCCAGGGAGGGGACCCCCGGAGGCTGAAGAGCGGGATGCGTCGGCCTCCCTGGGGCCTGCCGCCCGGAGCTCCTCCTGGCGGTGCCGGAACGCGGCGACACGCGATCCCGGATAGGGCCCCGGGGGGGCGGCCGTGCGGCCATGTGTTGCCCGAAGTGTGTTCGCCGGGCGTTTTCTGGCCAATTCTCACGAGCGTTCTGCCCAAATCGTGATCGATTTGGGCAGATCGCTCGTTAGAATTGGCCGGCGTTGGGCAGCCCTGGTCAGCGCCCAGTTCCGCGTGGAGCAGGGCTCTTTCTCGCTCGGGGCATGTCGCGGGCACCCGGAAAACGAGCCGTGACGATGGGGCGCGTCCGGCGGCCCCGGCGCCGGGGTGCTTTCCCCGAGCAGAGTTGATGGAGCCGCCGTGGTCGGGCATCCGCCTCCGCAGTGGCGGGCGTCCGGGGCGCCCATGGAGGGGGCTGGCCTCCGTGGGGGAACGGATGTATCCCTCACTCCACGGCTGGGACGAAGCCGCGAAAGGTGCCGTGGTCGCCGGGACGGTCGGGGGACTCGTGGCGCGGGACGCAGCGTTCCCGGTGGGGAGGCCCCCAGGCTCAGGCCCCTGGCAACGGAAGGCTGAGCAAGCAGGCCCAGGCCCGGGCCCGGCTTTCGGGGCCGACCCGGCCCCAGCTGCAGGCGCCAGGGAGGGGACCCCCGGAGGCTGAGAAGCGGGAGGCGTCGGCCTCCCCTGAGCCTGCCTCCCGGAGCTCCTCCTGGCGGTGCCGGAACGCGGCGACACGCGATCCCGGACAGGGCACCGGGGGGGCGGCCCTGCGGCCCTGTGGTGCCCGAAGTGGGTTCGCCGGGCGTTTTCCAGCCAATTCTCACGAGCGTTCGATTTGGGCAGAATGCTCGTGAGAATTGGCCGGCGTTGGGCAGCCCTGGTCAGCGCCCAGTTCCACGGGGAGCAGGGCTCTTTCTCGCTCGGGGCATGTCGCGGGCACCCGGAAAAGGAGCCGTGACGATGGGGCGCGGCCGGCGGCCCCGGCGCCGGGGTGCTTTCCCCGAGCAGAGTTGATGGAGGGGCCGTGGCCGGGCGTACGCCTCTGCCGTGGTGGGCGTCCGGGGCACCCATGGAGGGGGCTTGCCTCCGTTGGGGAACGGATGGATCCCTCACTCCACGGCTGGGATGAAGCCGCGAAAGGTGCCGTTGTCGCCGGGACGGGCGGGGGACTCTTTGCGCGGGACGCAGGGTTCCCCGTGGGGAGGCCCCCAGGCTCAGGCCCCTGAAAACGGAAGGCTGAGCAAGCGGGCCTGGGACCGGGCCCGGCTTTTGGGGCCGGCCCGGCCCCAGCTGCAGGCGCCAGGGAGGGGACCCCCGGAGGCTGAGGAGCGGGAGGCGTCGGCCTCCCCGGGGCCTGCCTCCCAGAGTTCCTCCTGGCGGTGCTGGAACGCGGCGACACGCGATCCCGGACAGGGCCCCGGGGGGGCGGCCCTGCGGCCCTGTGGTGCCCGAAGTGTGTTCGCCGGGCGTTTTCCGGCCAATTCTCAAGAGCGTTCTGCCTAGATCGATTTGGACAGAACGCTCGTGAGAATTGGCCGGCGTTGGGCAGCCCTGGTCAGCGCCCAGTTCCACGTGGAGCAGGGCCCTTTCTCGCTCGGGGCATGTCGCGGGCATCCGGAAAACGAGCCGTGACGATGGGGCGCGGCCGGATGCCCCGGCGCCGGGGTGCTTTCCCCGAACAGAGTAGATGGAGGCGCCGTGGCCGGGCATCCGGCTCCGCCGTGGCGGGCGTCCGGGGCGCCCATGGAGGGGGCTGGCCTCCGTGGGGGAACGGATGGATCCCTCATTCCACGGCTGGGACGATGCCGCCAAATGTGCCGTTGTCGCCGGCACTGTCCGGGGACTCGTGGCGCGGGACGCAGGGTTCCCCGTGGGGAGGGCCCCAGGCTCAGGCCCCTGGCAACGGAAGGCTGAGCAAGCAGGCCCGGGCCCGGGCCCGGCTTTCGGGGCCGGCCAGGCCCCAGCTGCGGGCGCCAGGGAGGGGACCCCCGGAGGCTGAGGAGCGGGATGCGTCGGCCTCCCTGGGGCCTGCCTCCCGGAGCTCCTCCTGGCGGTGCCGGAACGCGGCGACACGCGATCCCGGATAGGGCCCCGGGGGGGCGGCCGTGCGGCCCTGTGTTGCCCGAAGTGTGTTCGCCGGGCGTTTTCTGGCCAATTCTCACGAGCGTTCTGCCCAAATCGTGATCGATTTGGGCAGAACGCTCGTTAGAATTGGCCGGCGTTGGGCAGCCCTGGTCAGCGCCCAGTTCCGCGTGGAGCAGGGCTCTTTCTCGCTCGGGGCATGTCGAGGGCACCCGGAAAACGAGCCGTGACGATGGGGCGCGTCCGGCGGCCCCGGCGCCGGGGTGCTTTCCCCGAGCAGAGTTGATGGAGCCGCCGTGGTCGGGCATCCGCCTCCGCCGTGGCGGGCGTCCGGGGCGCCCATGGAGGGGGCTGGCCTCCGTGGGGGAACGGATGGATCCCTCACTCCACGGCTGGGACGAAGCCGCGAAAGGTGCCGTGGTCGCCGGGACGGTCGGGGGACTCGTGGCGCGGGACGCAGGGTTCCCGGTGGGGAGGCCCCCAGGCTCAGGCCCCTGGCAACGGAAGGCTGAGCAAGCAGGCCCAGGCCCGGGCCCGGCTTTCGGGGCCGACCCGGCCCCAGCTGCAGGCGCCAGGGAGGGGACCCCCGGAGGCTGAGAAGCGGGAGGCGTCGGCCTCCCCGGGGCCTGCCTCCCGGAGCTCCTCCTGGCGGTGCCGGAACGCGGCGACACGCGATCCCGGACAGGGCACCGGGGGGGCGGCCCTGCGGCCCTGTGGTGCCCGAAGTGGGTTCGCCGGGCGTTTTCCAGCCAATTCTCACGAGCGTTCGATTTGGGCAGAATGCTCGTGAGAATTGGCCGGCGTTGGGCAGGCCTGGATAGCGCCCTGTTCCGCGTGGAGCACGGCCCTTTCTCGCTCGGGGCAGGTCGCGGCCACCCGGAAAACGAGCCGTGACGATGGGGCGCGGCCGGCGGCCCCGGCGCCGGGGAGTTTTCCCCGAGCAGATTTATTGGAGGTGCCGTGGCCAGACGTCCGCCTCCGCCGTGGCAGGCGGCCGTGGCGCCCGTGGAGGGGGCTGGCCTCTGTGGGGGAACGGATTGATCTCTCACACCACGGCTGGGACGAAGCCGCGAAAGATGCCATGGTCGCCAGGACGGTCGGGGGACTCGTGGCGCGGGACGCAGGGTTCCCCGTGGGGAGGCCACCAGGCTCAGGCCCCTGGCAACGGAAGGCTGAGCAAGCAGGCCCGGGCCCGGGCCCGGCTTTCGGGGCCGGCCCGGCCCCAGCTGCGGGCGCCAGGGAGCGGACCCCCGGAGGCTGAGGAGCGGGAGGCGTCTGACTCACCGGGGCCTGCCTCCCGGAGCTCCTCCTGGCGGCGCCGGAACGCGACGACACGCGATCGCGGACAGAGCCCCGGGGGGGCGGCCCTGCGGCCCTGTGGTGCCCGAAGTGTGTTCGCCGGGCGTTTTCCGGCCAATTCTCAAGAGCGTTCTGCCCAGATTGATTTGGGCAGAACGCTGGTGAGAATTGGCCGGCGTTGGGCAGTCCACGTCAGCGCCCAGTTCCGCGTGGCGCAGGGCCCTTTCTCGCTCGGGGCATGTCGCGGCCACCCGGCAAACGAGCCGTGACGATGGGGCGCGGCCGGCGGCCCCGGCGCCGGGGTCCTTTCCCGAGCAGAGTGGATGGAGGCGCCGTGGCCGGGCGTCCGCCTCCGCCGTGGCGGGCGTCCGGGGCGCCCATGGAGGGGCTTGCCTCCTTCGGGGAACGGATGGATCCCTCATTCCACGGCTGGGACGAAGCCGCGAAAGGTGCCGTTTTCCCCGGGACGGTCGGGGGACTCGTGGCGCGGGACGCGGGGTTCCCCGTGGGGAGGCCCCCAGGCTCAGGCCCCTGGCAACGGAAGGCTGAGCAAGCAGGCCCTGGCCCGGGCCCGGCTTTCGGGGCCTGCCCGGCCCCAGCTGCCAGCGCCAGGGAGGGGACCCCCGGAGGCTGAGGAGCGGGAGGCGTCGGCCTCCCCTGGGCTTTCATCCCGGAGCTCCTCCTGGCGGCGCCGGAACGCGATGACACGCGATTGCGGATAGGGCCCCGGGGGGGCGGTCCTGCGGCCCTGTGTTGCCCGAAGTATGTTCGCCGGGCGTTTTCCGGCCAATTCTCACGAGCGTTCTGCCCAAATCGGGATCGATTTGGGCAGAACGCTCGTGACAATTGGCCGGCGTTGGGCAGGCCTGGTTAGCGCCCTGTTCCGCGTGGAGCACGGCCCTTTCTCGCTCGGGGCAGGTCGCGGCCACCCGGAAAACGAGCCGTGACGATGGGGCGCGGCCGGCGGCCCCGGCGCCGGGGAGTTTTCCCCGAGCAGATTTATTGGAGGTGCCGTGGCCAGACGTCCGCCTCCGCCGTGGCAGGCGGCCGTGGCGCCCGTGGAGGGGGCTGGCCTCTGTGGGGGAACGGATTGATCTCTCACACCACGGCTGGGACGAAGCCGCGAAAGATGCCATGGTCGCCAGGACGGTCGGGGGACTCGTGGCGCGGGACGCAGGGTTCCCCGTGGGGAGGCCACCAGGCTCAGGCCCCTGGCAACGGAAGGCTGAGCAAGCAGGCCCGGGCCCGGGCCCGGCTTTCGGGGCCGGCCCGGCCCCAGCTGCGGGCGCCAGGGAGCGAACCCCCGGAGGCTGAGGAGCGGGAGGCATCTGACTCACCGGGGCCTGCCTCCCGGAGCTCCTCCTGGCGGCGCCGGAACGCGACGACACGCGATCGCGGACAGAGCCCCGGGGGGGCGGCCCTGCGGCCCTGTGGTGCCCGAAGTGTGTTCGCCGGGCGTTTTCCGGCCAATTCTCACGAGCGTTCTGCCCAAATCGGGATCGATTTGGGCAGAACGCTCGTGAGAATTGGCAGGCGTTGGGCAGCCCAGGTCAGCGCCCAGTTCCGCGTGGAGCACCGCCCTTTCTCGCTCGGGACATGTCGCGGCCACCCGGAAAACGAGCCTTGACGATGGGGCGCGGCCGGCGGCCCCGGCGCCGGGGAGTTTTTCACGAGCAGAGTTGATGGTGGCACCGTGGCCGGGCGTCCGCCTCCGCCGTGGCGGGCGTCCGTGGCGCCCATGGAGGGGGCTGGCCTCCGTGGGGGAACGGATGGATCCCTCACTCCACGGCTGGGACGAAGCCGTGAAAGGTGCCGTTGTCGCCGGGACGGTCGGGGGACTCGTAGCGCGGGACGCAAGGTTCCCCTTGTGGAGGCCCCCAGGCTCAGGCCCCTGGCAACGGAAGGCTGAGCAAGCAGGCCCGGGCCCGGGCCCGGCTTTCGGGGCCGGCCCGGCCCCAGCGGCCAGCGCCAGGGAGGGGACCCCCCGAGGCTGAGGAGGGGGAGGCGTCTCCCTCCCAGGGGCCTGCCTCCCGGAGCTCCTCCTGGCGGCGCCGGAACGCGTTGACACGCGATCGCGGACAGGGCCCCGGGGGGGCGGCCCTGCGGCCCTGTGGTGCCCGAAGTGTGTTCGCCGGGCGTTTTCCGGCCAATTCTCACGAGCGTTCTGCCCAAATCGGGATCGATTTGGGCAGAACGCTCGTGAGAATTGGCCGGCGTTTGGCAGCCCTGGTCAGCGCCCAGTTCCACGGGGAGCAGGGCCCTTTCTCGCTCGGGGCATGTCGCGGGCACCCGGAAAACGAGCCGTGACGATGGGGCACGGCCGGCGGCCCCGGCGTCGGGGTGCTTTCCCCGAGCAGAGTTGATGGAGGCGCCGTGGCCGGGCGTCCGCCTCCGCCGTGGGGGGCGTCCGGGGCGCCCATGGAGGGGGCTGGCCTCCGTGGGGGAACGGATGGATCCCTCACTCCACGGCTGGGACAAAGCCGCGAAAGGTGCCGTTGTCTCCGGGACGGTCGGTGGACTCGTGGCTCGGGACGCAGGGTTCCCCGTGGGGAGGCCCCCAGGCTCAGGCCCCTGGCAACGGAAGGCTGAGCAAGCAGGCCCGGGCCCGGGTGCAGCTTTCGGGGCCGGCCCGGCCCCAGCTGCCGGCGCCAGGGAGGGGACCCCCGAGGGCTGAGGAGCGGGAGGCGTCGGCCTCCCCAGAGCCTGCTTCCCGGAGCTCCTCCTGGCGGCGCCGGAACCCGACGACACGCGATCCCGGACAGTTCCCCGGGGGGGCGGCCCTGCGGCCCTGTGGTGCCCGAAGTGTGTTCGCCGGGCGTTTTCCGGCCAATTCTCACGAGCGTTCTGCCCAAATCGGGATCGATTTGGGGAGAACGCTCGTGAGAAATGGCCGGCGTTGGGCCGCCCTGCTCAGCGCCCAGTTCCACGGGGAGCAGGGCCCTTTCTCGCTCGGGGCATATCGCGGGCACCCGGAAAATGAGCCGTGACGATGGGGCGCGGCCGGCGGCCCCGGCGCCTTGGTGCTTTCCCCGAGCAGAGTTGATGGAGGCGCCATGGCCGGGCGTCCGCCTCCGCCGTGGCGGGCGTCCGGGGCGCCCATGGAGGGGGCTGGCCTCCGTGGGGGAACGGATGGATCCCTCACTCCACGGCTGGGACGAAGCCGCGAAAGGTGCCGTTGTCGCCGGGACGGTCGGGGGACTCGTGGCGCAGGACGCAGGGTTCCCCGTGGGGAGGCCCCCAGGCTCAGGCCCCTGGCAACGGAAGGCTGAGCAAGCAGGCCCGGGCCCGGGCCCGGCTTTCGGGGCCGGCCCGGCCCCAGCTGCCGGCGCCAGGGAGGGGACCCCAGGAGGCTGAGGAGCGGGAGGCGTCGGCCTCCCCGGGGCCTGCATCCCGGAGCTCCTGCTGGCGGTGCAGGAACGCGGCGACACGCGATCCCGGACAGGGCCCCCAAGGGGCGGCCCTGCGGCCCTGTGGTGCCCGAAGTGTGTTCGCCGGGCGTTTTCCGGCCAATTCTCAAGAGCGTTCTGCCCAGATCGATTTGGGCAGAACGCTCGTGAGAATTGGCCGGCGTTGGGCAGCCCTGGTCAGCGCCCAGTTCCGCGTGGCGCAGGACCCTTTCTCGCTCGGGGCATGTCGCGGCCACCCGGCAAACGAGCCGTGACGATGGGGCGCGGCCGGCGGCCCCGGCGCCGGGGTCCTTTCCCGAGCAGAGTGGATGGAGGCGCCGTGGCCGGGCGTCCGCCTCCGTCGTGGCAGGCGTCCGGGGCGTCCGTGGAGGGGGCTGGCCTCTGTGGGGGAACGAATTGATCTCTCACACCACGGCTGGGACGAAGCCGCGAAAGATTCCATTGTCGCCGGGACGGTCGGGGGACTCGTGGCGCGGGACTCCGGGTTCCCCGTGGGGAGGCCCCCAGGCCCAGGCCCCTGGAAACGAAAGGCTGAGCAAGCGGGCCTGGGCCCGGGCCTGGCTTTCGGGGCCGGCCTGGCCCCAGCTGCCGGCGCTAGGGAGGCGACCCACGGAGGCTGAGGAGCGGGAGGCGTCGGCCTCCCCAGGGCCTTCATCCCGGAGCTCCTCCTGGCGGCGCCGGAACGCGACGACATGCGATCGCGGACAGGGCCCCGGGGGGGCAGTCCTGGGGCCCTGTGTTTCCCGAAGTATGTTCGCCGGGCGTTTTCCGGCCAATTCTCATGAGCGTTCTGCCCAAATCGGGATCGATTTGGGCAGAACGCTCGTGACAATTGGCCGGCGTTGGGCAGCCCTGGTCAGCGCCCTGTTCCGCGTGGAGCAGGGCCCTTTCTCGCTCGGGGCAGGTCGCGGCCACCCGGAAAACGAGCCGTGACGATGGGGCGCGGCCGGCGGCCCCGGCGCCGGGGAGTTTTCCCCGAGCTGAGTTATTGGAGGTGCCGTGGCCGGACGTCCTCCTCCGCCGTGGCGGGCGGCCGTGGCGCCCGTGGAGGGGGCTGGCCTCCGTGGGGGAACGGATGGATCCCTCACTCCACGGCTGGGACGAAGCCGCGAAAGGTGCCGTTGTCGCCGGGACGGTCGGGGGACTCGTGGCGCGGGACGCAGGGTTCCCCGTGGGGAGGCCCCCAGGCTCAGGCCCCTGGCAACGGAAGGCTGAGCAAGCAGGCCCGGGCCCGGGCCCGGCTTTCGGGACCGGCCCGGCCCCAGCTGCCGGCGCCAGGGAGGGGACCCCAGGTGGCTGAGGAGCGGGAGGCGTCGGCCTCCCCGGGGCCTGCATCCCGGAGCACCTGCTGGCGGCGCCGGAACGCGACGACACGCGATCGCGGACAGGGCCCCGGGGGGGGGCGGTCCTGGGGCCCTGTGTTGCCCGAAGTGTGTTCGCCGGGCGTTTTCCGGCCAATTCTCACGAGCGTTCTGCCCAAATCGGGATCGATTTGGGCAGAACGCTGGTGAGAATTGGCCGGCGTTGGGCAGCCCTGGTCAGCGCCCTGTTCCGCGTGGAGCAGGGCCCTTTCTCGCTCGGGGCATGTCGCGGCCACCGGGAAAACGAGCCTTGACGATGGGGCGCGGCCGGGGGCCCCAGCGCCGGTGAGTTTTTCCCGAGCAGAGTTGATGGAGGCACCGTGGCCGGGCGTCCGCCTCCGTCGTGGCGGGCGGCCGGGGCGCCCGTGGAAGGGGCTGGCCTCTGTGGGGGAACGGATTGATCTCTCACACCACGTCTGGGACGAAGCCGCGAAAGGTACCGTGGTCGCCGGTACGGTCGGGGGACTATTGGCGCGGGACGCGGGGTTCCCGGTGGGGAGGCCCCCAGGCTCAGGCCCCTGGCAACGGAAGGCTGAACAAGCAGGCCCGGGCCGGGCCCTGGTTTCAGGGCCGGCCCGGCCCCAGCTGCCGACGCCTGGGAGGGGAACCTCGCAGGCTGTGGAGCGGGAGGCGTCGGCCTACCCGGGGCCTGCCGCCTGGAGCTCCTCCTGGTGGTGCCGGAACGCGGCGACACGCGATCCCAGACAGGGCCCCGGGGGGGCGGCCCTGCGGCCCTGTGGTGCCCGAAGTCGGTTCGCCGGGCGTTTTCCGGCCAATTCTCACGAGCGTTCTGCCCAAATCGGGATCGATTTGGGCAGAACGCTCGTGAGAATTGGCCGGCGTTGGGGAGCCCTGGTCAGCGCCCAGTTGCGCGCGAGGAGCAGGGCCCTTTCTCGCTCGGGGCATGTCGCGGGCACCCGGAAAAAGAGCCGTGACGATGGGGTGCGGCCGGCGGCCCCGGCGCCGGGGTGCTTTCCCCGAGCAGAGTTGATGGAGGCGCCGTGGCCGGGCGTCCGCCTCCGCCGTGGCGGGCGTCCGGGGCGCCCATGGAGGGGGCTGGCCTCCGTGGGGAACAGATGGATCCCTCATTCCACGGCTGGGACGAAGCCGCGAAAGGTGCCGTGGTCGCCGGGACGGTCGGTGGACTCGTGCCGCGGGACGCAGGGTTCCCCGTGGGGAGGCCCCCCGGCTCAGGCCCCTGGCAACGGAAGGCTGAGCAAGCAGGCCCGGGCCCGGGCCCGGCTTTCGGGGCCGGCCCGGCCCCAGCTGCCGGCGCCAGGGAGGGGACCCCCGGAGGCTGAGGAGCGGGAGGGGTCGGCCTCCCCAGGCCCTGCCTCCCGGAGTTCCTCCTGGCGGTGCTGGAACGCGGCGACACGCGATCCCGGACAGGGCCCCGGGGGGGCGGCCCTGCGGCCCTCTGGTGCCCGAAGTGTGTTCGCCGGGTGTTTTCCGGCCATTTCTCACGAGCGTTCTGCCCAAATCTTGATCGATTTGGGCAGAACGCTCGTGAGAATTGGCCGGCATTGGGCAGCCCTGGTCAGCGCCCAGTTCCGCGGGGAGCAGGGCCCTTTCTCGCTTGGGGCATGTCGCGGGCACCCGGAAAACGAGCCGTGACGATGGGGCGCGGCCGGCGGCCCTGGCGCCGGGGTGCTTTCCCCGACCAGAGTTGAAGGAGGCGCCGTGGCTGGGCGTCCGCCTCCGCCGTGGCGGGCGTCCGGGGCGCCCATGGAGGATGCTGGCCTCCGTGGGTGAACGGATGGACCCCTCACTCCATGACTGGGACGAAGCCGCGAATGGTGCCGTTGTCGTCGGGACGGTCGGGGGACTCGTGGCGCGGGACGCAGGGTTCCCCGTGGGGAGGACCCCAGGCTCAGGCCCCTGGCAACGGAAGGCTGAGCAAGCAGGACCGGGCCCGGGCCCGGATTTCGGGGCCGGCCCGGCCCCAGTTGCCAGCGCCAGGGAGGGGACCCCCGGAGGCTGAGGAGCGGGAGGCATCGGCTTCCACGGGGCCTACCTCCCGGAGCTCCTCCTGGCTGTGCCGGAACGCGGCGACACGCGATCCCGGACAGGGCCCCGAGGCGGCGGCCCTGCGGCCCTGTGGTGCCCGAAGTTTGTTCGCCAGGCGTTTTCCGGCTAATTCTCACCAGCGTTCTGCCCAAATCGGGATCGATTTGGGCAGAACGCTCGTGAGAATTGGCCGGCGTTGGGCAGCCCTGGTCAGCGCCCAGTTCCGCGTGGAGCAGGGCCCTTTCTCACTCGGGGCATGTCGCGGGCACCCGGAAAACGAGCCGTGAAGATGGGGCGCGGCCGGCGGCCCCGGCGCCGGGGTGCTTACCCCGTGCAGTGTTGATGGATGCGCCGTGGCCGGGCGTCCGCCTCCGCCGTGGCGGGCGTCCGGGGCGCCCATGGAGTTGGCGGGCCTCCGTGGGGGAACGGATGGATCCCTCACTCCACGGCTGGGACAAAGCCGCGAAAGGAGCCGTTGTCGCCGGGACTGTCGGGGGACTCGTGGCGCGGGAAGCAGGGTTCCCCGTGGGGAGGCCCCAAGGTTCAGGCCCCTGGCAAGGGAAGGCTGAGCAAGCAGGCCCGGGAACCGGCCCGGTTTCGGGACTGGCCCGGCCCCAGCTGCCGGCGCCAGGGAGGTTACCCCCGGAGGCTGAGGAGCGGGAGGCGTCGGCCTCCCCGGGGCCTGCCTCCCGGAGCTCCTCCTGGCGGTGCCGGAACGCGGCGACACGCGATCCGGGAAAGGGCCCCGGGGGGGCGGCCCTGCGGCCCTGTGGTGCCCGAAGTGTGTTCTCCGGGCGTTTTCCGGCCAATTCTCACGAGCGTTCCGCCCAAATCCAAATCGGGATCGATTTGGGCAGAACGCTCGTGAGAATTGGCCGGCGTTGGGCAGCCCTGGTCAGCGCCCAGTTCGGCGTGGAGCAGGGCCCTTTCTCGCTCGGGGCATGTCGCGGGCACCCGGAAAACGAGCCGTGACGATGGGGCGCTGCCAGCGGCCCTGGCGCCGGGGTGCTTTCCCCGAGCAGAGTTGATGGAGGCGCCGTGGCCGGGCGTCCGCCTCCGCCGTGGCGGGCGTCTGGGGCGCCCATGGAGGGGGCTGGCATCCGTGGGGGAACGGATGGATCCCTCACTCCACGGCTGGGACGAAGCCGCGAAATGGGCCGTTGTCGCCGGGACGATCGGGGGACTCGTGGCGCGGGACGCAGTGTTCCCCGTGGGGAGGCCCCCAGGCTCAGGCCCCTGGCAACGGAAAGCTGAGCAAGCAGGCCAGGGCCCGGGCCCGGCTTTAGGGGCCGGCCCGGCCCCAGCTGCCAGCGCCAGGGAGGGGACCCCCGGAGGCTGAGGAGCGGGTGGCGTCGGCCTCCACGGGGCCTGCCTCCCGGAGCTCCTCCTGGCGGTGCCGGAACGCGGCGACACGCGATCCCGGACAGGGCCCCTGGGGGGCGGCCCTGCGGCCCTGCGGTGCCCGAAGTGTGTTCGCCGGGCGTTTTCCGGCCAATTCTCACGAGCGTTCTGCCCAAATCGGGATCGATTTGGGCAGAACGCTCGTGAGAATTGGCCGGCGTTGGGCAGCCCAGGTCAGCGCCCAGTTCCGCGTGGAGCACCGCCCTTTCTCGCTCGGGGCATGTCGCGGCCACCCGGAAAACGAGCCGTGACGATGGCGCGCGGCCGGCGGCCACGGCGCCGGGGAGTTTTCCCCGAGCAGAATTGATGGAGGCGCCGTGGCCGGGCGTCCGCCTCCGTCGTGGCGGGCGGCCGGGTCGCCGTGGAGGGGGCTGCCCTCTGTGGGGGAACGGATTGATCTCTCACACCACGGCTGGGATGAAGCCGCGAAAGATGCCGTTGTCGCCGGGATGGTCGGGGGACTCGTGGCGCGGGACTCCGGGTTCCCCGTGGGGAGGCCCCCAGGCTCAGGCCCCTGGAAATGAAAGGCTGAGCAAGCGGGCCTGGGCCCGGGCCTGGCTTTCGGGGCCGCCCCGGCCCCAGCTGGGGGCGCTAGGGAGGCGACCCCCGCAGGCTGAGGAGCGGGAGGCGTCGGCCTCCCCGGGGCCTTCATCCCGGAGCTCCTCCTGGTGGCGCCGGAACGCGACGACACGGGATCGCGGACAGGGCCCCGGGGGGGCGGCCCTGGGGCCCTGTGTTGCCCGAAGTATGTTCGCCGGGTGTTTTCCGGCCAATTCTCACGAGCGTTCTGCCCAAATCGGGATCGATTTGGGCAGAACGCTCGTGAAAATTGGCCGGCGTTGGGCAGCCCTGGTCAGCGCCCTGTTCCGCGTGGAGCAGGGCCCTTTCTCGCTCGGGGCAGGTCGCGGCCACCCGGAAAACGAGCCGTGACGATGGGGCGCGGCCGGCGGCCCCGGCGCCGGGGAGTTTTCCCCGAGCAGAGTTATTGGAGGTGCCGTGGCCGGACGTCCGCTTCCGCCGTGGCGGGCGGCCGGGGCGCCCGTGGAGGGGGCTGGCCTCCGTGGGGGAACGGATGGATCTCTCACACAACCGCTGGGACGAAGCCGCGAAAGATGCCATGGTCGCCGGGACGGTCGGGGGACTCGAGGCGCGGGACGCAGGGTTCCCCGTGGGGAGGCCTCCAGGCTCAGGACCCTGGCAACGGAAGGCTGAGCAAGCAGGCCCGGGCCAGGGCCCGGCTTTCGGGGCCGGCCCGGCCCCAGCATCATGCGCCAGGTAGGGGAACCCCGGAGGCTGTGGAGCGGGAGGCGTCGGCCTCCCCGTGGCCTGCCTCCCGGGGCTCCTCCTGGCGGTGCCGGAACGCGGCG
Organism: Meles meles; assembly: GCF_922984935.1. Taxonomy (NCBI): domain Eukaryota; kingdom Metazoa; phylum Chordata; class Mammalia; order Carnivora; family Mustelidae; genus Meles; species Meles meles. Next base: position 51,327 of record NW_025721135.1, read on the forward strand.
ACACGCGATCTCGTACAGGGCCCCGGGGGGGCGGCCCTGCGGCCCTGTGGTGCCCGAAGTGTATTCGCCGGCGTTTTCCGGCAAATTCTCACGAGCGTTCGATTTGGGCAGAACGCTCGTGAGAATTGGCTGGCGATGGGCAGCCCAGGTCAGCGCCCAGTTCTGCGTGGAGCACCGCCCTTTCTCGCTCGGGGCATGTCGCCGCCACCCGGAAAACGAGCCGTGACGATGGGGCGCGGCCGGCGGCCCCGGCGCCGGCGTGCTTTCCCTGAGCAGAGTTGATGGAGGCGCCGTGGCCGGGCGTCCGCCTCCGCCGTGGCGGGCGTCCGGGGCGCCCATGGAGGGGGCTGGCCTCCGTGGGGGAACGGATGGATCCCTCACTGCACGGCTGGGACGAGGCCGCGAAAGATGCCGTTGTCGCCGGGACGGTCGGGGGACTCGTGGCTCGGGACGCAGGGTTCCCCATTTGGAGGCCCCCAGGCTCAGGCCCCTGGCAACGGAAGGCTGAGCAAGCAGGCCCGGGCCCGGGCCCGGCTTTCGGGGCCGGCCCGGCCCCAGCGGCCGACGCCAGGGAGGGGACCCCCGGAGGCTGAGGAGCGGGAGGCGTCTCCCTCCCAGGGGCCTGCCTCCCGGAGCTCCTCCTGGCGGCGCCGGAACGCGATGACACGCGATCGCGGACAGGGCCCCGGGGGGGAGGCCCTGCGGCCCTGTGGTGCCCGAAGTGTGTTCGCCGGGCGTTTTCCGGCCAATTCTCACGAGCGTTCTGCCCAAATCGGGATCGATTTGGGCAGAACGCTCGTGAGAATTGGCCGGCGTTGGGCAGCCCTGCTCAGCGCCCAGTTCCACGGGGAGCAGGGCCCTTTCTCGCTCGGGGCATGTCGCGGGCACCCGGAAAACGAGCCGTGACGATGGGGCGCGGCCGGCGACCCCGGCACCGTGGTGCTTTCCCCGAGCAGTGTTGATGGAGGCGCCATGGCCGGGCGTCCGCCTCCGCCGTGGCGGGCGTCCGGGGCGCCCATGGAGGGGGCTGGCCTCCGTTTGGGAACGGATGGATCCCTCACTCCACGGCTGGGACGAAGCCGGGAAAGGTGCCGTTGTCGCCGGGACGGTCGGGAGACTCGTGGCGCGGGACGCAGGGTTCCCCGTGGGGAGGCCCCCAGGCTCAGGCCCCTGGAAACGGAAGGCTGAGCAAGCAGGCCCGGGCCAGGGCCCGGCTTTCGGGGCCGGCCCGGCCCCAGCTGCCGGCGCCAGGGAGGGGAATCCAGGACGCTGAGGAGCGGGAGGCGTCGGCCTCCCCGGGGCCTGCATCCCGGAACTCGTGCTGGCGGTTCCGGAACGCGGCGACACGCGATCCCGGACAGGGCCCCGGGGGGGTGGCCCTGCGGCCCTGTGGTGCCCGAAGTGTGTTCGCCGGGCGTTTTCCGGCCAATTCTCACGAGCGTTCTGCCCAAATCGGGATCGATTTGGGCAGAACGCTCGTGAGAATTGGCCGGCGTTGGGCAGCCCTGGTCAGCGCCCAGTTCCGCGGGGAGAAGGGCCCTTTCTCGCTCGGGGCATGTCGCGGGCACCCGGAAAACGAGCCGTGACGATGGGGCGCGGCCGGCGGCTCCGGCGCCGGGGTGCTTTCCCCGAGCAGAGTTGATGGAGGCGCCGTGGCCGTGCGTACACCTCCGCAGTGGCGGGCGTCCGGGGCGCCCATGGAGGGGGCTGGCCTCTGTGGGGGAACAGATTGATCTCTCACACAACGGCTGGGACGAAGCCGAGAAAGGTGCCGTTGTCGCCGGGACGGTCGGTGGACTCGTGGGGCGGGACTCAGGTTTCCCCGTGGGGAGGACCCCAGGCTCAGGCCCCTGGCAACGGAAGGCTGAGCAATCGGGCCTGGGCCCGGGCCCGGTTTTCGGGTCCGGCCGGCCCCAGCTGCCGGCACCAGGGTGGGGACCCCCGGAGGCTGAGGAGCGGGAGGCGTCGGCCTCCACGGGGCCTTCCTCCCGGAGCTCCTCCTGGCGGCGCTGGAACGCGACGACACGCGATCGCGGACAGGGCCCCGGGGGGGCGGCCCTGCGGCCCAGTGGTGCCCGAAGTGTGTTCGCCAGCCGTTTTCCGGCCAATTCTCACGAGCGTTCTGCTCAAAGCGGGATCGCTTTGGGCAGAACGCTCGTGAGAATTGGCCGGCATTGGGCAGCCCTGGTCAGCGCCCAGTTCCGCGTGGAGCAGGGACCTTTCTCGCTCGGGGCAGGTCGCGGCCACCCGGAAAACGAGCCGTGACGATGGGGCGCGGCCGGCGGCCCCGGCGCCGGGGTGTTTTCCCCGAGTAGAGTATTTGGAGGTGCCGTGGCTGGACATCCGCCTCCGCCGTGGCGGGCGGCCGGGGCGCCCGTGGAGGGGGCTGGCCTCTGTGGGGGAAAGGATTGATCTCTCACACCACGGCTGGGACGAAGCCGCGAAAGATGCCATGGTCACCGGGACGGTCGGGGGACTCGTGGCGCGGGACTCCGGGTTCCCCGTGGGGAGGCCCGCAGGCTCAGGCCCCTGGAAACAAAAGGCTGAGCAAGAGGGCCTGGGCCCGGGCCTGGTTGTCGGGGCCGGCCCGGCCCGATCTGCCGGCGCTAGGGAGGGGACCCACGTCGGCTGAGTAGCGGGAGGCGTCGGCCTCCCCAGGGCCTTCATCCTGGAGCTCCTCCTGGCGGCGCCGGAACGCGACGACACGCGATCGCGGACAAGGCCCCGGGGGGGCGGCCCTCCGGCCCAGTGGTGCCCGAAGTGTGTTCACCGGGCGTTTTCCGGCCAATTCTCACAAGCGTTCTGCCCAAATCGGGATCGATTTGCGCAGAACGCTCGTGAGAATTTGCAGGCGTTGGGCAGCCCAGGTCAGCGCCCAGTTCCGCGTGGACCAGGGCGCTTTCTCGCTCGGGGCATGTCGCGGCCACCCGGAAAACGAGCTTTGACGATGGGGCGCGGCCGGCGCCCCGGCGCTGGGGAGTTTTCGCCGAGCACAGTGTATGGAGGCGCCGTGGCCGGGCGCCCGCCTCCGCCGTGGCGGGCGGCCAGGGCGCCCGTGGAGGGGGCTGGCCTCTTTGGGGGAAAGGTTTGATCTCTCACTCCACGGCTGGGACGACGCCGCGGAAGGTGCCGTTGTCGCCGGGACGGTCGGGGGACTCGTGGCGCGGGACGCAGGGTTCCCCGAGGTGAGGCCCCCAGGCTCAGGCCCCTGGAAACGAAAGGCTGAGCAAGCGGTCCCGGGCCCGGGCCTGGCTTTCGGGGCCGGACCGGCCCCAGCCGCCGGCGCCAGGGAGGGGAACCCCGGAGGCTGAGGAGCGGGAGGCGTCGGCCTCCCAGGGGCATGCCTCCCGAAGCTCCTCATGGCGGCGCCGGAACGCGACGACACGCGATCGCGGACAGGAATTCGGGGGGGCCGCCCTGCGGCCCAGTGGTGCCCGAAGTGTTTTCGCCGGGAGTTTTCCGGCCAATTCTCACGACTGTTCTGCCCAAATCGGGATCGATTTGGGCAGAAGGCTCGTGAGAATTGGCCGGCGTTGGGCAGCCCAGGTCACCGCCCAGATCAGCGTAGAGCACCGCCCTTTCTCGCTCGGGGCATGTCGCTGCCACCCGGAAAACGAGCCGTGACGATGGGGCGCGGCCGGCGGCCCCGTGGCGGGGAGTTTTCCCCGAGAAGAGTTGATGGAGGCGCCGTGGCCGGACGTCCGCCTCCGCCGTGGCGGGCGGCCGGGGCGCCCGTGGAGGGGGCTGGCCTCTGTGGGGGAACGGATTGATCTCTCATTCCACGGCTGGTACGAAGCCGCGAAAGGTGCCGTTGTCGCCGGGACGGTCGGTGGACTCGTGGCGCGGGTCTCAGGTTTCCCGGTGTGGAGGCCCCCAGGCTCAGGCCCCTGGCAATGGAAGGCTGAGCAAGCGGGCCTGGGCCCGGGCCCGACCCGGCCCCACCTGCAGGCGCCAGGGAGCGGACCCCCGGAGGCTGAGGGGCGGGAGGCGTCGGACTCCCCGGGGCCATCCTCCCGGAGCTCCTCCTGGCGGCGCCGGAACGCGACGACACGCGATCGCGGACAGGGCCCCGGGGGGGCGGTCCTGCGGCCCTGTGTTGCCCGAAGTGTGTTCGCAGGGCGTTTTCCCGCCAATTCTCACGAGCGTTTTGCCCAAATCGGGATCGATTTGGGCAGAACTCTCGTGAGAATTGGCCGTCGTTTGGCAGCCCTGGTCAGCGCCCTGTTCCGCGTGGAGCAGGGCCCTTTCTCGCTCGGGGCATGTCGCTGGCACCCGGAAAACGAGCCGTGACGATGGGGCGCGGCCGGCGGCCCCGGCGCCGGGGTGCTTTCCCCGAGCAGAGTTGATGGAGGTGCCGTGGCCGGGCGTCCGCCTCCGCCGTGGCGGGCGTCCGGGGCGCCCATGGAGGGGGCGGACTCCGATGGGGAACGGATGGATCCCTCACTGCACGGCTGGGACAAAGCCGCGAAAGGCGCCGTTGTCGCCGGGACGGTCGGGGGACTCGTGGCGCGGGACGTAGGGTTTCCCGTTGGGAGGCCCCCAGGCTCAGGCCCCTGGCAACGGAAGGCTGAGCAACCAGGCCCGGGCCCGGGCGCGGCTTTCGGGGCCGGCCCGGCCCCAGCTGCCGGCGCCAGGGAAGCGACCCCCGAGGGCTGAGGAGCGGGAGGCGTCGGCCTCCCCATGGCCTGCCTCCCCGAGCAACTCCTGGCGGTGCCGGAACGCGGCGACACGCGATCCCGGACAGGGCCGCGGGGGGGGCGGCCCTGCGGCCCTGTGGTGCCCGAAGTGTGCTCGCCGGGCGTTTTCCGGCCAATTCTCACGAGCGTTCTGCCCAAATCGGGATCGATTTGGGCAGAACGCTCGTGAGAATTGGCCGGCGTTGGGCAGCCCTGGTCAGCGCCCAGTTCCGCGTGGAGCAGGGCCCTTTCCCGCTCGGGGTATGTCGCGGGCACCCGGCAAACGAGCCGTGACGATGGGGCGCGGCCGGCGGCCCCAGCTGCGGGGTGCTTTCCCCGAGCAGAGTTGATGGAGGCGCTGTGGCCGGGCGTCCGCCTCCGCCGTGGCGGGCGTCCGGGGCGCCAATGGAGGGGGCTTGCCTCCGTGGGGGAACGGATGTATCCCTCACTCCACGGCTGGGACGAAGCCGCGAAAGGTGCCGTGGTCGCCGGGACGGTCGGGGCACTCGTGGCGCGGGACGCGGGGTTCCCCGTGGGGAGGCCCCAGGCTCAGGCGCCTGGCAACGGAAGGTTGAGCAAGCAGGCCCGGGCCCGGGCCCGGCTTTCGGGGCCGGCCCGGACCCAGCAGCATGCGCCAGGTAGGGGACCCCCGGAGGCTGAGGAGCGGGAGGCGTCGGCCTCCCCGGGGCCTGCCTCCCGGAGCTCCTCCTGGCGGTGCCGGAACGCGGCGACACGCGATCCCGGACAGGGCCCGGGGGGGCGGCCCTGCGGCCCTGTGGTGCCCGAAGTGTGCTCGCCGGGCGTTTTCCGTCCAATTCTCACGAGCGTTCTGCCCAAATCGGGATCGATTTGGGCAGAACGCTCGTGAGAATTGGCCGGCGTTGGGCAGCCCTGGTCAGCGCCCAGTTCCGCGGGGAGCAGGGCCCTTTCTCGCTCGGGGCATGTCGCGGGCACCCGGAAAACGAGCCGTGACGATGGGGCGCGCCGGCGGCCCCGGCGCCGGGGAGTTTTCCCCGAGCATAGTTGATGGAGGCGCCGTGGCTGGGCGTCCGCCTCCGCCGTGGGGGGCGGCCGGGGCGCCCGTGGAGGGCGCTGGCCTCTGTGGGGGAACGGATTGATCTCTCACACGACGGCTGGGACGAAGCCGCGAAAGATGCCGGTGTCGCCGGGACGGTCAGGGGACTCGTGTCGCGGGACTCCGGGTTCCCCGTGGGGAGGCCCCCAGGCTCAGGCCCCTGGAAACGAAAGGCTGAGCAAGCGGGCCTGGGCCCGGTCCTGGCTTTCGGGGCCGGCCCGGCCCCAGCTGCCGGCGCTAGGGAGGGGACCCACGGAGGCTGAGGAGCGGGAGGCATCGGCTGCCCCGGGGCCTTCATCCCGGAGCTCCTCCTGGCGGCGCCGGAACGCGACGACACGCGATCGCGGACAAGGCCCCGAGGGGGCGGCACTGCGGCCCAGTGGTGCCCGAAGTGTGTTCGCCGGGCGTTTTCCGGCCAATTCTCACGAGCGTTCTGCCCAAATCGATCACGATTTGGGCAGAAAGCTCGTGAGAATTTGCCGGCGTTGGGCAGCCCAGGTCAGCGCCCAGTTCCGCGTGGAGCAGGGCCCTTTCTCGCTCGGGGCATGTCGCGGCCACCCGGAAAACGAACCTTGACGATGGGGCGCGGCCGGCGCCCCAGCGCCGGGGAGTTTTTGTCGAGCAGAGTGTATGGAGGCGCCGTGGCCGGGCGTCTGCCTCCGCCGTGGCGGGCGGCCGGGGCGCCCGTGGAGGGGGCTGGCCTCTTTGGGGGTAAGGATTGATCTCTCACTCCACGGCTGGGACGAGCCGCGAAAGGTGCCGTTTTCTCCGGGACGGTCGGGGGACTCGTGGCGCGGGACTCCGGGTTCCCCGTGGGGAGGCCCCCAGGCTCAGGCCCCTGACAACGGAAGGCTGAGCAAGCGGGCCTGGGCCCGGGTCCGGCTTTCGGGGCCGGCCCGGCCCCAGCTGCAGGCGCCAGGGAGGGGACCCCCGGAGGCTGAGGAGCGGGAGGCGTCGGCCTCCCCGGGGCCTGCCTCCCGGAGCTCCTCCTGGCGGCGCCGGAACACCATGACACGCGATCCCGGACAGGACCCCGGGGGGCGGCCCTGCGGCCCTGTGGTGCCCGAAGTGTGTTCGCCGGGCGTTTTCCGGCCAATTCTCAAGAGCGTTCTGCCCAGATCGATTTGGGCAGAACGCTCGTGAGAATTGGCCGGCGTTGGGCAGCCCTGGTCAGCGCCCAGTTCCGCGTGGCGCAGGGCCCGTTCTCGCTCGGGGCATGTCGCGGACACCCGACAAACGAGCCGTGACGATGGGGCGCGGCCGGCGGCCCCGGCGCCGGGGTCCTTTCCCGAGCAGAGTGGATGGAGGCGCCGTGGCCGGGCGTCCGCCTCCGCCGTGGCGGGCGTCCGGGGCGCCCATGGAGGGGCTGGCCTCCATGGGGGAACGGATGGATCCCTCATTCCACGGCTGGGACAAAGCCGCGAAAGGTGCCGTTTTCGCCGGGACGGTCGGGGGTCTCGTGGCGCGGGACACGGGGTTCCCCGTGGGGAGGCCCCCAGGGTCAGGCCCCTGGCAACGGAATGCTGAGTAAGCAGGCCCTGGCCCGGGCCCGGCTTTCGGGGCCGGCCCGGCCCCAGCTGCCGGCGCCAGGGAGGGGTCCCCCGGAGGCTGAGGAGCGGGAGGCGTCGGCCTCCCCGGGGACTGCCTCCCGGAGCTCTTCCTGGCGGTGCCAGAACGCGACGACACGCGATCCCGGACAGGGCCCCGGGAGGGAGGCCCTGCGGCCCTGTGGTGCCCGAAGTGCGTTCGCCGGTCGTTTTCCGGCCAATTCTCACGAGCGTTCACAAATCGGGATCGATTTGGTCAGAACGCTCGTGAGAATTGGCCGGCTTTGTGCAGCCCTGGTCAGCGCCCAGTTCCGCGTGGAGCAGGGCCCTTTCTCGCTCGGGGCATGTCGCGGGCACCCGGAAAGCGAGCCGTGACGATGGGGCGCGGCCGGCGGCCCCGGCGCCGGGGTGCTTTCCCCGAGCAGAGTTGATGGAGGTGCCGTGGCCGGGCGTCCGCCTCCGCCGTGGCGGGCGTCCGGGCCGCCCATGGAGGGGGCTGGCCTCCGTGGGGGAACGGATGGATCCCTCACTCCACGGCTGGGACGAAGCCGCGAAAGGTGCCGTTGTCGCCGGGACGGGCAGGGGACTCGTTGCGCGGGACGCAGGGTTCCCCGTGGGGAGGCCCCCAGTCTCAAGCCCCTGGCAACGGAAGGCTGAGCAAGCAGGCCCGGGCCCGGGCCCTGCTTTCGGGGCCGGCCCGGCCCCAGCTGCCAGCGCCAGGGAGGGGACCCCCGAGGGCTGAGGAGCGGGAGGCGTCGGACTCCCCGGGGCCTGTCTCCCGGACACCTCCTGGCGTCGCCGGAACGCGGCGACACGCGATCCCGGAAAGGGCCCCGGGGGGGCGGCCCTGCGGTCCTGTGGTGCCCGAAGTGTGCTCGCCGGGCGTTTTCCGGCCAATTCTCACGAGCGTTCTGCCCAAATCGGGATCGATTTGGGCAGAACGCTCGTGAGAATTGGCCGGCGTTGGGCAGCCCTGGTCAGCGCCCAGTTCCGCGTGGAGCAGGGCCCTTTCTCGCTCGGGGTATGTCGCGGGCACCCGGCAAACGAGCCGTGACGATGGGGCGCGGCCGGCGGACCCGGCGCCGGGGTGCTTTCCCTGAGCAGAGTTGATGGAGGCGCTGTGGCCGGGCGTCCGCTTCCGCCGTGGCGGGCGTCCGGGGCGCCTATGGAGGGGGCTGGCCTCCGTGGGGGAACGGATGGATCCCTCACTCCACGGCTGGGACGAAGCCGCGAAAGGTGCCGTGGTCGCCGGGACGGTCGGGGGACTCGTGGCGCGGGACGTGGGGTTCCCCGTGGGGAGGCCCCAGGCTCAGGCGCCTGGCAACGGAAGGCTGAGCAAGCAGGCCCGGGCCCGGGCCCGGCTTTCGGGGCCGGCCCGGCCCCAGCAGCATGCGCCAGGTAGGGGACCCCCGGAGGCTGAGGAGCGGGAGGCGTCGGCCTCCTTGGGGCCTGCCTCCCGGAGCTCCTCCTGGCGGTGCCGGAACGCGGCGACACCCGATCCCGGACAGGGCCCCGGGTGGCGGCCCTGCGGCCCTGTGGTGCCCGAAGTGGGTTCGCCGGGCGTTTTCCGTCCAATTCTCACGAGCGTTCTGCCCAAATCGGGATCGATTTGGGCAGAACGCTCGTGAGAATTGGCCTGCGTTGGGCAGCCCTGGTCAGCGCCCAGTTCCGCGTGGAGCAGGGCCCTTTCTCGCTCGGGGTATGTCGCGGGCACCCGGCAAACGAGCCGTGACGATGGGGCGCGGACGGCGGCCCCGGCGCCGGGGTGCTTTCCCCGAGCAGAGTTGATGGAGGCGCTGTGGCCGGGCGTCCGCCTCCGCCGTGGCGGGCGTCCGGGGCGCCCATGGAGGGGTCTGGCCTCCGTGGGGGAACGGATGGATCCCTCACTACACGGCTGGAACGAAGCCGAGAAAGTTGCCATTGTCGCTGGGTCGGGCGGGGGACTCGTGGCGCGGGACGCAGGGTTCCCCGTGGGGAGGCCCCCAGGCTCAGGCCCCTGGCAACGGAAGGCTGAGCAAGCAGGTCCGGGCCCGATCCCGGGTTTCGGGGCCGGCCCGGCCCCAGCTGCAGGCGCCAGGAAGGGGACCCCCGGAGGCTGAGGAGCGGGAGGCGTCGGCCTCCCCGGGGCCTGACTCCCGGAGCTGCTCCTGGCGTTGCCGGAACGCAGCGACACGCGATCCCGGACAGGGCACCGGGGGGGCGGCCCTGCGGCCCTGTGGTGCCCGAAGTGGGTTCGCCGGGCTTTTTCCGGCCAATTCTCACGAGCGTTCGATTTGGGCAGAACGCTCGTGAGAATTGGCCGGCGTTGGGCAGCCCTGGTTAGCGCCCAGTTCCGCGGGGAGCAGGGCCCTTTCTCGCTCGGGGCATGTCGCGGGCACCCAGAAAACGAGCCGTGACGATGGGGCGCGGCCGGCGGCCCCTGTGCCAGGGTGCTTTCCCCTAGCAGAGTTGATGGAGGGGCCGTGGCCGGGCGTCCGCCTCTGCCGTGGTGGGCGTCCGGGGCACCCATGGAGGGGGCTGGCCTCCGTGGGGGAACAATGGATCCCTCACTCCACGGCTGGGACGAAGCCGCGAAAGGTGCCATTGTCGCCAGGACTGTCGGGGGACTCGTGGCGCGGGACGCAGGGTTCCCCGTGGGGAGGCACCCAGGCTCAGGCCCCTGGCAACGGAAGGCTGAGCAGGCAGGCCCGGGCCCGGGCGCGGCTTTCTGGGCCAGCCCGGCCCCAGCTGCCGGCGCCAGGGAGGGGACCCCCGGAGGCTGAGGTGCGGGAGGCGTCGGCCTCCCCGGAGCCTGCCTCCCGGAGCTCCTCCTGGCGTCGCCGGAACGCGGCGACACGCGATCCCAGACAGGGCCCCGGGGGGGCGGCCCTGCGGCCCTGTGGTGCCCGAAGTGTGTTCGCCGGGCGTTTTCCGGCCAATTCTCATGAGCGTTCTGCCTAAATCGGGATCGATTTGGGCAGAACGCTCGTGAGAATTGGCCGGCGTTGGGCAGCCCTGGTCAGCGCCCAGTTCCTCGTGGAGCAGGGCCCTTTCTCGCTCGGGGCATATCGCGGCCACCCGGCAAACGAGCCGTGACGATGGGGCGCGGCCGGCGGCCCCGGCGACGGGGTGCTTTCCCCGAGCAGAGTTGATGGAGGCGCCGTGGCCGGGCGTCCGCCTCCGCCATGGCGGGCGTCCGGGGCGCCATAGGATGGGGCTGGCCTCCGTGGGGGAACGGATGGTTCCCTCACACCACGGCTGGGAGGAAGCCGCGAAAGGTGCCGTTTTCGCCGGGACGGGCGGGGGACTCGTTGCGCGGGACGCAGGGTTCCCCGTGGGGAGGCACCCAGGCTCAGGCCCCTGGCAACGGAAGGCTGAGCAAGCAGGCCCGGGCCCGGGCCCGGCTTTCGGGGCCGGCCAGGCCCCAGCTGCCGGCGCCAGGGAGGGGACCCCCGGAGGCTGAAGAGCGGGATGCGTCGGCCTCCCTGGGGCCTGCCTCCCGGAGCTCCTCCTGGCGGTGCCGGAACGCGGCGACACGCGATCCCGGATAGGGCCCCGGGGGGGCGGCCGTGCGGCCATGTGTTGCCCGAAGTGTGTTCGCCGGGCGTTTTCTGGCCAATTCTCACGAGCGTTCTGCCCAAATCGTGATCGATTTGGGCAGATCGCTCGTTAGAATTGGCCGGCGTTGGGCAGCCCTGGTCAGCGCCCAGTTCCGCGTGGAGCAGGGCTCTTTCTCGCTCGGGGCATGTCGCGGGCACCCGGAAAACGAGCCGTGACGATGGGGCGCGTCCGGCGGCCCCGGCGCCGGGGTGCTTTTCCCGAGCAGAGTTGATGGAGCCGCCGTGGTCGGGCATCCGCCTCCGCAGTGGCGGGCGTCCGGGGCGCCCATGGAGGGGGCTGGCCTCCGTGGGGGAACGGATGTATCCCTCACTCCACGGCTGGGACGAAGCCGCGAAAGGTGCCGTGGTCGCCGGGACGGTCGGGGGACTCGTGGCGCGGGACGCAGCGTTCCCGGTGGGGAGGCCCCCAGGCTCAGGCCTCTGGCAACGGAAGGCTGAGCAAGCAGGCCCAGGCCCGGGCCCGGCTTTCGGGGCCGACCCGGCCCCAGCTGCAGGCGCCAGGGAGGGGACCCCCGGAGGCTGAGAAGCGGGAGGCGTCGGCCTCCCCTGAGCCTGCCTCCCGGAGCTCCTCCTGGCGGTGCCGGAACGCGGCGACACGCGATCCCGGACAGGGCACCGGGGGGGCGGCCCTGCGGCCCTGTGGTGCCCGAAGTGGGTTCGCCGGGCGTTTTCCAGCCAATTCTCACGAGCGTTCGATTTGGGCAGAATGCTCGTGAGAATTGGCCGGCGTTGGGCAGCCCTGGTCAGCGCCCAGTTCCACGGGGAGCAGGGCTCTTTCTCGCTCGGGGCATGTCGCGGGCACCCGGAAAAGGAGCCGTGACGATGGGGCGCGGCCGGCGGCCCCGGCGCCGGGGTGCTTTCCCCGAGCAGAGTTGATGGAGGGGCCGTGGCCGGGCGTACGCCTCTGCCGTGGTGGGCGTCCGGGGCACCCATGGAGGGGGCTTGCCTCCGTTGGGGAACGGATGGATCCCTCACTCCACGGCTGGGATGAAGCCGCGAAAGGTGCCGTTGTCGCCGGGACGGGCGGGGGACTCTTTGCGCGGGACGCAGGGTTCCCCGTGGGGAGGCCCCCAGGCTCAGGCCCCTGAAAACGGAAGGCTGAGCAAGCGGGCCTGGGACCGGGCCCGGCTTTTGGGGCCGGCCCGGCCCCAGCTGCAGGCGCCAGGGAGGGGACCCCCGGAGGCTGAGGAGCGGGAGGCGTCGGCCTCCCCGGGGCCTGCCTCCCAGAGTTCCTCCTGGCGGTGCTGGAACGCGGCGACACGCGATCCCGGACAGGGCCCCGGGGGGGCGGCCCTGCGGCCCTGTGGTGCCCGAAGTGTGTTCGCCGGGCGTTTTCCGGCCAATTCTCAAGAGCGTTCTGCCTAGATCGATTTGGACAGAACGCTCGTGAGAATTGGCCGGCGTTGGGCAGCCCTGGTCAGCGCCCAGTTCCACGTGGAGCAGGGCCCTTTCTCGCTCGGGGCATGTCGCGGGCATCCGGAAAACGAGCCGTGACGATGGGGCGCGGCCGGATGCCCCGGCGCCGGGGTGCTTTCCCCGAACAGAGTAGATGGAGGCGCCGTGGCCGGGCATCCGGCTCCGCCGTGGCGGGCGTCCGGGGCGCCCATGGAGGGGGCTGGCCTCCGTGGGGGAACGGATGGATCCCTCATTCCACGGCTGGGACGATGCCGCCAAATGTGCCGTTGTCGCCGGCACTGTCCGGGGACTCGTGGCGCGGGACGCAGGGTTCCCCGTGGGGAGGGCCCCAGGCTCAGGCCCCTGGCAACGGAAGGCTGAGCAAGCAGGCCCGGGCCCGGGCCCGGCTTTCGGGGCCGGCCAGGCCCCAGCTGCGGGCGCCAGGGAGGGGACCCCCGGAGGCTGAGGAGCGGGATGCGTCGGCCTCCCTGGGGCCTGCCTCCCGGAGCTCCTCCTGGCGGTGCCGGAACGCGGCGACACGCGATCCCGGATAGGGCCCCGGGGGGGCGGCCGTGCGGCCCTGTGTTGCCCGAAGTGTGTTCGCCGGGCGTTTTCTGGCCAATTCTCACGAGCGTTCTGCCCAAATCGTGATCGATTTGGGCAGAACGCTCGTTAGAATTGGCCGGCGTTGGGCAGCCCTGGTCAGCGCCCAGTTCCGCGTGGAGCAGGGCTCTTTCTCGCTCGGGGCATGTCGAGGGCACCCGGAAAACGAGCCGTGACGATGGGGCGCGTCCGGCGGCCCCGGCGCCGGGGTGCTTTCCCCGAGCAGAGTTGATGGAGCCGCCGTGGTCGGGCATCCGCCTCCGCCGTGGCGGGCGTCCGGGGCGCCCATGGAGGGGGCTGGCCTCCGTGGGGGAACGGATGGATCCCTCACTCCACGGCTGGGACGAAGCCGCGAAAGGTGCCGTGGTCGCCGGGACGGTCGGGGGACTCGTGGTGCGGGACGCAGGGTTCCCGGTGGGGAGGCCCCCAGGCTCAGGCCCCTGGCAACGGAAGGCTGAGCAAGCAGGCCCAGGCCCGGGCCCGGCTTTCGGGGCCGACCCGGCCCCAGCTGCAGGCGCCAGGGAGGGGACCCCCGGAGGCTGAGAAGCGGGAGGCGTCGGCCTCCCCGGGGCCTGCCTCCCGGAGCTCCTCCTGGCGGTGCCGGAACGCGGCGACACGCGATCCCGGACAGGGCACCGGGGGGGCGGCCCTGCGGCCCTGTGGTGCCCGAAGTGGGTTCGCCGGGCGTTTTCCAGCCAATTCTCACGAGCGTTCGATTTGGGCAGAATGCTCGTGAGAATTGGCCGGCGTTGGGCAGGCCTGGATAGCGCCCTGTTCCGCGTGGAGCACGGCCCTTTCTCGCTCGGGGCAGGTCGCGGCCACCCGGAAAACGAGCCGTGACGATGGGGCGCGGCCGGCGGCCCCGGCGCCGGGGAGTTTTCCCCGAGCAGATTTATTGGAGGTGCCGTGGCCAGACGTCCGCCTCCGCCGTGGCAGGCGGCCGTGGCGCCCGTGGAGGGGGCTGGCCTCTGTGGGGGAACGGATTGATCTCTCACACCACGGCTGGGACGAAGCCGCGAAAGATGCCATGGTCGCCAGGACGGTCGGGGGACTCGTGGCGCGGGACGCAGGGTTCCCCGTGGGGAGGCCACCAGGCTCAGGCCCCTGGCAACGGAAGGCTGAGCAAGCAGGCCCAGGCACGGGCCCAGCTTTCGGGGCCGGCCCGGCCCCAGCTGCGGGCGCCAGGGAGCGGACCCCCGGAGGCTGAGGAGCGGGAGGCGTCTGACTCACCGGGGCCTGCCTCCCGGAGCTCCTCCTGGCGGCGCCGGAACGCGACAACACGCGATCGCGGACAGAGCCCCGGGGGGGCGGCCCTGCGGCCCTGTGGTGCCCGAAGTGTGTTCGCCGGGCGTTTTCCGGCCAATTCTCAAGAGCGTTCTGCCCAGATTGATTTGGGCAGAACGCTGGTGAGAATTGGCCAGCGTTGGGCAGTCCACGTCAGCGCCCAGTTCCGCGTGGCGCAGGGCCCTTTCTCGCTCGGGGCATGTCGCGGCCACCCGGCAAACGAGCCGTGACGATGGGGCGCGGCCGGCGGCCCCGGCGCCGGGGTCCTTTCCCGAGCAGAGTGGATGGAGGCGCCGTGGCCGGGCGTCCGCCTCCGCCGTGGCGGGCGTCCGGGGCGCCCATGGAGGGGCTTGCCTCCTTCGGGGAACGGATGGATCCCTCATTCCACGGCTGGGACGAAGCCGCGAAAGGTGCCGTTTTCCCCGGGACGGTCGGGGGACTCGTGGCGCGGGACGCGGGGTTCCCCGTGGGGAGGCCCCCAGGCTCAGGCCCCTGGCAACGGAAGGCTGAGCAAGCAGGCCCTGGCCCGGGCCCGGCTTTCGGGGCCTGCCCGGCCCCAGCTGCCAGCGCCAGGGAGGGGACCCCCGGAGGCTGAGGAGCGGGAGGCGTCGGCCTCCCCTGGGCTTTCATCCCGGAGCTCCTCCTGGCGGCGCCGGAACGCGATGACACGCGATTGCGGATAGGGCCCCGGGGGGGCGGTCCTGCGGCCCTGTGTTGCCCGAAGTATGTTCGCCGGGCGTTTTCCGGCCAATTCTCACGAGCGTTCTGCCCAAATCGGGATCGATTTGGGCAGAACGCTCGTGACAATTGGCCGGCGTTGGGCAGGCCTGGTTAGCGCCCTGTTCCGCGTGGAGCACGGCCCTTTCTCGCTCGGGGCAGGTCGCGGCCACCCGGAAAACGAGCCGTGACGATGGGGCGCGGCCGGCGGCCCCGGCGCCGGGGAGTTTTCCCCGAGCAGATTTATTGGAGGTGCCGTGGCCAGACGTCCGCCTCCGCCGTGGCAGGCGGCCGTGGCGCCCGTGGAGGGGGCTGGCCTCTGTGGGGGAACGGATTGATCTCTCACACCACGGCTGGGACGAAGCCGCGAAAGATGCCATGGTCGCCAGGACGGTCGGGGGACTCGTGGCGCGGGACGCAGGGTTCCCCGTGGGGAGGCCACCAGGCTCAGGCCCCTGGCAACGGAAGGCTGAGCAAGCAGGCCCGGGCCCGGGCCCGGCTTTCGGGGCCGGCCCGGCCCCAGCTGCGGGCGCCAGGGAGCGAACCCCCGGAGGCTGAGGAGCGGGAGGCATCTGACTCACCGGGGCCTGCCTCCCGGAGCTCCTCCTGGCGGCGCCGGTACGCGACGACACGCGATCGCGGACAGAGCCCCGGGGGGGCGGCCCTGCGGCCCTGTGGTGCCCGAAGTGTGTTCGCCGGGCGTTTTCCGGCCAATTCTCACGAGCGTTCTGCCCAAATCGGGATCGATTTGGGCAGAACGCTCGTGAGAATTGGCAGGCGTTGGGCAGCCCAGGTCAGCGCCCAGTTCCGCGTGGAGCACCGCCCTTTCTCGCTCGGGACATGTCGCGGCCACCCGGAAAACGAGCCTTGACGATGGGGCGCGGCCGGCGGCCCCGGCGCCGGGGAGTTTTTCACGAGCAGAGTTGATGGTGGCACCGTGGCCGGGCGTCCGCCTCCGCCGTGGCGGGCGTCCGTGGCGCCCATGGAGGGGGCTGGCCTCCGTGGGGGAACGGATGGATCCCTCACTCCACGGCTGGGACGAAGCCGTGAAAGGTGCCGTTGTCGCCGGGACGGTCGGGGGACTCGTAGCGCGGGACGCAAGTTTCCCCTTGTGGAGGCCCCCAGGCTCAGGCCCCTGGCAACGGAAGGCTGAGCAAGCAGGCCCGGGCCCGGGCCCGGCTTTCGGGGCCGGCCCGGCCCCAGCGGCCAGCGCCAGGGAGGGAACCCCCCGAGGCTGAGGAGGGGGAGGCGTCTCCCTCCCAGGGGCCTGCCTCCCGGAGCTCCTCCTGGCGGCGCCGGAACGCGTTGACACGCGATCGCGGACAGGGCCCCGGGGGGGCGGCCCTGCGGCCCTGTGGTGCCCGAAGTGTGTTCGCCGGGCGTTTTCCGGCCAATTCTCACGAGCGTTCTGCCCAAATCGGGATCGATTTGGGCAGAACGCTCGTGAGAATTGGCCGGCGTTTGGCAGCCCTGGTCAGCGCCCAGTTCCACGGGGAGCAGGGCCCTTTCTCGCTCGGGGCATGTCGCGGGCACCCGGAAAACGAGCCGTGACGATGGGGCACGGCCGGCGGCCCCGGCGTCGGGGTGCTTTCCCCGAGCAGAGTTGATGGAGGCGCCGTGGCCGGGCGTCCGCCTCCGCCGTGGGGGGCGTCCGGGGCGCCCATGGAGGGGGCTGGCCTCCGTGGGGGAACGGATGGATCCCTCACTCCACGGCTGGGACAAAGCCGCGAAAGGTGCCGTTGTCTCCGGGACGGTCGGTGGACTCGTGGCTCGGGACGCAGGGTTCCCCGTGGGGAGGCCCCCAGGCTCAGGCCCCTGGCAACGGAAGGCTGAGCAAGCAGGCCCGGGCCCGGGTGCAGCTTTCGGGGCCGGCCCGGCCCCAGCTGCCGGCGCCAGGGAGGGGACCCCCGAGGGCTGAGGAGCGGGAGGCGTCGGCCTCCCCAGAGCCTGCTTCCCGGAGCTCCTCCTGGCGGCGCCGGAACCCGACGACACGCGATCCCGGACAGTTCCCCGGGGGGGCGGCCCTGCGGCCCTGTGGTGCCCGAAGTGTGTTCGCCGGGCGTTTTCCGGCCAATTCTCACGAGCGTTCTGCCCAAATCGGGATCGATTTGGGGAGAACGCTCGTGAGAAATGGCCGGCGTTGGGCCGCCCTGCTCAGCGCCCAGTTCCACGGGGAGCAGGGCCCTTTCTCGCTCGGGGCATATCGCAGGCACCCGGAAAATGAGCCGTGACGATGGGGCGCGGCCGGCGGCCCCGGCGCCTTGGTGCTTTCCCCGAGCAGAGTTGATGGAGGCGCCATGGCCGGGCGTCCGCCTCCGCCGTGGCGGGCGTCCGGGGCGCCCATGGAGGGGGCTGGCCTCCGTGGGGGAACGGATGGATCCCTCACTCCACGGCTGGGACGAAGCCGCGAAAGGTGCCGTTGTCGCCGGGACGGTCGGGGGACTCGTGGCGCAGGACGCAGGGTTCCCCGTGGGGAGGCCCCCAGGCTCAGGCCCCTGGCAACGGAAGGCTGAGCAAGCAGGCCCGGGCCCGGGCCCGGCTTTCGGGGCCGGCCCGGCCCCAGCTGCCGGCGCCAGGGAGGGGACCCCAGGAGGCTGAGGAGCGGGAGGCGTCGGCCTCCCCGGGGCCTGCATCCCGGAGCTCCTGCTGGCGGTGCAGGAACGCGGCGACACGCGATCCCGGACAGGGCCCCCAAGGGGCGGCCCTGCGGCCCTGTGGTGCCCGAAGTGTGTTCGCCGGGCGTTTTCCGGCCAATTCTCAAGAGCGTTCTGCCCAGATCGATTTGGGCAGAACGCTCGTGAGAATTGGCCGGCGTTGGGCAGCCCTGGTCAGCGCCCAGTTCCGCGTGGCGCAGGACCCTTTCTCGCTCGGGGCATGTCGCGGCCACCCGGCAAACGAGCCGTGACGATGGGGCGCGGCCGGCGGCCCCGGCGCCGGGGTCCTTTCCCGAGCAGAGTGGATGGAGGCGCCGTGGCCGGGCGTCCGCCTCCGTCGTGGCAGGCGTCCGGGGCGTCCGTGGAGGGGGCTGGCCTCTGTGGGGGAACGAATTGATCTCTCACACCACGACTGGGACGAAGCCGCGAAAGATTCCATTGTCGCCGGGACGGTCGGGGGACTTGTGGCGCGGGACTCCGGGTTCCCCGTGGGGAGGCCCCCAGGCCCAGGCCCCTGGAAACGAAAGGCTGAGCAAGCGGGCCTGGGCCCGGGCCTGGCTTTCGGGGCCGGCCTGGCCCCAGCTGCCGGCGCTAGGGAGGCGACCCACGGAGGCTGAGGAGCGGGAGGCGTCGGCCTCCCCAGGGCCTTCATCCCGGAGCTCCTCCTGGCGGCGCCGGAACGCGACGACATGCGATCGCGGACAGGGCCCCGGGGGGGCAGTCCTGGGGCCCTGTGTTTCCCGAAGTATGTTCGCCGGGCGTTTTCCGGCCAATTCTCAGGAGCGTTCTGCCCAAATCGGGATCGATTTGGGCAGAACGCTCGTGACAATTGGCCGGCGTTGGGCAGCCCTGGTCAGCGCCCTGTTCCGCGTGGAGCAGGGCCCTTTCTCGCTCGGGGCAGGTCGCGGCCACCCGGAAAACGAGCCGTGACGATGGGGCGCGGCCGGCGGCCCCGGCGCCGGGGAGTTTTCCCCGAGCAGAGTTATTGGAGGTGCCGTGGCCGGACGTCCTCCTCCGCCGTGGCGGGCGGCCGTGGCGCCCGTGGAGGGGGCTGGCCTCCGTGGGGGAACGGATGGATCCCTCACTCCACGGCTGGGACGAAGCCGCGAAAGGTGCCGTTGTCGCCGGGACGGTCGGGGGACTCGTGGCGCGGGACGCAGGGTTCCCCGTGGGGAGCCCCCAGGCTCAGGCCCCTGGCAACGGAAGGCTGAGCAAGCAGGCCCGGGCCCGGGCCCGGCTTTCGGGACCGGCCCGGCCCCAGCTGCCGGCGCCAGGGAGGGGACCCCAGGTGGCTGAGGAGCGGGAGGCGTCGGCCTCCCCGGGGCCTGCATCCCGGAGCACCTGCTGGCGGCGCCGGAACGCGACGACACGCGATCGCGGACAGGGCCCCGGGGGGGGCGGTCCTGGGGCCCAGTGTTGCCCGAAGTGTGTTCGCCGGGCGTTTTCCGGCCAATTCTCACGAGCGTTCTGCCCAAATCGGGATCGATTTGGGCAGAACGCTGGTGAGAATTGGCCGGCGTTGGGCAGCCCTGGTCAGCGCCCTGTTCCGCGTGGAGCAGGGCCCTTTCTCGCTCGGGGCATGTCGCGGCCACCGGGAAAACGAGCCTTGACGATGGGGCGCGGCCGGGGGCCCCAGCGCCGGTGAGTTTTTCCCGAGCAGAGTTGATGGAGGCACCGTGGCCGGGCGTCCGCCTCCGTCGTGGCGGGCGGCCGGGGCGCCCGTGGAAGGGGCTGGCCTCTGTGGGGGAACGGATTGATCTCTCACACCACGTCTGGGACGAAGCCGCGAAAGGTACCGTGGTCGCCGGTACGGTCGGGGGACTATTGGCGCGGGACGCGGGGTTCCCGGTGGGGAGGCCCCCAGGCTCAGGCCCCTGGCAACGGAAGGCTGAACAAGCAGGCCCGGGCCGGGCCCTGGTTTCAGGGCCGGCCCGGCCCCAGCTGCCGTCGCCTGGGAGGGGAACCTCGCAGGCTGTGGAGCGGGAGGCGTCGGCCTACCCGGGGCCTGCCACCTGGAGCTCCTCCTGGTGGTGCCGGAACGCGGCGACACGCGATCCCAGACAGGGCCCCGGGGGGGCGGCCCTGCGGCCCTGTGGTGCCCGAAGTCGGTTCGCCGGGCGTTTTCCGGCCAATTCTCACGAGCGTTCTGCCCAAATCGGGATCGATTTGGGCAGAACGCTCGTGAGAATTGGCCGGCGTTGGGGAGCCCTGGTCAGCGCCCAGTTGCGCGCGAGGAGCAGGGCCCTTTCTCGCTCGGGGCATGTCGCGGGCACCCGGAAAAAGAGCCGTGACGATGGGGTGCGGCCGGCGGCCCCGGCGCCGGGGTGCTTTCCCCGAGCAGAGTTGATGGAGGCGCCGTGGCCGGGCGTCCGCCTCCGCCGTGGCGGGCGTCCGGGGCGCCCATGGAGGGGGCTGGCCTCCGTGGGGAACAGATGGATCCCTCATTCCACGGCTGGGACGAAGCCGCGAAAGGTGCCGTGGTCGCCGGGACGGTCGGTGGACTCGTGCCGCGGGACGCAGGGTTCCCCGTGGGGAGGCCCCCCGGCTCAGGCCCCTGGCAACGGAAGGCTGAGCAAGCAGGCCCGGGCCCGGGCCCGGCTTTCGGGGCCGGCCCGGCCCCAGCTGCCGGCGCCAGGGAGGGGACCCCCGGAGGCTGAGGAGCGGGAGGGGTCGGCCTCCCCAGGGCCTGCCTCCCGGAGTTCCTCCTGGCGGTGCTGGAACGCGGCGACACGCGATCCCGGACAGGGCCCCGGGGGGGCGGCCCTGCGGCCCTCTGGTGCCCGAAGTGTGTTCGCCGGGTGTTTTCCGGCCATTTCTCACGAGCGTTCTGCCCAAATCTTGATCGATTTGGGCAGAACGCTCGTGAGAATTGGCCGGCATTGGGCAGCCCTGGTCAGCGCCCAGTTCCGCGGGGAGCAGGGCCCTTTCTCGCTCGGGGCATGTCGCGGGCACCCGGAAAACGAGCCGTGACGATGGGGCGCGGCCGGCGGCCCTGGCGCCGGGGTGCTTTCCCCGACCAGAGTTGAAGGAGGCGCCGTGGCTGGGCGTCCGCCTCCGCCGTGGCGGGCGTCCGGGGCGCCCATGGAGGATGCTGGCCTCCGTGGGTGAACGGATGGACCCCTCACTCCATGACTGGGACGAAGCCGCGAATGGTGCCGTTGTCGTCGGGACGGTCGGGGGACTCGTGGCGCGGGACGCAGGGTTCCCCGTGGGGAGGACCCCAGGCTCAGGCCCCTGGCAACGGAAGGCTGAGCAAGCAGGACCGGGCCCGGGCCCGGATTTCGGGGCCGGCCCGGCCCCAGTTGCCAGCGCCAGGGAGGGGACCCCCGGAGGCTGAGGAGCGGGAGGCATCGGCTTCCACGGGGCCTACCTCCCGGAGCTCCTCCTGGCTGTGCCGGAACGCGGCGACACGCGATCCCGGACAGGGCCCCGAGGCGGCGGCCCTGCGGCCCTGTGGTGCCCGAAGTGTGTTCGCCAGGCGTTTTCCGGCTAATTCTCACCAGCGTTCTGCCCAAATCGGGATCGATTTGGGCAGAACGCTCGTGAGAATTGGCCGGCGTTGGGCAGCCCTGGTCAGCGCCCAGTTCCGCGTGGAGCAGGGCCCTTTCTCACTCGGGGCATGTCGCGGGCACCCGGAAAACGAGCCGTGAAGATGGGGCGCGGCCGGCGGCCCCGGCGCCGGGGTGCTTACCCCGTGCAGTGTTGATGGATGCGCCGTGGCCGGGCGTCCGCCTCCGCCGTGGCGGGCGTCCGGGGCGCCCATGGAGTTGGCGGGCCTCCGTGGGGGAACGGATGGATCCCTCACTCCACGGCTGGGACAAAGCCGCGAAAGGAGCCGTTGTCGCCGGGACTGTCGGGGGACTCGTGGCGCGGGAAGCAGGGTTCCCCGTGGGGAGGCCCCAAGGTTCAGGCCCCTGGCAAGGGAAGGCTGAGCAAGCAGGCCCGGGAACCGGCCCGGTTTCGGGACCGGCCCGGCCCCAGCTGCCGGCGCCAGGGAGGTTACCCCCGGAGGCTGAGGAGCGGGAGGCGTCGGCCTCCCCGGGGCCTGCCTCCCGGAGCTCCTCCTGGCGGTGCCGGAACGCGGCGACACGCGATCCGGGAAAGGGCCCCGGGGGGGCGGCCCTGCGGCCCTGTGGTGCCCGAAGTGTGTTCTCCGGGCGTTTTCCGGCCAATTCTCACGAGCGTTCCGCCCAAATCCAAATCGGGATCGATTTGGGCAGAACGCTCGTGAGAATTGGCCGGCGTTGGGCAGCCCTGGTCAGCGCCCAGTTCGGCGTGGAGCAGGGCCCTTTCTCGCTCGGGGCATGTCGCGGGCACCCGGAAAACGAGCCGTGACGATGGGGCGCTGCCAGCGGCCCTGGCGCCGGGGTGCTTTCCCCGAGCAGAGTTGATGGAGGCGCCGTGGCCGGGCGTCCGCCTCCGCCGTGGCGGGCGTCTGGGGCGCCCATGGAGGGGGCTGGCATCCGTGGGGGAACGGATGGATCCCTCACTCCACGGCTGGGACGAAGCCGCGAAATGGGCCGTTGTCGCCGGGACGATCGGGGGACTCGTGGCGCGGGACGCAGTGTTCCCCGTGGGGAGGCCCCCAGGCTCAGGCCCCTGGCAACGGAAAGCTGAGCAAGCAGGCCAGGGCCCGGGCCCGGCTTTAGGGGCCGGCCCGGCCCCAGCTGCCAGCGCCAGGGAGGGGACCCCCGGAGGCTGAGGAGCGGGTGGCGTCGGCCTCCACGGGGCCTGCCTCCCGGAGCTCCTCCTGGCGGTGCCGGAACGCGGCGACACGCGATCCCGGACAGGGCCCCTGGGGGGCGGCCCTGCGGCCCTGCGGTGCCCGAAGTGTGTTCGCCGGGCGTTTTCCGGCCAATTCTCACGAGCGTTCTGCCCAAATCGGGATCGATTTGGGCAGAACGCTCGTGAGAATTGGCCGGCGTTGGGCAGCCCAGGTCAGCGCCCAGTTCCGCGTGGAGCACCGCCCTTTCTCGCTCGGGGCATGTCGCGGCCACCCGGAAAACGAGCCGTGACGATGGCGCGCGGCCGGCGGCCACGGCGCCGGGGAGTTTTCCCCGAGCAGAGTTGATGGAGGCGCCGTGGCCGGGCGTCCGCCTCCGTCGTGGCGGGCGGCCGGGTCGCCGTGGAGGGGGCTGCCCTCTGTGGGGGAACGGATTGATCCCTCACTCCACGGCTGGGACGAAGCCGCGAAAGGTGCCGTGGTCGCCGGGACGGTCGGGGCACTCGTGGCGCGGGACGCGGGGTTCCCCGTGGGGAGGCCCCAGGCTCAGGCGCCTGGCAACGGAAGGTTGAGCAAGCAGGCCCGGGCCCGGGCCCGGCTTTCGGGGCCGGCCCGGACCCAGCAGCATGCGCCAGGTAGGGGACCCCCGGAGGCTGAGGAGCGGGAGGCGTCGGCCTCCCCGGGGCCTGCCTCCCGGAGCTCCTCCTGGCGGTGCCGGAACGCGGCGACACGCGATCCCGGACAGGGCCCGGGGGGGCGGCCCTGCGGCCCTGTGGTGCCCGAAGTGTGCTCGCCGGGCGTTTTCCGTCCAATTCTCACGAGCGTTCTGCCCAAATCGGGATCGATTTGGGCAGAACGCTCGTGAGAATTGGCCGGCGTTGGGCAGCCCTGGTCAGCGCCCAGTTCCGCGGGGAGCAGGGCCCTTTCTCGCTCGGGGTATGTCGCGGGCACCCGGAAAACGAGCCGTGACGATGGGGCGCGCCGGCGGCCCCGGCGCCGGGGAGTTTTCCCCGAGCATAGTTGATGGAGGCGCCGTGGCTGGGCGTCCGCCTCCGCCGTGGGGGGCGGCCGGGGCGCCCGTGGAGGGCGCTGGCCTCTGTGGGGGAACGGATTGATCTCTCACACGACGGCTGGGACGAAGCCGCGAAAGATGCCGGTGTCGCCGGGACGGTCAGGGGACTCGTGTCGCGGGACTCCGGGTTCCCCGTGGGGAGGCCCCCAGGCTCAGGCCCCTGGAAACGAAAGGCTGAGCAAGCGGGCCTGGGCCCGGTCCTGGCTTTCGGGGCCGGCCCGGCCCCAGCTGCCGGCGCTAGGGAGGGGACCCACGGAGGCTGAGGAGCGGGAGGCATCGGCTGCCCCGGGGCCTTCATCCCGGAGCTCCTCCTGGCGGCGCCGGAACGCGACGACACGCGATCGCGGACAAGGCCCCGAGGGGGCGGCACTGCGGCCCAGTGGTGCCCGAAGTGTGTTCGCCGGGCGTTTTCCGGCCAATTCTCACGAGCGTTCTGCCCAAATCGATCACGATTTGGGCAGAAAGCTCGTGAGAATTTGCCGGCGTTGGGCAGCCCAGGTCAGCGCCCAGTTCCGCGTGGAGCAGGGCCCTTTCTCGCTCGGGGCATGTCGCGGCCACCCGGAAAACGAACCTTGACGATGGGGCGCGGCCGGCGCCCCAGCGCCGGGGAGTTTTTGTCGAGCAGAGTGTATGGAGGCGCCGTGGCCGGGCGTCTGCCTCCGCCGTGGCGGGCGGCCGGGGCGCCCGTGGAGGGGGCTGGCCTCTTTGGGGGTAAGGATTGATCTCTCACTCCACGGCTGGGACGAGCCGCGAAAGGTGCCGTTTTCTCCGGGACGGTCGGGGGACTCGTGGCGCGGGACTCCGGGTTCCCCGTGGGGAGGCCCCCAGGCTCAGGCCCCTGACAACGGAAGGCTGAGCAAGCGGGCCTGGGCCCGGGTCCGGCTTTCGGGGCCGGCCCGGCCCCAGCTGCAGGCGCCAGGGAGGGGACCCCCGGAGGCTGAGGAGCGGGAGGCGTCGGCCTCCCCGGGGCCTGCCTCCCGGAGCTCCTCCTGGCGGCGCCGGAACACCATGACACGCGATCCCGGACAGGACCCCGGGGGGCGGCCCTGCGGCCCTGTGGTGCCCGAAGTGTGTTCGCCGGGCGTTTTCCGGCCAATTCTCAAGAGCGTTCTGCCCAGATCGATTTGGGCAGAACGCTCGTGAGAATTGGCCGGCGTTGGGCAGCCCTGGTCAGCGCCCAGTTCCGCGTGGCGCAGGGCCCGTTCTCGCTCGGGGCATGTCGCGGACACCCGACAAACGAGCCGTGACGATGGGGCGCGGCCGGCGGCCCCGGCGCCGGGGTCCTTTCCCGAGCAGAGTGGATGGAGGCGCCGTGGCCGGGCGTCCGCCTCCGCCGTGGCGGGCGTCCGGGGCGCCCATGGAGGGGCTGGCCTCCATGGGGGAACGGATGGATCCCTCATTCCACGGCTGGGACAAAGCTGCGAAAGGTGCCGTTTTCGCCGGGACGGTCGGGGGTCTCGTGGCGCGGGACACGGGGTTCCCCGTGGGGAGGCCCCCAGGGTCAGGCCCCTGGCAACGGAATGCTGAGTAAGCAGGCCCTGGCCCGGGCCCGGCTTTCGGGGCCGGCCCGGCCCCAGCTGCCGGCGCCAGGGAGGGGTCCCCCGGAGGCTGAGGAGCGGGAGGCGTCGGCCTCCCCGGGGACTGCCTCCCGGAGCTCTTCCTGGCGGTGCCGGAACGCGACGACACGCGATCCCGGACAGGGCCCCGGGAGGGAGGCCCTGCGGCCCTGTGGTGCCCGAAGTGCGTTCGCCGGTCGTTTTCCGGCCAATTCTCACGAGCGTTCACAAATCGGGATCGATTTGGGCAGAACGCTCGTGAGAATTGGCCGGCTTTGTGCAGCCCTGGTCAGCGCCCAGTTCCGCGTGGAGCAGGGCCCTGTCTCGCTCGGGGCATGTCGCGGGCACCCGGAAAGCGAGCCGTGACGATGGGGCGCGGCCGGCGGCCCCGGCGCCGGGGTGCTTTCCCCCGAGCAGAGTTGATGGAGGTGCCGTGGCCGGGCGTCCGCCTCCGCCGTGGCGGGCGTCCGGGCCGCCCATGGAGGGGGCTGGCCTCCGTGGGGGAACGGATGGATCCCTCACTCCACGGCTGGGACGAAGCCGCGAAAGGTGCCGTTGTCGCCGGGACGGGCAGGGGACTCGTTGCGCGGGACGCAGGGTTCCCCGTGGGGAGGCCCCCAGTCTCAAGCCCCTGGCAACGGAAGGCTGAGCAAGCAGGCCCGGGCCCGGGCCCTGCTTTCGGGGCCGGCCCGGCCCCAGCTGCCAGCGCCAGGGAGGGGACCCCCGAGGGCTGAGGAGCGGGAGGCGTCGGACTCCCCGGGGCCTGTCTCCCGGACACCTCCTGGCGTCGCCGGAACGCGGCGACACGCGATCCCGGAAAGGGCCCCGGGGGGGCGGCCCTGCGGTCCTGTGGTGCCCGAAGTGTGCTCGCCGGGCGTTTTCCGGCCAATTCTCACGAGCGTTCTGCCCAAATCGGGATCGATTTGGGCAGAACGCTCGTGAGATTTGGCCGGCGTTGGGCAGCCCTGGTCAGCGCCCAGTTCCGCGTGGAGCAGGGCCCTTTCTCGCTCGGGGTATGTCGCGGGCACCCGGCAAACGAGCCGTGACGATGGGGCGCGGCCGGCGGACCCGGCGCCGGGGTGCTTTCCCTGAGCAGAGTTGATGGAGGCGCTGTGGCCGGGCGTCCGCTTCCGCCGTGGCGGGCGTCCGGGGCGCCTATGGAGGGGGCTGGCCTCCGTGGGGGAACGGATGGATCCCTCACTCCACGGCTGGGACGAAGCCGCGAAAGGTGCCGTGGTCGCCGGGACGGTCGGGGGACTCGTGGCGCGGGACGTGGGGTTCCCCGTGGGGAGGCCCCAGGCTCAGGCGCCTGGCAACGGAAGGCTGAGCAAGCAGGCCCGGGCCCGGGCCCGGCTTTCGGGGCCGGCCCGGCCCCAGCAGCATGCGCCAGGTAGGGGACCCCCGGAGGCTGAGGAGCGGGAGGCGTCGGCCTCCTTGGGGCCTGCCTCCCGGAGCTCCTCCTGGCGGTGCCGGAACGCGGCGACACCCGATCCCGGACAGGGCCCCGGGTGGCGGCCCTGCGGCCCTGTGGTGCCCGAAGTGGGTTCGCCGGGCGTTTTCCGTCCAATTCTCACGAGCGTTCTGCCCAAATCGGGATCGATTTGGGCAGAACGCTCGTGAGAATTGGCCTGCGTTGGGCAGCCCTGGTCAGCGCCCAGTTCCGCGTGGAGCAGGGCCCTTTCTCGCTCGGGGTATGTCGCGGGCACCCGGCAAACGAGCCGTGACGATGGGGCGCGGACGGCGGCCCCGGCGCCGGGGTGCTTTCCCCGAGCAGAGTTGATGGAGGCGCTGTGGCCGGGCGTCCGCCTCCGCCGTGGCGGGCGTCCGGGGCGCCCATGGAGGGGTCTGGCCTCCGTGGGGGAACGGATGGATCCCTCACTACACGGCTGGAACGAAGCCGAGAAAGTTGCCATTGTCGCCGGGTCGGGCGGGGGACTCGTGGCGCGGGACGCAGGGTTCCCCGTGGGGAGGCCCCCAGGCTCAGGCCCCTGGCAACGGAAGGCTGAGCAAGCAGGTCCGGGCCCGATCCCGGGTTTCGGGGCCGGCCCGGCCCCAGCTGCAGGCGCCAGGAAGGGGACCCCCGGAGGCTGAGGAGCGGGAGGCGTCGGCCTCCCCGGGGCCTGACTCCCGGAGCTCCTCCTCGCGTTGCCGGAACGCAGCGACACGCGATCCCGGACAGGGCACCGGGGGGGCGGCCCTGCGGCCCTGTGGTGCCCGAAGTGGGTTCGCCGGGCTTTTTCCGGCCAATTCTCACGAGCGTTCGATTTGGGCAGAACGCTCGTGAGAATTGGCCGGCGTTGGGCAGCCCTGGTTAGCGCCCAGTTCCGCGGGGAGCAGGGCCCTTTCTCGCTCGGGGCATGTCGCGGGCACCCAGAAAACGAGCCGTGACGATGGGGCGCGGCCGGCGGCCCCTGTGCCAGGGTGCTTTCCCCTAGCAGAGTTGATGGAGGGGCCGTGGCCGGGCGTCCGCCTCTGCCGTGGTGGGCGTCCGGGGCACCCATGGAGGGGGCTGGCCTCCGTGGGGGAACAATGGATCCCTCACTCCACGGCTGGGACGAAGCCGCGAAAGGTGCCATTGTCGCCAGGACTGTCGGGGGACTCGTGGCGCGGGACGCAGGGTTCCCCGTGGGGAGGCACCCAGGCTCAGGCCCCTGGCAACGGAAGGCTGAGCAGGCAGGCCCGGGCCCGGGCGCGGCTTTCTGGGCCAGCCCGGCCCCAGCTGCCGGCGCCAGGGAGGGGACCCCCGGAGGCTGAGGTGCGGGAGGCGTCGGCCTCCCCGGAGCCTGCCTCCCGGAGCTCCTCCTGGCGTTGCCGGAACGCGGCGACACGCGATCCCAGACAGGGCCCCGGGGGGGCGGCCCTGCGGCCCTGTGGTGCCCGAAGTGTGTTCGCCGGGCGTTTTCCGGCCAATTCTCATGAGCGTTCTGCCTAAATCGGGATCGATTTGGGCAGAACGCTCGTGAGAATTGGCCGGCGTTGGGCAGCCCTGGTCAGCGCCCAGTTCCTCGTGGAGCAGGGCCCTTTCTCGCTCGGGGCATATCGCGGCCACCCGGCAAACGAGCCGTGACGATGGGGCGCGGCCGGCGGCCCCGGCGCCGGGGTGCTTTCCCCGAGCAGAGTTGATGGAGGCGCCGTGGCCGGGCGTCCGCCTCCGCCATGGCGGGCGTCCGGGGCGCCATAGGATGGGGCTGGCCTCCGTGGGGGAACGGATGGTTCCCTCACACCACGGCTGGGAGGAAGCCGCGAAAGGTGCCGTTTTCGCCGGGACGGGCGGGGGACTCGTTGCGCGGGACGCAGGGTTCCCCGTGGGGAGGCACCCAGGCTCAGGCCCCTGGCAACGGAAGGCTGAGCAAGCAGGCCCGGGCCCGGGCCCGGCTTTCGGGGCCGGCCAGGCCCCAGCTGCCGGCGCCAGGGAGGGGACCCCCGGAGGCTGAAGAGCGGGATGCGTCGGCCTCCCTGGGGCCTGCCTCCCGGAGCTCCTCCTGGCGGTGCCGGAACGCGGCGACACGCGATCCCGGATAGGGCCCCGGGGGGGCGGCCGTGCGGCCCTGTGTTGCCCGAAGTGTGTTCGCCGGGCGTTTTCTGGCCAATTCTCACGAGCGTTCTGCCCAAATCGTGATCGATTTGGGCAGATCGCTCGTTAGAATTGGCCGGCGTTGGGCAGCCCTGGTCAGCGCCCAGTTCCGCGTGGAGCAGGGCTCTTTCTCGCTCGGGGCATGTCGCGGGCACCCGGAAAACGAGCCGTGACGATGGGGCGCGTCCGGCGGCCCCGGCGCCGGGGTGCTTTCCCCGAGCAGAGTTGATGGAGCCGCCGTGGTCGGGCATCCGCCTCCGCAGTGACGGGCGTCCGGGGCGCCCATGGAGGGGGCTGGCCTCCGTGGGGGAACGGATGTATCCCTCACTCCACGGCTGGGACGAAGCCGCGAAAGGTGCCGTGGTCGCCGGGACGGTCGGGGGACTCGTGGCGCGGGACGCAGGGTTCCCGGTGGGGAGGCCCCCAGGCTCAGGCCCCTGGCAACGGAAGGCTGAGCAAGCAGGCCCAGGCCCGGGCCCGGCTTTCGGGGCCGACCCGGCCCCAGCTGCAGGCGCCAGGGAGGGGACCCCCGGAGGCTGAGAAGCGGGAGGCGTCGGCCTCCCCTGAGCCTGCCTCCCGGAGCTCCTCCTGGCGGTGCCGGAACGCGGCGACACGCGATCCCGGACAGGGCACCGGGGGGGCGGCCCTGCGGCCCTGTGGTGCCCGAAGTGGGTTCGCCGGGCGTTTTCCAGCCAATTCTCACGAGCGTTCGATTTGGGCAGAATGCTCGTGAGAATTGGCCGGCGTTGGGCAGCCCTGGTCAGCGCCCAGTTCCGCGGGGAGCAGGGCTCTTTCTCGCTCGGGGCATGTCGCGGGCACCCGGAAAAGGAGCCGTGACGATGGGGCGCGGCCGGCGGCCCCG
Organism: Meles meles; assembly: GCF_922984935.1. Classification (NCBI taxonomy): domain Eukaryota; kingdom Metazoa; phylum Chordata; class Mammalia; order Carnivora; family Mustelidae; genus Meles; species Meles meles. The sequence goes on from NW_025721135.1 coordinate 80,664, forward strand.
GCGCCGGGGTGCTTTCCCCGAGCAGAGTTGATGGAGGGGCCGTGGCCGGGCGTACGCCTCTGCCGTGGTGGGCGTCCGGGGCACCCATGGAGGGGGCTTGCCTCCGTTGGGGAACGGATGGATCCCTCACTCCACGGCTGGGATGAAGCCGCGAAAGGTGCCGTTGTCGCCGGGACGGGCGGGGGACTCTTTGCGCGGGACGCAGGGTTCCCCGTGGGGAGGCCCCAAGGCTCAGGCCCCTGAAAACGGAAGGCTGAGCAAGCGGGCCTGGGACCGGGCCCGGCTTTTGGGGCCGGCCCGGCCCCAGCTGCAGGCGCCAGGGAGGGGACCCCCGGAGGCTGAGGAGCGGGAGGCGTCGGCCTCCCCGGGGCCTGCCTCCCAGAGTTCCTCCTGGCGGTGCTGGAACGCGGCGACACGCGATCCCGGACAGGGCCCCGGGGGGGCGGCCCTGCGGCCCTGTGGTGCCCGAAGTGTGTTCGCCGGGCGTTTTCCGGCCAATTCTCAAGAGCGTTCTGCCCAGATCGATTTGGACAGAACGCTCGTGAGAATTGGCCGGCGTTGGGCAGCCCTGGTCAGCGCCCAGTTCCACGTGGAGCAGGGCCCTTTCTCGCTCGGGGCATGTCGCGGGCATCCGGAAAACGAGCCGTGACGATGGGGCGCGGCCGGATGCCCCGGCGCCGGGGTGCTTTCCCCGAACAGAGTAGATGGAGGCGCCGTGGCCGGGCATCCGGCTCCGCCGTGGCGGGCGTCCGGGGCGCCCATGGAGGGGGCTGGCCTCCGTGGGGGAACGGATGGATCCCTCATTCCACGGCTGGGACGATGCCGCCAAATGTGCCGTTGTCGCCGGCACTGTCCGGGGACTCGTGGCGCGGGACGCAGGGTTCCCCGTGGGGAGGGCCCCAGGCTCAGGCCCCTGGCAACGGAAGGCTGAGCAAGCAGGCCCGGGCCCGGGCCCGGCTTTCGGGGCCGGCCAGGCCCCAGCTGCCGGCGCCAAGGAGGGGACCCCCGGAGGCTGAGGAGCGGGATGCGTCGGCCTCCCTGGGGCCTGCCTCCCGGAGCTCCTCCTGGCGGTGCCGGAACGCGGCGACACGCGATCCCGGATAGGGCCCCGGGGGGGCGGCCGTGCGGCCCTGTGTTGCCCGAAGTGTGTTCGCCGGGCGTTTTCTGGCCAATTCTCACGAGCGTTCTGCCCAAATCGTGATCGATTTGGGCAGAACGCTCGTTAGAATTGGCCGGCGTTGGGCAGCCCTGGTCAGCGCCCAGTTCCGCGTGGAGCAGGGCTCTTTCTCGCTCGGGGCATGTCGCGGGCACCCGGAAAACGAGCCGTGACGATGGGGCGCGTCCGGCGGCCCCGGCGCCGGGGTGCTTTCCCCGAGCAGAGTTGATGGAGCCGCCGTGGTCGGGCATCCGCCTCCGCCGTGGCGGGCGTCCGGGGCGCCCATGGAGGGGGCTGGCCTCCGTGGGGGAACGGATGGATCCCTCACTCCACGGCTGGGACGAAGCCGCGAAAGGTGCCGTGGTCGCCGGGACGGTCGGGGGACTCGTGGTGCGGGACGCAGGGTTCCCGGTGGGGAGGCCCCCAGGCTCAGGCCCCTGGCAACGGAAGGCTGAGCAAGCAGGCCCAGGCCCGGGCCCGGCTTTCGGGGCCGACCCGGCCCCAGCTGCAGGCGCCAGGGAGGGGACCCACGGAGGCTGAGAAGCGGGAGGCGTCGGCCTCCCCGGGGCCTGCCTCCCGGAGCTCCTCCTGGCGGTGCCGGAACGCGGCGACACGCGATCCCGGACAGGGCACCGGGGGGGGCGGCCCTGCGGCCCTGTGGTGCCCGAAGTGGGTTCGCCGGGCGTTTTCCAGCCAATTCTCACGAGCGTTCGATTTGGGCAGAATGCTCGTGAGAATTGGCCGGCGTTGGGCAGGCCTGGATAGCGCCCTGTTCCGCGTGGAGCACGGCCCTTTCTCGCTCGGGGCAGGTCGCGGCCACCCGGAAAACGAGCCGTGACGATGGGGCGCGGCCGGCGGCCCCGGCGCCGGGGAGTTTTCCCCGAGCAGATTTATTGGAGGTGCCGTGGCCAGACGTCCGCCTCCGCCGTGGCAGGCGGCCGTGGCGCCCGTGGAGGGGGCTGGCCTCTGTGGGGGAACGGATTGATCTCTCACACCACGGCTGGGACGAAGCCGCGAAAGATGCCATGGTCGCCAGGACGGTCGGGGGACTCGTGGCGCGGGACGCAGGGTTCCCCGTGGGGAGGCCACCAGGCTCAGGCCCCTGGCAACGGAAGGCTGAGCAAGCAGGCCCGGGCCCGGGCCCGGCTTTCGGGGCCGGCCCGGCCCCAGGTGCGGGCGCCAGGGAGCGGACCACCGGAGGCTGAGGAGCGGGAGGCGTCTGACTCACCGGGGCCTGCCTCCCGGAGCTCCTCCTGGCGGCGCCGGAACGCGACGACACGCGATCGCGGACAGAGCCCCGGGGGGGCGGCCCTGCGGCCCTGTGGTGCCCGAAGTGTGTTCGCCGGGCGTTTTCCGGCCAATTCTCAAGAGCGTTCTGCCCAGATTGATTTGGGCAGAACGCTGGTGAGAATTGGCCGGCGTTGGGCAGTCCACGTCAGCGCCCAGTTCCGCGTGGCGCAGGGCCCTTTCTCGCTCGGGGCATGTCGCGGCCACCCGGCAAACGAGCCGTGACGATGGGGCGCGGCCGGCGGCCCCGGCGCCGGGGTCCTTTCCCGAGCAGAGTGGATGGAGGCGCCGTGGCCGGGCGTCCGCCTCCGCCGTGGCGGGCGTCCGGGGCGCCCATGGAGGGGCTTGCCTCCTTCGGGGAACGGATGGATCCCTCATTCCACGGCTGGGACGAAGCCGCGAAAGGTGCCGTTGTCGCCGGGACGGTCGGGGGACTCGTGGCGCAGGACGCAGGGTTCCCCGTGGGGAGGCCCCCAGGCTCAGGCCCCTGGCAACGGAAGGCTGAGCAAGCAGGCCCGGGCCCGGGCCCGGCTTTCGGGGCCGGCCCGGCCCCAGCTGCCGGCGCCAGGGAGGGGACCCCAGGAGGCTGAGGAGCGGGAGGCGTCGGCCTCCCCGGGGCCTGCATCCCGGAGCTCCTGCTGGCGGTGCAGGAACGCGGCGACACGCGATCCCGGACAGGGCCCCCAAGGGGCGGCCCTGCGGCCCTGTGGTGCCCGAAGTGTGTTCGCCGGGCGTTTTCCGGCCAATTCTCAAGAGCGTTCTGCCCAGATCGATTTGGGCAGAACGCTCGTGAGAATTGGCCGGCGTTGGGCAGCCCTGGTCAGCGCCCAGTTCCGCGTGGCGCAGGACCCTTTCTCGCTCGGGGCATGTCGCGGCCACCCGGCAAACGAGCCGTGACGATGGGGCGCGGCCGGCGGCCCCGGCGCCGGGGTCCTTTCCCGAGCAGAGTGGATGGAGGCGCCGTGGCCGGGCGTCCGCCTCCGTCGTGGCAGGCGTCCGGGGCGTCCGTGGAGGGGGCTGGCCTCTGTGGGGGAACGAATTGATCTCTCACACCACGGCTGGGACGAAGCCGCGAAAGATTCCATTGTCGCCGGGACGGTCGGGGGACTCGTGGCGCGGGACTCCGGGTTCCCCGTGGGGAGGCCCCCAGGCCCAGGCCCCTGGAAACGAAAGGCTGAGCAAGCGGGCCTGGGCCCGGGCCTGGCTTTCGGGGCCGGCCTGGCCCCAGCTGCCGGCGCTAGGGAGGCGACCCACGGAGGCTGAGGAGCGGGAGGCGTCGGCCTCCCCAGGGCCTTCATCCCGGAGCTCCTCCTGGCGGCGCCGGAACGCGACGACATGCGATCGCGGACAGGGCCCCGGGGGGGCAGTCCTGGGGCCCTGTGTTTCCCGAAGTATGTTCGCCGGGCGTTTTCCGGCCAATTCTCATGAGCGTTCTGCACAAATCGGGATCGATTTGGGCAGAACGCTCGTGACAATTGGCCGGCGTTGGGCAGCCCTGGTCAGCGCCCTGTTCCGCGTGGAGCAGGGCCCTTTCTCGCTCGGGGCAGGTCGCGGCCACCCGGAAAACGAGCCGTGACGATGGGGCGCGGCCGGCGGCCCCGGCGCCGGGGAGTTTTCCCCGAGCAGAGTTATTGGAGGTGCCGTGGCCGGACGTCCTCCTCCGCCGTGGCGGGCGGCCGTGGCGCCCGTGGAGGGGGCTGGCCTCCGTGGGGGAACGGATGGATCCCTCACTCCACGGCTGGGACGAAGCCGCGAAAGGTGCCGTTGTCGCCGGGACGGTCGGGGGACTCGTGGCGCGGGACGCAGGGTTCCCCGTGGGGAGGCCCCCAGGCTCAGGCCCCTGGCAACGGAAGGCTGAGCAAGCAGGCCCGGGCCCGGGCCCGGCTTTCGGGACCGGCCCGGCCCCAGCTGCCGGCGCCAGGGAGGGGACCCCAGGTGGCTGAGGAGCGGGAGGCGTCGGCCTCCCCGGGGCCTGCATCCCGGAGCACCTGCTGGCGGCGCCGGAACGCGACGACACGCGATCGCGGACAGGGCCCCGGGGGGGGCGGTCCTGGGGCCCTGTGTTGCCCGAAGTGTGTTCGCCGGGCGTTTTCCGGCCAATTCTCACGAGCGTTCTGCCCAAATCGGGATCGATTTGGGCAGAACGCTGGTGAGAATTGGCCGGCGTTGGGCAGCCCTGGTCAGCGCCCTGTTCCGCGTGGAGCAGGGCCCTTTCTCGCTCGGGGCATGTCGCGGCCACCGGGAAAACGAGCCTTGACGATGGGGCGCGGCCGGGGGCCCCAGCGCCGGTGAGTTTTTCCCGAGCAGAGTTGATGGAGGCACCGTGGCCGGGCGTCCGCCTCCGTCGTGGCGGGCGGCCGGGGCGCCCGTGGAAGGGGCTGGCCTCTGTGGGGGAACGGATTGATCTCTCACACCACGTCTGGGACGAAGCCGCGAAAGGTACCGTGGTCGCCGGTACGGTCGGGGGACTATTGGCGCGGGACGCGGGGTTCCCGGTGGGGAGGCCCCCAGGCTCAGGCCCCTGGCAACGGAAGGCTGAACAAGCAGGCCCGGGCCGGGCCCTGGTTTCAGGGCCGGCCCGGCCCCAGCTGCCGACGCCTGGGAGGGGAACCTCGCAGGCTGTGGAGCGGGAGGCGTCGGCCTACCCGGGGCCTGCCGCCTGGAGCTCCTCCTGGTGGTGCCGGAACGCGGCGACACGCGATCCCAGACAGGGCCCCGGGGGGGCGGCCCTGCGGCCCTGTGGTGCCCGAAGTCGGTTCGCCGGGCGTTTTCCGGCCAATTCTCACGAGCGTTCTGCCCAAATCGGGATCGATTTGGGCAGAACGCTCGTGAGAATTGGCCGGCGTTGGGGAGCCCTGGTCAGCGCCCAGTTGCGCGCGAGGAGCAGGGCCCTTTCTCGCTCGGGGCATGTCGCGGGCACCCGGAAAAAGAGCCGTGACGATGGGGTGCGGCCGGCGGCCCCGGCGCCGGGGTGCTTTCCCCGAGCAGAGTTGATGGAGGCGCCGTGGCCGGGCGTCCGCCTCCGCCGTGGCGGGCGTCCGGGGCGCCCATGGAGGGGGCTGGCCTCCGTGGGGAACAGATGGATCCCTCATTCCACGGCTGGGACGAAGCCGCGAAAGGTGCCGTGGTCGCCGGGACGGTCGGTGGACTCGTGCCGCGGGACGCAGGGTTCCCCGTGGGGAGGCCCCCCGGCTCAGGCCCCTGGCAACGGAAGGCTGAGCAAGCAGGCCCGGGCCCGGGCCCGGCTTTCGGGGCCGGCCCGGCCCCAGCTGCCGGCGCCAGGGAGGGGACCCCGGAGGCTGAGGAGCGGGAGGGGTCGGCCTCCCCAGGGCCTGCCTCCCGGAGTTCCTCCTGGCGGTGCTGGAACGCGGCGACACGCGATCCCGGACAGGGCCCCGGGGGGGCGGCCCTGCGGCCCTCTGGTGCCCGAAGTGTGTTCGCCGGGTGTTTTCCGGCCATTTCTCACGAGCGTTCTGCCCAAATCTTGATCGATTTGGGCAGAACGCTCGTGAGAATTGGCCGGCATTGGGCAGCCCTGGTCAGCGCCCAGTTCCGCGGGGAGCAGGGCCCTTTCTCGCTCGGGGCATGTCGCGGGCACCCGGAATACGAGCCGTGACGATGGGGCGCGGCCGGCGGCCCTGGCGCCGGGGTACTTTCCCCGACCAGAGTTGAAGGAGGCGCCGTGGCTGGGCGTCCGCCTCCGCCGTGGCGGAAGTCCGGGGCGCCCATGGAGGATGCTGGCCTCCGTGGGTGAACGGATGGACCCCTCACTCCATGACTGGGACGAAGCCGCGAATGGTGCCGTTGTCGTCGGGACGGTCGGGGGACTCGTGGCGCGGGACGCAGGGTTCCCCGTGGGGAGGACCCCAGGCTCAGGCCCCTGGCAACGGAAGGCTGAGCAAGCAGGACCGGGCCCGGGCCCGGATTTCGGGGCCGGCCCGGCCCCAGTTGCCAGCGCCAGGGAGGGGACCCCCGGAGGCTGAGGAGCGGGAGGCATCGGCTTCCACGGGGCCTACCTCCCGGAGCTCCTCCTGGCTGTGCCGGAACGCGGCGACACGCGATCCCGGACAGGGCCCCGAGGCGGCGGCCCTGCGGCCCTGTGGTGCCCGAAGTTTGTTCGCCAGGCGTTTTCCGGCTAATTCTCACCAGCGTTCTGCCCAAATCGGGATCGATTTGGGCAGAACGCTCGTGAGAATTGGCCGGCGTTGGGCAGCCCTGGTCAGCGCCCAGTTCCGCGTGGAGCAGGGCCCTTTCTCACTCGGGGCATGTCGCGGGCACCCGGAAAACGAGCCGTGAAGATGGGGCGCGGCCGGCGGCCCCGGCGCCGGGGTGCTTACCCCGTGCAGTGTTGATGGATGCGCCGTGGCCGGGCGTCCGCCTCCGCCGTGGCGGGCGTCCGGGGCGCCCATGGAGTTGGCGGGCCTCCGTGGGGGAACGGATGGATCCCTCACTCCACGGCTGGGACAAAGCCGCGAAAGGAGCCGTTGTCGCCGGGACTGTCGGGGGACTTGTGGCGCGGGAAGCAGGGTTCCCCGTGGGGAGGCCCCAAGGTTCAGGCCCCTGGCAAGGGAAGGCTGAGCAAGCAGGCCCGGGAACCGGCCCGGTTTCGGGACCGGCCCGGCCCCAGCTGCCGGCGCCAGGGAGGTTACCCCCGGAGGCTGAGGAGCGGGAGGCGTCGGCCTCCCCGGGGCCTGCCTCCCGGAGCTCCTCCTGGCGGTGCCGGAACGCGGCGACACGCGATCCGGGAAAGGGCCCCGGGGGGGCGGCCCTGCGGCCCTGTGGTGCCCGAAGTGTGTTCTCCGGGCGTTTTCCGGCCAATTCTCACGAGCGTTCCGCCCAAATCCAAATCGGGATCGATTTGGGCAGAACGCTCGTGAGAATTGGCCGGCGTTGGGCAGCCCTGGTCAGCGCCCAGTTCGGCGTGGAGCAGGGCCCTTTCTCGCTCGGGGCATGTCGCGGGCACCCGGAAAACGAGCCGTGACGATGGGGCGCTGCCAGCGGCCCTGGCGCCGGGGTGCTTTCCCCGAGCAGAGTTGATGGAGGCGCCGTGGCCGGGCGTCCGCCTCCGCCGTGGCGGGCGTCTGGGGCGCCCATGGAGGGGGCTGGCATCCGTGGGGGAACGGATGGATCCCTCACTCCACGGCTGGGACGAAGCCGCGAAATGGGCCGTTGTCGCCGGGACGATCGGGGGACTCGTGGCGCGGGACGCAGTGTTCCCCGTGGGGAGGCCCCCAGGCTCAGGCCCCTGGCAACGGAAAGCTGAGCAAGCAGGCCAGGGCCCGGGCCCGGCTTTAGGGGCCGGCCCGGCCCCAGCTGCCAGCGCCAGGGAGGGGACCCCCGGAGGCTGAGGAGCGGGTGGCGTCGGCCTCCACGGGGCCTGCCTCCCGGAGCTCCTCCTGGCGGCGCCGGAACGCGATGACACGCGATCGCGGACAGGGCCCCGGGGGGGAGGCCCTGCGGCCCTGTGGTGCCCGAAGTGTGTTCGCCGGGCGTTTTCCGGCCAATTCTCACGAGCGTTCTGCCCAAATCGGGATCGATTTGGGCAGAACGCTCGTGAGAATTGGCCGGCGTTGGGCAGCCCTGCTCAGCGCCCAGTTCCACGGGGAGCAGGGCCCTTTCTCGCTCGGGGCATGTCGCGGGCACCCGGAAAACGAGCCGTGACGATGGGGCGCGGCCGGCGACCCCGGCACCGTGGTGCTTTCCCCGAGCAGTGTTGATGGAGGCGCCATGGCCGGGCGTCCGCCTCCGCCGTGGCGGGCGTCCGGGGCGCCCATGGAGGGGGCTGGCCTCCGTTTGGGAACGGATGGATCCCTCACTCCACGGCTGGGACGAAGCCGGGAAAGGTGCCGTTGTCGCCGGGACGGTCGGGAGACTCGTGGCGCGGGACGCAGGGTTCCCCGTGGGGAGGCCCCCAGGCTCAGGCCCCTGGAAACGGAAGGCTGAGCAAGCAGGCCCGGGCCAGGGCCCGGCTTTCGGGGCCGGCCCGGCCCCAGCTGCCGGCGCCAGGGAGGGGAATCCAGGACGCTGAGGAGCGGGAGGCGTCGGCCTCCCCGGGGCCTGCATCCCGGAACTCGTGCTGGCGGTTCCGGAACGCGGCGACACGCGATCCCGGACAGGGCCCCGGGGGGGTGGCCCTGCGGCCCTGTGGTGCCCGAAGTGTGTTCGCCGGGCGTTTTCCGGCCAATTCTCACGAGCGTTCTGCCCAAATCGGGATCGATTTGGGCAGAACGCTCGTGAGAATTGGCCGGCGTTGGGCAGCCCTGGTCAGCGCCCAGTTCCGCGGGGAGAAGGGCCCTTTCTCGCTCGGGGCATGTCGCGGGCACCCGGAAAACGAGCCGTGACGATGGGGCGCGGCCGGCGGCTCCGGCGCCGGGGTGCTTTCCCCGAGCAGAGTTGATGGAGGCGCCGTGGCCGTGCGTACACCTCCGCAGTGGCGGGCGTCCGGGGCGCCCATGGAGGGGGCTGGCCTCTGTGGGGGAACAGATTGATCTCTCACACAACGGCTGGGACGAAGCCGAGAAAGGTGCCGTTGTCGCCGGGACGGTCGGTGGACTCGTGGGGCGGGACTCAGGTTTCCCCGTGGGGAGGACCCCAGGCTCAGGCCCCTGGCAACGGAAGGCTGAGCAATCGGGCCTGGGCCCGGGCCCGGTTTTCGGGTCCGGCCGGCCCCAGCTGCCGGCACCAGGGTGGGGACCCCCGGAGGCTGAGGAGCGGGAGGCGTCGGCCTCCACGGGGCCTTCCTCCCGGAGCTCCTCCTGGCGGCGCTGGAACGCGACGACACGCGATCGCGGACAGGGCCCCGGGGGGGCGGCCCTGCGGCCCAGTGGTGCCCGAAGTGTGTTCGCCAGCCGTTTTCCGGCCAATTCTCACGAGCGTTCTGCTCAAAGCGGGATCGCTTTGGGCAGAACGCTCGTGAGAATTGGCCGGCATTGGGCAGCCCTGGTCAGCGCCCAGTTCCGCGTGGAGCAGGGACCTTTCTCGCTCGGGGCAGGTCGCGGCCACCCGGAAAACGAGCCGTGACGATGGGGCGCGGCCGGCGGCCCCGGCGCCGGGGTGTTTTCCCCGAGTAGAGTATTTGGAGGTGCCGTGGCTGGACATCCGCCTCCGCCGTGGCGGGCGGCCGGGGCGCCCGTGGAGGGGGCTGGCCTCTGTGGGGGAAAGGATTGATCTCTCACACCACGGCTGGGACGAAGCCGCGAAAGATGCCATGGTCACCGGGACGGTCGGGGGACTCGTGGCGCGGGACTCCGGGTTCCCCGTGGGGAGGCCCGCAGGCTCAGGCCCCTGGAAACGAAAGGCTGAGCAAGAGGGCCTGGGCCCGGGCCTGGTTGTCGGGGCCGGCCCGGCCCGATCTGCCGGCGCTAGGGAGGGGACCCACGTCGGCTGAGTAGCGGGAGGCGTCGGCCTCCCCGGGGCCTTCATCCTGGAGCTCCTCCTGGCGGCGCCGGAACGCGACGACACGCGATCGCGGACAAGGCCCCGGGGGGGCGGCCCTCCGGCCCAGTGGTGCCCGAAGTGTGTTCACCGGGCGTTTTCCGGCCAATTCTCACAAGCGTTCTGCCCAAATCGGGATCGATTTGCGCAGAACGCTCGTGAGAATTTGCAGGCGTTGGGCAGCCCAGGTCAGCGCCCAGTTCCGCGTGGACCAGGGCGCTTTCTCGCTCGGGGCATGTCGCGGCCACCCGGAAAACGAGCTTTGACGATGGGGCGCGGCCGGCGCCCCGGCGCTGGGGAGTTTTCGCCGAGCACAGTGTATGGAGGCGCCGTGGCCGGGCGCCCGCCTCCGCCGTGGCGGGCGGCCGGGGCGCCCGTGGAGGGGGCTGGCCTCTTTGGGGGAAAGGTTTGATCTCTCACTCCACGGCTGGCACGACGCCGCGGAAGGTGCCGTTGTCGCCGGGACGGTCGGGGGACTCGTGGCGCGGGACGCAGGGTTCCCCGAGGTGAGGCCCCCAGGCTCAGGCCCCTGGAAACGAAAGGCTGAGCAAGCGGTCCCGGGCCCGGGCCTGGCTTTCGGGGCCGGACCGGCCCCAGCCGCCGGCGCCAGGGAGGGGAACCCCGGAGGCTGAGGAGCGGGAGGCGTCGGCCTCCCAGGGGCATGCCTCCCGAAGCTCCTCATGGCAGCGCCGGAACGCGACGACACGCGATCGCGGACAGGAATTCGGGGGGGCCGCCCTGCGGCCCAGTGGTGCCCGAAGTGTTTTCGCCGGGAGTTTTCCGGCCAATTCTCACGACTGTTCTGCCCAAATCGGGATCGATTTGGGCAGAAGGCTCGTGAGAATTGGCCGGCGTTGGGCAGCCCAGGTCACCGCCCAGATCAGCGTAGAGCACCGCCCTTTCTCGCTCGGGGCATGTCGCTGCCACCCGGAAAACGAGCCGTGACGATGGGGCGCGGCCGGCGGCCCCGTGGCGGGGAGTTTTCCCCGAGAAGAGTTGATGGAGGCGCCGTGGCCGGACGTCCGCCTCCGCCGTGGCGGGCGGCCGGGGCGCCCGTGGAGGGGGCTGGCCTCTGTGGGGGAACGGATTGATCTCTCATTCCACGGCTGGTACGAAGCCGCGAAAGGTGCCGTTGTCGCCGGGACGGTCGGTGGACTCGTGGCGCGGGTCTCAGGTTTCCCGGTGTGGAGGCCCCCAGGCTCAGGCCCCTGGCAATGGAAGGCTGAGCAAGCGGGCCTGGGCCCGGGCCCGACCCGGCCCCACCTGCAGGCGCCAGGGAGCGGACCCCCGGAGGCTGAGGGGCGGGAGGCGTCGGACTCCCCGGGGCCATCCTCCCGGAGCTCCTCCTGGCGGCGCCGGAACGCGACGACACGCGATCGCGGACAGGGCCCCGGGGGGGCGGTCCTGCGGCCCTGTGTTGCCCGAAGTGTGTTCGCAGGGCGTTTTCCCGCCAATTCTCACGAGCGTTTTGCCCAAATCGGGATCGATTTGGGCAGAACTCTCGTGAGAATTGGCCGTCGTTTGGCAGCCCTGGTCAGCGCCCTGTTCCGCGTGGAGCAGGGCCCTTTCTCGCTCGGGGCATGTCGCTGGCACCCGGAAAACGAGCCGTGACGATGGGGCGCGGCCGGCGGCCCCGGCGCCGGGGTGCTTTCCCCGAGCAGAGTTGATGGAGGTGCCGTGGCCGGGCGTCCGCCTCCGCCGTGGCGGGCGTCCGGGGCGCCCATGGAGGGGGCGGACTCCGATGGGGAACGGATGGATCCCTCACTGCACGGCTGGGACAAAGCCGCGAAAGGCGCCGTTGTCGCCGGGACGGTCGGGGGACTCGTGGCGCGGGACGTAGGGTTTCCCGTTGGGAGGCCCCCAGGCTCAGGCCCCTGGCAACGGAAGGCTGAGCAACCAGGCCCGGGCCCGGGCGCGGCTTTCGGGGCCGGCCCGGCCCCAGCTGCCGGCGCCAGGGAAGCGACCCCCGAGGGCTGAGGAGCGGGAGGCGTCGGCCTCCCCATGGCCTGCCTCCCCGAGCTCCTCCTGGCGGTGCCGGAACGCGGCGACACGCGATCCCGGACAGGGCCGCGGGGGGGCGGCCCTGCGGCCCTGTGGTGCCCGAAGTGTGCTCGCCGGGCGTTTTCCGGCCAATTCTCACGAGCGTTCTGCCCAAATCGGGATCGATTTGGGCAGAACGCTCGTGAGAATTGGCCGGCGTTGGGCAGCCCTGGTCAGCGCCCAGTTCCGCGTGGAGCAGGGCCCTTTCCCGCTCGGGGTATGTCGCGGGCACCCGGCAAACGAGCCGTGACGATGGGGCGCGGCCGGCGGCCCCAGCTGCGGGGTGCTTTCCCCGAGCAGAGTTGATGGAGGCGCTGTGGCCGGGCGTCCGCCTCCGCCGTGGCGGGCGTCCGGGGCGCCAATGGAGGGGGCTTGCCTCCGTGGGGGAACGGATGTATCCCTCACTCCACGGCTGGGACGAAGCCGCGAAAGGTGCCGTGGTCGCCGGGACGGTCGGGGCACTCGTGGCGCGGGACGCGGGGTTCCCCGTGGGGAGGCCCCAGGCTCAGGCGCCTGGCAACGGAAGGTTGAGCAAGCAGGCCCGGGCCCGGGCCCGGCTTTCGGGGCCGGCCCGGACCCAGCAGCATGCGCCAGGTAGGGGACCCCCGGAGGCTGAGGAGCGGGAGGCGTCGGCCTCCCCGGGGCCTGCCTCCCGGAGCTCCTCCTAGCGGTGCCGGAACGCGGCGACACGCGATCCCGGACAGGGCCCGGGGGGGCGGCCCTGCGGCCCTGTGGTGCCCGAAGTGTGTTCGCCGGGCGTTTTCCGGCCAATTCTCAAGAGCGTTCTGCCCAGATCGATTTGGGCAGAACGCTCGTGAGAATTGGCCGGCGTTGGGCAGCCCTGGTCAGCGCCCAGTTCCGCGTGGCGCAGGGCCCGTTCTCGCTCGGGGCATGTCGCGGACACCCGACAAACGAGCCGTGACGATGGGGCGCGGCCGGCGGCCCCGGCGCCGGGGTCCTTTCCCGAGCAGAGTGGATGGAGGGGCCGTGGCCGGGCGTCCGCCTCCGCCGTGGCGGGCGTCCGGGGCGCCCATGGAGGGGCTGGCCTCCATGGGGGAACGGATGGATCCCTCATTCCACGGCTGGGACAAAGCCGCGAAAGGTGCCGTTTTCGCCGGGACGGTCGGGGGTCTCGTGGCGCGGGACACGGGGTTCCCCGTGGGGAGGCCCCCAGGGTCAGGCCCCTGGCAACGGAATGCTGAGTAAGCAGGCCCTGGCCCGGGCCCGGCTTTCGGGGCCGGCCCGGCCCCAGCTGCCGGCGCCAGGGAGGGGTCCCCCGGAGGCTGAGGAGCGGGAGGCGTCGGCCTCCCCGGGGACTGCCTCCCGGAGCTCTTCCTGGCGGTGCCGGAACGCGACGACACGCGATCCCGGACAGGGCCCCGGGAGGGAGGCCCTGCGGCCCTGTGGTGCCCGAAGTGCGTTCGCCGGTCGTTTTCCGGCCAATTCTCACGAGCGTTCACAAATCGGGATCGATTTGGGCAGAACGCTCGTGAGAATTGGCCGGCTTTGTGCAGCCCTGGTCAGCGCCCAGTTCCGCGTGGAGCAGGGCCCTTTCTCGCTCGGGGCATGTCGCGGGCACCCGGAAAGCGAGCCGTGACGATGGGGCGCGGCCGGCGGCCCCGGCGCCGGGGTGCTTTCCCCGAGCAGAGTTGATGGAGGTGCCGTGGCCGGGCGTCCGCCTCCGCCGTGGCGGGCGTCCGGGCCGCCCATGGAGGGGGCTGGCCTCCGTGGGGGAACGGATGGATCCCTCACTCCACGGCTGGGACGAAGCCGCGAAAGGTGCCGTTGTCGCCGGGACGGGCAGGGGACTCGTTGCGCGGGACGCAGGGTTCCCCGTGGGGAGGCCCCCAGTCTCAAGCCCCTGGCAACGGAAGGCTGAGCAAGCAGGCCCGGGCCCGGGCCCTGCTTTCGGGGCCGGCCCGGCCCCAGCTGCCAGCGCCAGGGAGGGGACCCCCGAGGGCTGAGGAGCGGGAGGCGTCGGACTCCCCGGGGCCTGTCTCCCGGACACCTCCTGGCGTCGCCGGAACGCGGCGACACGCGATCCCGGAAAGGGCCCCGGGGGGGCGGCCCTGCGGTCCTGTGGTGCCCGAAGTGTGCTCGCCGGGCGTTTTCCGGCCAATTCTCACGAGCGTTCTGCCCAAATCGGGATCGATTTGGGCAGAACGCTCGTGAGATTTGGCCGGCGTTGGGCAGCCCTGGTCAGCGCCCAGTTCCGCGTGGAGCAGGGCCCTTTCTCGCTCGGGGTATGTCGCGGGCACCCGGCAAACGAGCCGTGACGATGGGGCGCGGCCGGCGGACCCGGCGCCGGGGTGCTTTCCCTGAGCAGAGTTGATGGAGGCGCTGTGGCCGGGCGTCCGCTTCCGCCGTGGCGGGCGTCCGGGGCGCCTATGGAGGGGGCTGGCCTCCGTGGGGGAACGGATGGATCCCTCACTCCACGGCTGGGACGAAGCCGCGAAAGGTGCCGTGGTCGCCGGGACGGTCGGGGGACTCGTGGCGCGGGACGTGGGGTTCCCCGTGGGGAGGCCCCAGGCTCAGGCGCCTGGCAACGGAAGGCTGAGCAAGCAGGCCCGGGCCCGGGCCCGGCTTTCGGGGCCGGCCCGGCCCCAGCAGCATGCGCCAGGTAGGGGACCCCCGGAGGCTGAGGAGCGGGAGGCGTCGGCCTCCTTGGGGCCTGCCTCCCGGAGCTCCTCCTGGCGGTGCCGGAATGCGGCGACACCCGATCCCGGACAGGGCCCCGGGTGGCGGCCCTGCGGCCCTGTGGTGCCCGAAGTGGGTTCGCCGGGCGTTTTCCGTCCAATTCTCACGAGCGTTCTGCCCAAATCGGGATCGATTTGGGCAGAACGCTCGTGAGAATTGGCCTGCGTTGGGCAGCCCTGGTCAGCGCCCAGTTCCGCGTGGAGCAGGGCCCTTTCTCGCTCGGGGTATGTCGCGGGCACCCGGCAAACGAGCCGTGACGATGGGGCGCGGACGGCGGCCCCGGCGCCGGGGTGCTTTCCCCGAGCAGAGTTGATGGAGGCGCTGTGGCCGGGCGTCCGCCTCCGCCGTGGCGGGCGTCCGGGGCGCCCATGGAGGGGTCTGGCCTCCGTGGGGGAACGGATGGATCCCTCACTACACGGCTGGAACGAAGCCGAGAAAGTTGCCATTGTCGCCGGGTCGGGCGGGGGACTCGTGGCGCGGGACGCAGGGTTCCCCGTGGGGAGGCCCCCAGGCTCAGGCCCCTGGCAACGGAAGGCTGAGCAAGCAGGTCCGGGCCCGATCCCGGGTTTCGGGGCCGGCCCGGCCCCAGCTGCAGGCGCCAGGAAGGGGACCCCCGGAGGCTGAGGAGCGGGAGGCGTCGGCCTCCCCGGGGCCAGACTCCCGGAGCTCCTCCTCGCGTTGCCGGAACGCAGCGACACGCGATCCCGGACAGGGCACCGGGGGGGCGGCCCTGCGGCCCTGTGGTGCCCGAAGTGGGTTCGCCGGGCTTTTTCCGGCCAATTCTCACGAGCGTTCGATTTGGGCAGAACGCTCGTGAGAATTGGCCGGCGTTGGGCAGCCCTGGTTAGCGCCCAGTTCCGCGGGGAGCAGGGCCCTTTCTCGCTCGGGGCATGTCGCGGGCACCCAGAAAACGAGCCGTGACGATGGGGCGCGGCCGGCGGCCCCTGTGCCAGGGTGCTTTCCCCTAGCAGAGTTGATGGAGGGGCCGTGGCCGGGCGTCCGCCTCTGCCGTGGTGGGCGTCCGGGGCACCCATGGAGGGGGCTGGCCTCCGTGGGGGAACAATGGATCCCTCACTCCACGGCTGGGACGAAGCCGCGAAAGGTGCCATTGTCGCCAGGACTGTCGGGGGACTCGTGGCGCGGGACGCAGGGTTCCCCGTGGGGAGGCACCCAGGCTCAGGCCCCTGGCAACGGAAGGCTGAGCAGGCAGGCCCGGGCCCGGGCGCGGCTTTCTGGGCCAGCCCGGCCCCAGCTGCCGGCGCCAGGGAGGGGACCCCCGGAGGCTGAGGTGCGGGAGGCGTCGGCCTCCCCGGAGCCTGCCTCCCGGAGCTCCTCCTGGCGTTGCCGGAACGCGGCGACACGCGATCCCAGACAGGGCCCCGGGGGGGCGGCCCTGCGGCCCTGTGGTGCCCGAAGTGTGTTCGCCGGGCGTTTTCCGGCCAATTCTCATGAGCGTTCTGCCTAAATCGGGATCGATTTGGGCAGAACGCTCGTGAGAATTGGCCGGCGTTGGGCAGCCCTGGTCAGCGCCCAGTTCCTCGTGGAGCAGGGCCCTTTCTCGCTCGGGGCATATCGCGGCCACCCGGCAAACGAGCCGTGACGATGGGGCGCGGCCGGCGGCCCCGGCGCCGGGGTGCTTTCCCCGAGCAGAGTTGATGGAGGCGCCGTGGCCGGGCGTCCGCCTCCGCCATGGCGGGCGTCCGGGGCGCCATAGGATGGGGCTGGCCTCCGTGGGGGAACGGATGGTTCCCTCACACCACGGCTGGGAGGAAGCCGCGAAAGGTGCCGTTTTCGCCGGGACGGGCGGGGGACTCGTTGCGCGGGACGCAGGGTTCCCCGTGGGGAGGCACCCAGGCTCAGGCCCCTGGCAACGGAAGGCTGAGCAAGCAGGCCCGGGCCCGGGCCCGGCTTTCGGGGCCGGCCCGGCCCCAGCTGCGGGCGCCAGGGAGCGGACCCCCGGAGGCTGAGGAGCGGGAGGCGTCTGACTCACCGGGGCCTGCCTCCCGGAGCTCCTCCTGGCGGCGCCGGAACGCGACGACACGCGATCGCGGACAGAGCCCCGGGGGGGCGGCCCTGCGGCCCTGTGGTGCCCGAAGTGTGTTCGCCGGGCGTTTTCCGGCCAATTCTCAAGAGCGTTCTGCCCAGATTGATTTGGGCAGAACGCTGGTGAGAATTGGCCGGCGTTGGGCAGTCCACGTCAGCGCCCAGTTCCGCGTGGCGCAGGGCCCTTTCTCGCTCGGGGCATGTCGCGGCCACCCGGCAAACGAGCCGTGACGATGGGGCGCGGCCGGCGGCCCCGGCGCCGGGGTCCTTTCCCGAGCAGAGTGGATGGAGGCGCCGTGGCCGGGCGTCCGCCTCCGCCGTGGCGGGCGTCCGGGGCGCCCATGGAGGGGCTTGCCTCCTTCGGGGAACGGATGGATCCCTCATTCCACGGCTGGGACGAAGCCGCGAAAGGTGCCGTTTTCCCCGGGACGGTCGGGGGACTCGTGGCGCGGGACGCGGGGTTCCCCGTGGGGAGGCCCCCAGGCTCAGGCCCCTGGCAACGGAAGGCTGAGCAAGCAGGCCCTGGCCCGGGCCCGGCTTTCGGGGCCTGCCCGGCCCCAGCTGCCAGCGCCAGGGAGGGGACCCCCGGAGGCTGAGGAGCGGGAGGCGTCGGCCTCCCCTGGGCTTTCATCCCGGAGCTCCTCCTGGCGGCGCCGGAACGCGATGACAGGCGATTGCGGATAGGGCCCCGGGGGGGCGGTCCTGCGGCCCTGTGTTGCCCGAAGTATGTTCGCCGGGCGTTTTCCGGCCAATTCTCACGAGCGTTCTGCCCAAATCGGGATCGATTTGGGCAGAACGCTCGTGACAATTGGCCGGCGTTGGGCAGGCCTGGTTAGCGCCCTGTTCCACGTGGAGCACGGCCCTTTCTCGCTCGGGGCAGGTCGCGGCCACCCGGAAAACGAGCCGTGACGATGGGGCGCGGCCGGCGGCCCCGGCGCCGGGGAGTTTTCCCCGAGCAGATTTATTGGAGGTGCCGTGGCCAGACGTCCGCCTCCGCCGTGGCAGGCGGCCGTGGCGCCCGTGGAGGGGGCTGGCCTCTGTGGGGGAACGGATTGATCTCTCACACCACGGCTGGGACGAAGCCGCGAAAGATGCCATGGTCGCCAGGACGGTCGGGGGACTCGTGGCGCGGGACGCAGGGTTCCCCGTGGGGAGGCCACCAGGCTCAGGCCCCTGGCAACGGAAGGCTGAGCAAGCAGGCCCGGGCCCGGGCCCGGCTTTCGGGGCCGGCCCGGCCCGAGCTGCCGGCGCCAGGGAGGGGACCCCAGGAGGCTGAGGAGCGGGAGGCTTCGGCCTCCCCCGGGCCTGCCTCCCGGAGCTCCTCCTGGCGGTGCCCGATCACGGCGACACGCGATCCCGGACAGGGCCCCGGGGGGGCGGCCCTGCGGCCCTGTGGTGCCCGAAGTGTGTTCGCCGGGCTTTTCCGGCCAATTCTCACGAGCGTACTGCCCAAATCGGGATCGATTTGGGCAGAACGCTCGTGAGAATTGGCCGGTGTTGGGCAGCCCTGGTCAGCACCCAGTTCCGCGTGGAGCAGGGCCCTTTCTCGCTCGGGGCATGTCGCGGGTACCCGGAAAACGAGCCGTGACGATGGGGCGCGGCCGGCGGTCCCGGCGCCGGGGTGCTTTCCCCGAGCAGAGTTGATGGAGGCGCCGTGGCCGAGCGTCCGCCTCCGCCGTGGCGGGCGGCCGGGGCGCCCGTGGAGGGGGCTGGCCTCTGTGGGGGAACGGATTGATCTCTCACTCCATGGCTGGGACGACGCCTAGAAAGGTGCCGTTGTCTCCGGGACATTCGGGTGACTCGTCGCGCGGGACTACGGGTTCTCCCTGGGGAGGCCCCCAGGCTCAGGCCCCTGGAAACGAAAGGCTGAGCAAGCGGGCCTGGGGCCGTGCCTGGCTTTCGGGGCCGGCCTGGCCCCAGCTACCGGCGCCAGGGAGGGGACCCCCGGAGGCTGAGGAGCGGGAGGCGTCGGCCTCCCCTGGGCCTTTATCCTGGAGCTCCTCCTGGCGGCGCCGGAACGCGACGTCACGCGATCTCGGACAGGGCCCCGTGGGGCGGTCCTGTGACCCTGTGTTACCGGAAGTGTGTTCGCCGGGCGTTTTCCGGCCAATTCTCACGAGCGTTCTACCCAAATCGGGATCGTTTTGGGCAGAACGCTCGTGAGAATTGGCCGGCGTTGGGCAGCCCTGGTCAGCGCCCAGTTCCGCGTGGAGCAGGGCCCTTTCTCGCTCGGGGCATGTCGCGGCCAACCGGAAAACGAGCCGTGACGATGGGACGCAGTCGGCGGCCCCAGCGCCGTGGAGTTTTCCCCGAGCAGAGTTGATGGATGCGCCGTGCCGGGCGTCCGCCTCCGCCATGGCGGGAGACCGGGGCGCCCGTGGAGGGGGCTGGCCTCTGTGGGGGAAAGGATGGATCCCTCACTCCACGGGTGGGACGAAGCCGCGAAAGGTGCCGTGGTCGCCGGGACGGACGGGGGACTCGTGGCGCGGGACGCAGTGTTCCCCGTGGGGAGGCCCCCAGTCTCAGGCGCCTGGCAACGGAAGGCTGAGCAAGCAGGCAGGGGCCCGGGCCCGGCTTTCGGGGCCGGCCCGGCCCCAGGGTCCGGCGCCAGGGAGGGGACCCCCGGAGGCTGAAGAGCGGGAGGCGTCGGCCTCCCCGGGGCCTGCCTCCCGGAGCTCCTCCTGGCGGTGCCGGAACGCGACGACACGCGATCCCGGACAGGGCCCCGGGGGGGCCTCCCTGCGGCCCTGTGGTGCCCGAAGTGTGTTCGCCGGGCGTTTTCCGGCCAATTCTCACGAGCATTCTGCCCAATTCGGGATCGATTTGGGCAGAACGCTCGTGAGAATTGGCCGGCGTTGGGCAGCCCTGGTCAGCCACCAGTTCCGCGGGGTGCAGGGCCCTTTCTCGCTCGGGGCATATCGCGGGCACCCGGAAAACGAGCCGTGACGATCGGGCGCGGCCGGCGGCCCCGGCGCCGGGGTCCTTTCCCGAGCAGAGTGGATGGAGGCGCCGTGGCCGGGCGGCCGCCTCCGCCGTGGCGGGCGTCCGGGTGCCCATGGAGGGGCTTGCCTCCGTGGGGGAACGGATGGATCCCTCATTCCACGGCTGGGACGAAGCCACGAAAGGTGCCGTTTTCCCCGGGACGGTCGGGGGACTCGTGGCGCGGGACACGGGGTTCCCCGTGGGGAGGCCCCCAGGCTCAGGCCCCTGGCAACGGAAGGCTGAGCAAGCAGGCCCTGGCCCGGGCCCGGCTTTCAGGGCCGGCCCGGACCCAGCTGCCGGCGCCAGGGAGGGGACCCCCGGAGGGTGAGGAGCGGGAGGCGTCGGCCTCCCCGGGGACTGCCTCCCGGAGCTCCTCCTGGCGGTGCCGGAACGCGGCGACACGCGATCCCGGACAGGGCCCCGGGGGAGCGGCCCTGCGGCCCTGTGGTGCACGAAGTGTGTTCGCCGGGCGTTTTCCGGCCAATTCTCATGAGCGTTCTGCCCAAATCGGGATCGATTTGGGCAGAACGCTCGTGAGAATTGGCCGGCGTTGGGCAGCCCTGGTCAGCGCCCAGTTCCGCGTGGAGCAGGGCCCTTTCTCGCTCGGGGCATGTCGCGGCCACCCGGCAAACGAGCCGTGACGATGGGGCGCGGCCGGCGGCCCCGGCGCCGGGGTGCTTTCCCCGAGCAGAGTTGATGGAGGCGCGGTGGCCGGGCGTCCGCCTCCTCCGTGGCGCGCGTCCGGGGCGCCCATGGAGGGGGCTGGCCTCCGTGGGGGAACGGATGGATCCCTCACTCCACGGCTGGGACGAAGCCGCGAAAGTTGCCGTGGTCGCCGGGACGGTCGGGGTACTCGAGGCGCGGGACTCCGGGTTCCCCGTGGGGAGGCCCCCCGGCTCAGGCCCCTGGCAACGGAAGGCTGAGCAACAGGCCCGGGCCCGGGGCCGGCTATCGGGGCCGGCCCGGCCCCAACTGCCGGCACCAGGGAGGGGGCCCCCCGGAGGCTGAGGAGCGGGAGGCGTCGGCCTCTCCGGGGCCTGCCTCCCGGAGCTCCTCCTGGCGGTGCCGGAACGCGGCGACACGCGATCCCGTACAGGGCCCCGGGGGGGCGGCCCTGCGGCCCTGTGGTGCCCGAAGTGGGTTCGCCGGGCGTTTTCCGGCCAATTCTCACGAGCGTTCTGCCCAAATCGGGATCGATTTGGGCAGAACGCTCGTGAGAATTGGCCGGCGTTGGGGAGCCCTGGTCAGCGCCCAGTTGCGCGGGGAGCAGGGCCCTTTCTCGCTCGGGGCATGTCGCGGGCACCCGGAAAACGAGCCGTGACGATGGGGCGCGGCCGGCGGCCCCGGAGCCGGGGTCCTTTCCCCGAGCAGAGTTGATGGAGGCGCCGTGGCCGGGCGTCCGCCTCCGCCGTGGGGGGCGTCCTGGGCGCCCATGGAGGGGGCTGGCCTCTGTGGGGGAACTGTTTGATCTCTCACTGCATGGCTGGGACGAAGCCGCGAAAGGTGCCGTTGTGGCCGGGACGGGCGGGGGACTCGTGGCGCGGGACTCAGGGTTCCCCGTGGGGAGGCCCCCAGGCTCAGGCCCCTGGCAACGGAAGGCTGAGCAAGCGGGCCCGGGCCCGGGCCCGGCTTTCGGGGCCGACCCGGCCCCAGCTGCAGGCGCCAGGGAGGGGACCCCCGGAGGCTGAGAAGCGGGAGGCGTCGGCCTCCCCTGAGCCTGCCTCCCGGAGTTCCTCCTGGCGGTGCCGGAACGCGGCGACACGCGATCCCGAACAGGGCACCGGGGGGGGCGGCCATGCGGCCCTGTGGTGCCCGAAGTGGGTTCGCCGGGCGTTTACCGGCCAATTCTCACGAGCGTTCGATTTGGGCAGAACGCTCGTGAGAATTGGCCGGCGTTGGGCAGCCCTGGTCAGCGCCCAGTTCCGCGGGGAGCAGGGCCCTTTCTCGCTCGGGGCATGTCGCGGGCACCCGGAAAACGAGCCGTGACGATGGGGCGCGGCCGGCGGCCCCGGCACCGGGGTGCTTTCCCCGAGTAGAGTTGATGGAGGCGCGGTGACCGGGCGTCCGCCTCCTCCGTGGCGCGCGTCCGGGGCGCCCATGGAGGGGGCTGGCCTCCGTGGGGGAACAGATGGATCCCTCACTCCACGGCTGGGACGAAGCCGCGAAAGTTGCCGTGGTCGCCGGTACGGTCGGGGGACTCGAGGCGCGGGACTCCGGGTTCCCCGTGGGGAGGCCCCCCGGCTCAGGCCCCTGGCAACGGAAGGCTGAGCAACAGGCCCGGCCCGGGGCCGGCTATCGGGGCCGGCCCGGCCCCAACTGCCGGCACCAGGGAGGGGGCCCCCGGAGGCTGAGGAGCGGTAGGCGTCGGCCTCCCCGGGGCCTGCCTCCCGGAGCTCCTCCTGGCGGTGCAGGAACGCGGCGACACGCGATCCCGGACAGGGCCCCGGGGGGGCGGCCCTGCGGCCCTGTGGTGCCCGAAGTGTGCTCGATGGGCGTTTTCCGGCCAATTCTCACGAGCGTTCTGCCCAAATCGGGATCGATTTGGGCAGAACACTCGTGAGAATTGGCCGGCGTTGGGCAGCCCTTGTCAGCGCCCAGTTCCGCGTGGAGCAGGGCCCTTTCTCGCTCGGTGTATGTCGCGGGCACCCGGCAAACGAGCCGTGACGATGGGGCGCGGCCGGCGGCCCCGGCGCCGGGGTGCTTTCCCCGAGCAGAGTTGATGGAGGCGCTGTGGCCGGGCGTCCGCCTCCGCCGTGGCGGGCGTCCGGGGCGCATATGGAGGGGGCTGGCCTCCGTGGGGGAACGGATGGATCCCTCACTCCACGGCTGGGACGAAGCCGCGAAAGGTGCCGTGGTCGCCGGGACGGTCGGGGGACTCGTGGCGCGGGACGCGGTGTTCCCCGTGTGGAGGCCCCAGGCTCAGGCGCCTGGCAACGGAAGACTGAGCAAGCAGGCCCGGGGCTGGGCACGGCTTTCGGGGCCGGCCCGGCCCCAGCAGCATGCGCCAGGTAGGGGACCCCCGGAGGCTGAGGAGCGGGAGGCGTCGGCCTCCCCGGGGCCTGCCTCCCGGAGCTCCTCCTGGCGGTGCGGGAACGCGGCGACACCCGATCCCGGACAGGGCCCCGGGGGGGTGGCCCTGCGACCCTGTGGTGCCCGAAGTGGGTTCGCCGGGCGTTTTCCGGCCAATTCTCACGAGCGTTCTGCCCAAATCGGGATCGATTTGTGCAGAACGCTCGTGAGAATTGGCCGGCGTTGGGCAGCCCTGGTCAGCGCCCAGTTCCGCGTGGAGCAGGGCCCTTTCTCGCTCGTGGCATGACGCGGGCACCCGGAAAACGAGCCGTGACGATGGGGCGCGGCCGGCGCCCCCGGCGCTGGGGGGCTTTCCCCGAGCAGAGTTGATGGAGGCGCGGTGGCCGGGCGTCCGCCTCCGCCGTGGTGGGAGTCCGGGGCGCCCATGGAGGGGTCTGGCCTCCGTGGGGGAACGGATGGATCCCTCACTCCACGGCTGGGTCGAAGCCGCGAAAGGTGCCATTGTCGCCAAGTCGGGCGGGGGACTCGTGGCGCGGGACGCAGGGTTCCCCGTGGGGAGGCCCCCAGTCTCAGTCCCCTGGCAACGGAAGGCTGAGCAAGCAGGCCCGGGCCCGGTCCCGGCTTTCGGGGCCGGCCCGGCCCCAGCTGCAGGCGCCAGGGAGGGGACCCCCGGAGGCTGAGGAGCGGGAGGCGTCGGCCTCCCCGGGGCCTGCCTCCCGGAGCTCCTCCTGGCGGTGCTGGAACGCGGCGACACGCGATCCCGGACAGGGCACCGGGGGGGCGGCCCTGCGGCCCTGTGGTGCCCGAAGTGGGTTCGCCGGGCGTTTTCCGTCCAATTCTCACGAGCGTTCTGCCCAAATCGGGATCGATTTGGGCAGAACGCTCGTGAGAATTGGCCGGCGTTGGGCAGCCCTGGTCAGCGCCCAGTTCCGCGGGGAGCAGGGCCCTTTCTCGCTCGGGGCATGTCGCGGGCACCCGGAAAACGAGCCGTGACGATGGGGCGCGGCCGGCGGCCCCAGCGCCGGGGAGTTTTTGTCGAGCACAGTGTATGGAGGCGCCGTGGCCGGGCGTCCGTCTCCGCCGTGGCGGGCGGCCGGGGCGCCCGTGCAGGGGGCTGGCCTCTTTGGGGGTAAGGTTTGATCTCTCACTCCACGGCTGGGACGACTCCGCGAAAGGTGCCGTTGTCTCCGGTACGGTCGGGGGACTCGTGGCGCGGGACTCCGGGTTCCCCGTGGGGAGGCCCCCAGGCTCAGGCCCCTGACAACGGAAGGCTGAGCAAGCGGGCCTGGGCCCGGGCCCGGCTTTCGGGTCCGGCCCGGCCCCAGCTGCAGTCGACAGGGAGGGGACCCCCGGAGGCTGAGGAGCGGGAGGCGTCGGCCTCACCGGGGCCTGCCTCCCGGAGCTCCTCTTGGCGGTGCCGGAACGCGACGACACGCGATCCCGGACAGGACCCCGGGGGGGAGTCCCTGCGGCCCTGTGGTGCCCGAAGTGGGTACGCCGCCGTTTTCCGGCCAATTCTCACGAGCGTTCTGCCCAAATCGGGATCGATTTGGGCAGAACGCTCGTGAGAATTGGCCGGCCTTGGGCAGCCCTGGTCAGCGCCCAGTTCCGCGTGGCGCAGGGCCCTTTCTCGCTCGGGGCATGTCGCAGCCACCCGGCAAACGAGCCGTGACGATGGGGCGCGGCCGGCCGCCCCGGCGCCGGGGTGCTTTCCCCGAGCAGAGTTGATGGAGGCGCCGTGGCCGGGCGTCCGCCTCCGCCGTGGCGGGCGTCCGGGGCGCCCATGGAGGGGGCTGGCCTCCGTGGGGGAACGGATGGATCCCTCACTCCACGGCTGGGACGAAGCCGCGAAAGGTGCTGTGGTCGCCGGGACGGTCGGGGGACTCCTGCCGCGGGACGCAGGGTTCCCCGTGCGGAGGCCCCCAGGCTCGGGCCCCTGTCAACGGAAGGCTGAGCAAGCGGGCCTGGGCCCGGTCCTGGCTTTCGGGGCCGGCCCGGCCCCAGCTGCCGGCGCTAGGGAGGGGACCCACGGAGGCTGAGGAGCGGGAGGCGTCGGCCGACCCGGGGCCTTAATCCCGGAGCTCCTCCTGGCGGCGCCGGAACGCGACGACACGCGATCGCGGACAAGGCCCCGGGGGGGCGGCCCTGCGACCCAGTGGTGCCCGAAGTGTGTTCGCCGGGCGTTTTCCGGCCAATTCTCACGAGCGTTCTGCCCAAATCGATCACGATTTGGGCAGAACGCTCGTGAGAATTGGCCGGCGTTGGGCAGCCCAGGTCAGCGCCCAGTTCCGCGTGGAGCAGGGCCCTTTCTCGCTCGGGGCATGTCGCGGCCACCCGGAAAACGAACCTTGACGATGGGGCGCGGCCGGCGCCCCAGCGCCGGGGAGTTTTTGTCGAGCACAGTGTATGGAGGCGCCGTGGCCAGGCGTACGCCTCCGTCGTGGTGGGCAGCCGGGGACCCGTGGAGGGGGCTGGCCTCTTTGGGGGTAAGGTTTGATCTCTCACTCCACGGCTGGGACGACGCCGCGAAAGGTGCCGTTGTCTCCGGTACGGTCGGGGGACTCGTGGCGGGGGACTCCGGGTTCCCCGTGGGGAGGCCCCCAGGCTCAGGCCCCTGACAACCGAAGGCTGAGCAAGCGGGCCTGGGCCCGGGCCCGGGATTCGGGGCCGGCCCGGCCCGAGCTGCAGGCGCCAGGGAGGGGACCCCCGGAGGCTGAGGAGCGGGAGGCGTCGGCCTCCCCGGGGCCTGCCTCCCGGAGCTCCTCCTGGCGGCGCCGGAACACGATGACAGGCGATCCCGGACAGGGCCCCCAAGGGTCGGACCTGCGGCCCTGTGGTGCCCGAAGTGGGTTCGCCGCCGTTTTCCGGCCAATTCTCACGAGCGTTCTGCCCATATCGGGATCGATTTGGGCAGAACGCTCGTGAGAATTGGCCGGCGTTGGGCAGCCCTGGTCAGCGCCCAGTTCCGCGTGGCGCAGGGCCCGTTCTCGCTTGGGGCATGTCGTGGCCACCCGGCAAACGAGCCGTGACGATGGGGCGCGGCCGGCGGCGCCGGCGCCGGGGTCCTTTCCCGAGCAGAGTGGATGGAGGCGCCGTGGCCGGGCGTCCGCCTCCGCCGTGGCGGGCGTCCGGGGCGCCCATGGAGGGGCTTGCCTCCATGGGGGAACGGAAGGATCCCTCATTCCACGGCTGGGACAAAGCCGCGAAAGGTGCCGTTTTCCCCGGGACGGTCGGGGGACTCGTGGCGCGGGACGCGGGGTTCCCCGTGGGGAGGCCCCCAGGCTCAGGCCCCTGGCAGCGGAAGGCTGAGCAAGCAGGCCCTGGCCCGGGCCCGGGTTTTGGGGCCAGCCCGGCCCCAGCTGCCGGAGCCAGGGAGGGGACCCCCGGAGGCTGAGGAGCGGGAGGCGTCGGCCTCCCCGGGGCCTGCCTCCCGAAGCTCCTCCTGGCGGCGCCGGAACACGATGACACGCGATCCCGGACAGGGCCCCCAAGGGGCGGCCCTGCGGCCCTGTGGTGCCCGAAGTGTGTTCGCCGGGCGTTTTCCGGCCAATTCTCAAGAGCGTTCTGCCCAGATCGATTTGGGCAGAACGCTCGTGAGAATTGGCCGGCGTTGGGCAGCCCTGGTCAGCGCCCAGTTCCGCGTGGCGCAGGGCCCTTTCTCGCTCGGGGCATGTCGCGGCCACCCGGCAAACGAGCCGTGACGATGGGGCGCGGCCGGGGGCCCCGGCGCCGGGGTCCTTTCCCGAGCAGAGTGGATGGAGGCGCCGTGGCCGGGCGTCCGCCTCCGTCGTGGCGGGCGTCCGGGGCGTCCGTGGATGGGGCGGCCTCTGTGGGGGAACGAATTGATCTCTCACACCACGGCTGGGACGAAGCCGCGAAAGATGCCGTTGTCGCCGGGACGGTCGGGGGACTCGTGTCGCGGGACTCCGGGTTCCCCGTGGGGAGGCCCCCAGGCCCAGGCCCCTGGAAACGAAAGGCTGAGCAAGCGGGCCTGGGCCCGGGCCTGGCTTTCGGGGCCGGCCCGGCCCCAGCTGCCGGCGCTAGGGAGGCGACCCACGGAGGCTGAGGAGCGGGAGGCGTCGGCCTCCCCAGGGCCTTCATCCCGGAGCTCCTCCTGGCGGCGCCGGAACGCGACGACACGCGATCGCGGACAGGGCCCCGGGGGGGCAGTCCTGGGGCCCTGTGTTTCCCGAAGTATGTTCGCCGGGCGTTTTCCGGCCAATTCTCACGAGCGTTCTGCCCAAATCGGGATCGATTTGGGCAGAACGCTCGTGACAATAGGCCGGCGTTGGGCAGCCCTGGTCAGCGCCCTGTTCCGCGTGGAGCAGGGCCCTTTCTCGCTCGGGGCAGGTCGCGGCCACCCGGAAAACGAGCCGTGACGATGGGGCGCGGCCGGCGGCCCCGGCGCCGGGGAGTTTTCCCCGAGCAGAGTTATTGGAGGTGCCGTGGCCGGACGTCCACCTCCGCTGTGGCGGGCGGCCGTGGCGCCCGAGGAGGGGGCTGGCCTCTGTGGGGGAACGGATTGATCTCTCACACCACGGCTGGGACGAAGCCGCGAAAGATGCCATGGTCGCCGGGACGGTCGTGGGACTCGTGGGGCGGGACGCAGGGTTCCCCGTGGGGAGGCCCCCAGGCTCAGGCCCCTGGCAACGGAAGGCTGAGCAAGCAGGCCCGGGCCCGGGCCCGGCTTTCGGGGCCGGCCCGGCCCCAGCTGCGGGCGCCAGGGAGGGGACCCCCGGAGGCTGAGGAGCGGGAGGCGTCTGACTCCCCGGGGCCTGCCTCCCGGAGCTCCTCCTGGCGGCGCCGGAACGCGACAACACGCTATCGCGGACAGGGCCCCGGGGGGGCGGCCCTGCGGCCCTGTGGTGCCCGAAGTGTGTTCGCCGGGCGTTTTCCGGCCAATTCTCACGAGCGTTCTGCCCAAATCGGGATCGATTTGGGCAGAACGCTCGTGAGAAATGGCCGGCGTTGGGCAGCCCTGCTCAGCGCCCAGTTCCACGGGGAGCAGGGCCCTTTCTCACTCGGGGCATGTCGCGGGCACCCGGAAAACGAGCCATGACGATGGGGCGCGGCCGGCGGCCCCGGCGCCGTGGTGCTTTCCCCGAGCAGAGTTGATGGAGGCGCCGTGGCCGGGCGTCCGCCTCCGCCGTGGGGGGCGTCCGGGGCGCACATGAAGGGGGCTGGCCTCCGTGGGGGAACGGATGGATCCCTCACTCCACGGCTGGGACGAAGCCGCGAAAGGTGCCGTTGTCGCCGGGACGGTCGGGGGACTCGTGGCGCGGGACGCAGGGTTCCCCGTGGGGAGGCCCCCAGGCTCAGGCCCCTGGCAACGGAAGGCTGAGCAAGCAGGCCCGGGCCCGGGCCCGGTTTTCGGGACCGGCCCGGCCCCAGCTGCCGGCGCCAGGGAGGGGACCCCAGGTGGCTGAGGAGCGGGAGGCGTCGGCCTCCCCGGGGCCTGCATCCCGGAGCACCTGCTGGCGGCGCCGGAACGCGACGACACGCGATCGCGGACAGGGCCCCGGGGGGGCGGTCCTGGGGCCCTGTGTTGCCCGAAGTATGTTCGCCGGGCGTTTTCCGGCCAATTCTCACGAGCGTTCTGCCCAAATCGGGATCGATTTGGGCAGAACGCTGGTGAGAATTGGCCGGCGTTGGGCAGCCCTGGTCAGCGCCCTGTTCCGCGTGGAGCAGGGCCCTTTCTCGCTCGGGGCATGTCGCGGCCACCGGGAAAACGAGCCTTGACGATGGGGCGCGGCCGGGGGCCCCAGCGCCGGTGAGTTTTTCCCGAGCAGAGTTCATGGAGGCACCGTGGCCGGGCGTCCGCCTCCGTCGTGGCGGGCGGCCGGGGCGCCCGTGGAAGGGGCTGGCCTCTGTGGGGGAACGGATTGATCTCTCACACCACGTCTGGGACGAAGCCGCGAAAGGTACCGTGGTCGCCGGTACGGTCGGGGGACTATTGGCGCGGGACGCGGGGTTCCCCGTGGGGAGGCCCCCAGGCTCAGGCCCCTGGCAACGGAAGGCTGAGCAAGCAGGCCCGGGCCGGGCCCTGGTTTCAGGGCCGGCCCGGCCCCAGCTGCCGACGCCTGGGAGGGGAACCTCGCAGGCTGTGGAGCGGGAGGCGTCGGCCTATCCGGGGCCTGCCGCCCGGAGCTCCTCCTGGTGGTGCCGGAACGCGGCGACACGCGATCCCAGACAGGGCCCCGGGGGGGCGGCCCTGCGGCCCTGTGGTGCCCGAAGTCGGTTCGCCGGGCGTTTTCCGGCCAATTCTCACGAGCGTTCTGCCCAAATCGGGATCGATTTGGGCAGAACGCTCGTGAGAATTGGCCGGCGTTGGGGAGCCCTGGTCAGCGCCCAGTTGCGCGCGAGGAGCAGGGCCCTTTCTCGCTCGGGGCATGTCGCGGGCACCCGGAAAAAGAGCCGTGACGATGGGGTGCGGCCGGAGGCCCCGGCGCCGGGGTGCTTTCCCCGAGCAGAGTTGATGGAGGCGCCGTGGCCGGGCGTCCGCCTCCGCCGTGGCGGGCGTCCGGGGCGCACATGGAGGGGGCTGGCCTCCGTGGGGGAACAGATGGATCACTCACTCCACGGCTGGGACGAAGCCGCGAAAGGTGCCGTGGTCGCCGGGACGGTCGGTGGACTCGTGCCGCGGGACGCAGTGTTCCCCGTGGGGAGGCCCCCCGGCTCAGGCCCCTGGCAACGGAAGGCTGAGCAAGCAGGCCCGGGCCCGGGCCCGGCTTTCGGGGCCGGCCCGGCCCCAGCTGCCGGCGCCAGGGAGGGGACCCCCGGAGGCTGAGGAGCGGGAGGGGTCGGCCTCCCCGGGGCCTGCATCCCGGAGTTCCTCCTGGCGGTGCTGGAACGCGGCGACACGCGATCCCGGACAGGGCCCCGGGGGGGCGGCCCTGCGGCCCTGTGGTGCCCGAAGTGTGTTCGCCGGGTGTTTTCCGGCCATTTCTCACGAGCGTTCTGCCCAAATCTTGATCGATTTGGGCAGAACGCTCGTGAGAATTGGCCGGCATTGGGCAGCCCTGGTCAGCGCCCAGTTCCGCGGGGAGCAGGGCCCTTTCTCGCTCGGGGCATGTCGCGGGCACCCGGAAAACGAGCCGTGACGATGGGGCGCGGCCGGCGGCCCTGGCGCCGGGGTGCTTTCCCCGACCAGAGTTGAAGGAGGCGCCGTGGCTGGGCGTCCGCCTCCGCCGTGGCGGGCGTCCGGGGCGCCCATGGAGGATGCTGGCCTCCGTGGGGGAACGGATGGACCCCTCACACCATGACTGGGACGAAGCCGCGAATGGTGCCGTTGTCGTCGGGACGGTCGGGGGATTCGTGGCGCGGGACGCAGGGTTCCCCGTGGGGAGGACCCCAGGCTCAGGCCCCTGGCAACGGAAGGCTGAGCAAGCAGGACCGGGCCCGGGCCCGGATTTCGGGGCCGGCCCGGCCCCAGTTGCCAGCGCCAGGGAGGGGACCCCCGGAGGCTGAGGAGCGGGAGGCATCGGCCTCCACGGGGCCTGCCTCCCGGAGCTCCTCCTGGCGGTGCCGGAACGCGGCGACACGCGATCCCGGACAGGGCCCCGAGGCGGCGGCCCTGCGGCCCTGTGGTGCCCGAAGTTTGTTCGCCAGGCGTTTTCCGGCTAATTCTCACGAGCGTTCTGCCCAAATCGGGATCGATTTGGGCAGAACGCTCGTGAGAATTGGCCGGCGTTGGGCAGCCCTGGTCAGCGCCCAGTTCCGCGTGGAGCAGGGCCCTTTCTCACTCGGGGCATGTCGCGGGCACCCGGAAAACGAGCCGTGAAGATGGGGCGCGGCCGGCGGCCCCGGCGCCGGGGTGCTTTCCCCGTGCAGAGTTGATGGAGGCGCCGTGGCCGGGCGTCCGCCTCCGCCGTGGCGGGCGTCCGGGGCGCCCATGGAGTTGGCTGGCCTCCGTGGGGGAACGGATGGATCCCTCACTCCACGGCTGGGCCGAAGCCGCGAAAGGTGCCGTTGTCGCCGGGACTGTCGGGGGACTCGTGGCGCGGGAAGCAGGGTTCCCCGTGGGGAGGCCCCCAGGGTCAGGCCCCTGGCAAGGGAAGGCTGAGCAAGCAGGCCCGGGACCCGGCCCGGTTTCGGGACCGGCCCGGCCCCAGCTGCCGGCGCCAGGGAGGTTACCCCCGGAGGCTGAGGAGCGGGAGGCGTCGGCCTCCCCGGGGCCTGCCTCCCGGAGCTCCTCCTGGCGGTGCCGGAACGCGGCGACACGCGATCCGGGAAAGGGCCCCGGGGGGGCGGCCCTGCGGCCCTGTGGTGCCCGAAGTGTGTTCTCCGGGCGTTTTCCGGCCAATTCTCACGAGCGTTCCGCCCAAATCCAAATCGGGATCGATTTGGGCAGAACGCTCGTGAGAATTGGCCGGCGTTGGGCAGCCCTGGTCATCGCCCAGTTCGGCGTGGAGCAGGGCCCTTTCTCGCTCGGGGCATGTCGCGGGCACCCGGAAAACGAGCCGTGACGATGGGGCGCTGCCAGCGGCCCTGGCGCCGGGGTGCTTTACCCGAGCAGAGTTGATGGAGGCGCCGTGGCCGGGCGTCCGCCTACGCCGTGGCGGGCGTCTGGGGCGCCCATGGAGGGGGCTGGCATCCGTGGGGGAACGGATGGATCCCTCACTCCACGGCTGGGACGAAGCCGCGAAATGGGCCGTTGTCGCCGGGACGATCGGGGGACTCGTGGCGCGGGACGCAGTGTTCCCCGTGGGGAGGCCCCCAGGCTCAGGCCCCTGGCAACGGAAAGCTGAGCAAGCAGGCCAGGGCCCGGGCCCGGCTTTAGGGGCCGGCTCGGCCCCAGCTGCCAGCGCCAGGGAGGGGACCCCCGGAGGCTGAGGAGCGGGTGGCGTCGGCCTCCACGGGGCCTGCCTCCCGGAGCTCCTCCTGGCGGTGCCGGAACGCGGCGACACGCGATCCCGGACAGGGCCCCTGGGGGGCGGCCCTGCGGCCCTGCGGTGCCAGAAGTGTGTTCGCCGGGCATTTTCTGGCCAATTCTCACGAGCGTTCTGCCCAAATCGGGATCGATTTGGGCAGAAAGCTCGTGAGAATTGGCCGGCGTTGGGCAGCCCAGGTCAGCGCCCAGTTCCGCGTGGAGCACCGCCCTTTCTCGCTCGGGGCATGTCGCGGCCACCCGGCAAACGAGCCGTGACGATGGGGCGCGGCCGGCGGCCACGGCGCCGGGGAATTTTCCCCGAGCAGAGTTGATGGAGGCGCCGTGGCCGGGCGTCCGCCTCCGTCGTGGCGGGCGGCCGGGTCGCCGTGGAGGGGGCTGGCCTCTGTGGGGGAACGGATTGATCTCTCACACCACGGCTGGGATGAAGCCGCAAAAGATGCCGTTGTCGCCGGGATGGTCGGGGGACTCGTGGCGCGGGACTCCGGGTTCCCCGTGGGGAGGCCCCCAGGCTCAGGCCCCTGGAAACGAAAGGCTGAGCAAGCGGGCCTGGGCCCGGGCCTGGCTTTCGGGGCCGCCCCGGCCCCAGCTGCCGGCGCCAGGGAGGGGACCCCCGAGGGCTGAGTAGCGGGAGGCGTCGGCCTCACCGGGGCCTGCCTCCCGGAGCTCCTCCTGGCGGCGCCGGAACGTGACGACACGCGATCCCGGACAGGTCCCCGGGGGGGCAGCCCTGCGGCCCTGTGGTGCCCGAAGTGTGTTCGCCGGGCGCTTTCCGGCCAATTCTCACGAGCGTTCTGCCCAAATCGGGATCGATTTGGGCAGAAGGCTCGTGGGAATTGGCCGGCGTTGGGCAGCCCTGCTCAGCGCCCAGTTCCGCGTGGAGCAGGGCCCTTTCTCGCTCGGGGCATGTCGCGGGCACCCGGAAAACGAGCCTTGACGATGGGGCGCGGCCGGCGGCCACGGCGCCGGGGTGCTTTCCCCGAGTAGAGTTGATGGAGGCGCCGTGGCCGGGCGTCCGCCTCCGCCGTGGCGGGCGTCCGGGGCGCCCATGGAGGGGGCTGGCCTCCGTGGGGGAACGGATGGATCCCTCACTCCACGGCTGGGACGAAGCCGCGAAAGGTTCAGTTGTCGCCGGGACGGTCGGGGGACTCGTGGCGCGGGACGCAGTGTTCCCCGTGGGGAGGCCCCCAGGCTCAGGCCCCTGGCAACGGAAGGCTGAGCAAGCAGGCCCGGGCCCGGGCCCGGCTTTCGGGGCCGGCCCGGCCCCAGCTGCTGGAGCCAGGGAGGGGACCCCCGGAGGCTGACGAGCGGGAGGCGTCGGCCTCCCCGGGGCCTGCCTCCCGGAGTTCCTCCTGGCGGTGCCGGAACGCGGCGACATGCGATCCCAGACAGAGCCCCGGGGGGGCGGCCCTGCGGCCCTGTGGTGCCCGAAGTGTGTTCGCCGGGCGTTTTCCGGCCAATTCTCACGAGCGTTCTGCCAAAATCGGGATCGATTTGGGCAGAACGCTCGTGAGAAATGGCCGGCGTTGGGCAGCCCTGCTCAGCGCCCAGTTCCACGGGGAGCAGGGCCCTTTCTCGCTCGGGGCATGTCGCGGGCACCCGGAAAACGAGCCGTGACGATGGGGCGCGGCCGGCGACCCCGGCACCGTGGTGCTTTCCCCGAGCAGAGTTGATGGAGGCGCCATGGCCGGGCGTCCGCCCGCCGTGGCGGGCGTCCGGGGCGCCCATGGAGGGGGCTGGCCTCCGTTTGGGAACGGATGGATCCCTCACTCCACGGCTGGGACGAAGCCGTGAAAGGTGCCGTTGTCGCCGGGACGGTCGGGAGACTCGTGGCGCGGGACGCAGGGTTCCCCGTGGGGAGGCCCCCAGGCTCAGGCCCCTGGAAACGGAAGGCTGAGCAAGCAGGCCCGGGCCAGGGCCCGGCTTTCGGGGCCGGCCCGACCCCAGCTGCCGGCGCCAGGGAGGGGACCCCAGGACGCTGAGGAGCGGGAGGCGTCGGCCTCCCCGGGGCCTGCATCCCGGAACTCGTGCTGGCGGTTCCGGAACGCGGCGACACGCGATCCCGGACAGGGCCCCGGGGGGGCGGCCCTGCGGCCCTGTGTTGCCCGAAGTGTGTTCGCCGGGCGTTTTCCGGCCAATTCTCACGAGCGTTCTGCCCAAATCGGGATCGATTTGGGCAGAACGCTCGTGAGAATTGGCCGGCGTTGGGCAGCCCTGCTCAGCGCCCAGTTCCACGGGGAGCAGGGCCCTTTCTCGCTCGGGGCATGTCGCGGGCAC
The DNA here is from genome assembly GCF_922984935.1 of Meles meles. NCBI lineage: Eukaryota > Metazoa > Chordata > Mammalia > Carnivora > Mustelidae > Meles > Meles meles. The sequence goes on from NW_025721135.1 coordinate 114,497, forward strand.
CCGGAAAACGAGCCGTGACGATGGGGCGCGGCCGGCGACCCCGGCACCGTGGTGCTTTCCCCGAGCAGAGTTGATGGAGGCGCCATGGCCGGGCGTCCGCCTCTGCCGTGGCGGGCGTCCGGGGCGCCCATGGAGGGGGCTGGCCTCCGTTTGGGAACGGATGGATCCCTCACTCCACGGCTGGGACGAAGCCGGGAAAGGTGCCGTTGTCGCCGGGACGGTCGGTGGACTCGTGGGGCGGGACTCAGGTTTCCCCGTGGCGAGGACCCCAGGCTCAGGCCCCTGGCAACGGAAGGCTGAGCAATCGGGCCTGGGCCCGGGCCCGGTTTTCGGGCCCGGCCGGCCCCAGCTGCCGGCGCCAGGGTGGGGACCCCCGGAGGCTGAGGAGCGGGAGGCGTCGGCCTCCACGGGGCCTTCCTCCCGGAGCTCCTCCTGGCGGCGCTGGAACGCGACGACACGCGATCGCGGACAGGGCCCCGGGGGGGCGGCCCTGCGGCCCAGTGGTGCCCGAAGTGTGTTCGCCGGTCGTTTTCCGGCCAATTCTCACGAGCGTTCTGCTCAAAGCGGGATCGCTTTGGGCAGAACGCTCGTGAGAATTGGCCGGCATTGGGCAGCCCTGGTCAGCGCCCAGTTCCGCGTGGAGCAGGGACCTTTCTCGCTCGGGGCAGGTCGCGGCCACCCGGAAAACGAGCCGTGACGATGGGGCACGGCCGGCGGCCCCGGCGCCGGGGTGTTTTCCCCGAGCAGAGTATTTGGAGGTGCCGTGGCTGGACATCCGCCTCCGCCGTGGCGGGCGGCCGGGGCGCCCGTGGAGGGGGCTGGCCTCTGTGGGGGAAAGGATTGATCTCTCACACCACGGCAGGGACGAAGCCGCGAAAGATGCCATGGTCACCGGGACGGTCGGGGGACTCGTGGCGCGGGACTCCGGGTTCCCCGTGGGGAGGCCCGCAGACTCAGGCCCCTGGAAACGAAAGACTGTGCAAGAGGGCCTGGGCCCGGGCCTGGTTGTCGGGGCCGGCCCGGCCCCAGCTGCCGGCGCTAGGGAGGGGACCCACGTCGGCTGAGTAGCGGGAGGCGTCGGCCTCCCCGGGGCCTTCATCCTGGAGCTCCTCCTGGCGGCGCCGGAACGCGACGACACGCGATCGCGGACAAGGCCCCGGGGGGGCGGCCCTCCGGCCCAGTGGTGCCCGAAGTGTGTTCACCGGGCGTTTTCCGGCCAATTCTCACAAGCGTTCTGCCCAAATCGGGATCGATTTGCGCAGAACGCTCGTGAGAATTTGCAGGCGTTGGGCAGCCCAGGTCAGCGCCCAGTTCCGCGTGGACCAGGGCGCTTTCTCGCTCGGGGCATGTCGCGGCCACCCGGAAAACGAGCTTTGACGATGGGGCGCGGCCGGCGCCCCGGCGCTGGGGAGTTTTCGCCGAGCACAGTGTATGGAGGCGCCGTGGCCGGGCGCCCGCCTCCGCCGTGGCGGGCGGCCAGGGCGCCCGTGGAGGGGGCTGGCCTCTTTGGGGGAAAGGTTTGATCTCTCACTCCACGGCTGGGACGACGCCGCGGAAGGTGCCGTTGTCGCCGGGACGGGCGGGGGACTCGTTGCGCGGGACGCAGGGTTCCCCGTGGGGAGGCACCCAGGCTCAGGCCCCTGGCAACGGAAGGCTGAGCAAGCAGGCCCGGGCCCGGGCCCGGCTTTCGGGGCCGGCCCGGCCCCAGCTGCCAGCGCCAGGGAGGGGACCCCCGAGGGCTGAGGAGCGGGAGGCGTCGGCCTCCCCGGGGCCTGTCTCCCGGAGCTCCTCCTGGCGGTGCCAGAACGCGGCGACACGCGATCCCGGACAGGGCCCCGGTGGGGCGGACCTGCGGCCCTGTGGTGCCCGAAGTGTGCTCGCCGGGCATTTTCCGGCCAATTCTCACGAGCGTTCTGCCCAAATCGGGATCGATTTGGGCAGAACGCTCGTGAGAATTGGCCGGCGTTGGGCAGCCCTGGTCAGCGCCCAGTTCCGCGTGGAGCAGGGCCCTTTCTCGCTCGGGGTATGTCGCGGGCACCCGGCAAACGAGCCGTGACGATGGGGCGCAGCCGGCGGCCCCGGCGCCGGGGTGCTTTCCCCGAGCAGAGTTGATGGAGGCGCTGTGGCCGGGCGTCCGCCTCCGCCGTGGTGGGCGTCCGGGGCGCCTATGGAGGGGGCTGGCCTCCGTGTGGGAACGGATGGATCCCTCACTCCACGGCTGGGACGAAGCCGCGAAAGGTGCCGTGGTCGCCGGGACGGTCGGGGGACTCGTGGCGAGGGACGCGGGGTTCCCCGTGGGGAGGCCCCAGGCTCAGGCGCCTGGCAACGGAAGGCTGAGCAAGCAGGCCCGGGCCCGGGCCCGGCTTTCGGGGCCGGCCCGGACCCAGCAGCATGCGCCAGGTAGGGGACCCCCGGAGGCTGAGGAGCGGGAGGCGTCGGCCTCCCCGGGGCCTGCCTCCCGGAGCTCCTCCTGGCGGTGCCGGAACGCGGCGACACGCGATCCCGGACAGGGCCCCGGGGGGGCGACCCTGCGGCCCTGTGGTGCCCGAAGTGGGTTCGCCGGGCGTTTTCCGGCCAATTCTCACGAGCGTTCGATTTGGGTAGAACGCTCGTGAGAATTGGCCGGCGTTGGGCAGCCCTGGTCAGCGCCCAGTTCCGCGGGGAGCAGGGCCCTTTCTCGCTCGGGGCATGTCGCGGGCACCCGGAAAACGAGCCGTGACGATGGGGCGCGGCCGGCGGCCCCGGCGCCGGGGTTCTTTCCCCGAGCAGAGTTGATGGAGGGGCCGTGGGCGGGCGTCCGCCTCTGCCGTGGTGGGCGTCCAAGGCACCCTTGGAGGGGGCTGGCCTCCGTGGGGGAACAATGGATCCCTCACTCCACGGCTGGGACGAAGCCGCGAAAGGTGCCGTGGTCGCCGGGACGGGCGGGGGACCCGTGGCGCGGGACGCAGGGTTCCCCGTGGGGAGGCCCCCAGGCTCAGGCCCCTGGCAATGGAAGGCTGAGCAAGCAGGCCCGGGCCCGGGCCCGGCTTTCGGGGCCGGCCAGGCCCCAGCGGCCCGCGCCAGGGAGGGGACCCCCGGAGGCTGAGGAGCGGGAGGCGTCTCCCTCCCCGGGGCCTGCCTCCCGGAACTCCTCCTGTTGGTGCCGGAACGCGACGACTCGCGATCCCGGACAGGGCCACGGGGGGGCGGCCCTGCGGCCCTGTGGTGCCCGAAGGGTGTTCGCCGGGCGTTTTCCGGCCAATTCTCACGAGCGTTCTGCCCAAATCGGGATCGATTTGGGCAGAACTCTCGTGAGAATTGGCCGGCATTGGGCAGCCCTGGTCAGCGCCCAGTTCCGCGTCGAACAGGGCCCTATCTCGCTCGGGGCATGTCGCGGCCACCGGAAAAACGAGCCGTGACGATGGGGCGCGGCCGGCGGCCCCCGCGCCGGGGAGTTTTCCCCGAGCAGAGTTGATGGAGGCGCCGTGGCCGGGCGTCCGCCTCCGCCGTGGCGGGCGGCCGGGGCGCCCGTGGAGGGGGCTGGCCTCTTTGGGGGTAAGGTTTGATCTCTCACTCCACGGCTGGGCCGACGCCGCGAAAGGTGCCTTTGTCTCCGGGACGGTCGGGGGACTCGTGGCGCAGGACTCCGGGTTCCCCGTGGGGAGGCCCCCAGGCTCAGGCCCCTGACAACGGAAGGCTGAGCAAGCGGGCCTGGGACCGGGCCCGGCTTTTGGGGCCGGCCCGGCCCCAGCTGCAGGCGCCAGGGAGGGCACCCCCGGAGGCTGAGGAGCGGGAGGCGTCGGCCTCCCCGGGGCCTGCTTCCCGGAGCTCCTCCTGGCGGCGCTGGAACACGATGACACGCGATCCCGGACAGGGCCCCCGAGGGGCGGCCCTGCGGCCCTGTGGTGCCCGAAGTGTGTTCGCCGGGCGTTTTCCGGCCAATTCTCAAGAGCGTTCTGCCCAGATCGATTTGGGCAGAACGCTCGTGAGAATTGGCCGGCGTTGGGCAGCCCTGGTCAGCGCCCAGTTCCGCGTGGCGCAGGGCCCTTTCTCGCTCGGGGTATGTCGCGGCCACCTGGCAAACGAGCCGTGACGATGGGGCGCGGCCGGCGGCCCCGGCGCCGGGGTCCTTTCCCGAGCAGAGTGGATGGAGGCGCCTAGGCCGGTCGTCCGCCTCTGCCGTGGCGGGCGTCCGGGGCGCCCATGGAGGGGCTGGCCTCCGTGGGGGAACGGATGGATCCCTCATTCCACGGCTGGGACGAAGCCGCGAAAGGTGCCGTTTTCCCCGGGACGGTCGGGGGACTCGTGGCGCGGGACGCGGGGTTCCCCGTGGGGAGGCCCCCAGGCTCAGGCCCCTGGCAACGGAAGGCTGAGCAAGCAGGCCCTGGCCCGAGCCCGGCTTTCGGGGCCGGCCCGGCCCCAGCTGCAGGCGACAGGGAGGGGACCCCCGGAGGCTGAGGAGCGGGAGGTGTCGGCCTCCCCTGAGCCTGCCTCCCAGAGCTCCTCCTGGCGGCGCCGGAACGCGACAACACGCGATCCCGGAGAGGGCCCCGGGGGGGCGGTCCTGCGGCCCTGTGGTGCCCGAAGTGTGTTCGCCGGGCGTTTTCCGGCCAATTCTCACGAGCGTTCTGCCCAAATCGGGATCGATTTGGGCAGAACGCTCGTGAGAATTGGCCGGCGTTGGGCAGCCCTGGTCAGCGCCCAGTTCCACGTGGAGCAGGGCCCTTTCTCGCTCGGGGCATGTCGCGGGCACCCGGAAAACGAGCCGTGACGATGGGGCGCGGCCGGATGCCCCGGCGCCGGGGTGCTTTCCCCGAACAGAGTAGATGGAGGCGCCGTGGCCGGGCATCCGCCTCCGCCGTGGCGGGCGTCCGGGGCGCCCATGGAGGGGGCTGGCCTCCGTGGGGGAACGGATGGATCCCTCATTCCACGGCTGGGACGATGCCGCCAAATGTGCCGTTGTCGCCGGCACTGTCCGGGGACTCGTGGCGCGGGACGCAGGGTTCCCCGTGGGGAGGCCCCCAGGCTCAGGCCCCTGGCAACGGAAGGCTGAGCAAGCATGCCCGGGCCCGGGCCCGGCTTTCGGGGCCGGCCAGGCCCCAGCTGCCGGCGCCAGGGAGGGGACCCCCGGAGGCTGAAGAGCGGGATGCGTCGGCCTCCCTGGGGCCTGCCTCCCGGAGCTCCTCCTGGCGGTGCCGGAACGCGGCGACACGCGATCCCGGATAGGGCTCCGGGGGGGCGGCCGTGCGGCCCTGTGTTGCCCGAAGTGTGTTCGCCGGGCGTTTTCCGGCCAATTCTCACGAGCGTTCGATTTGGGCAGAACGCTCGTGAGAATTGGCCGGCATTGGGCAGTCCTGGTCAGCGCCCAGTTCCGCGTGGCGCAGGGCCCTTTCTCGCTCGGGGTATGTCGCGGGCACCCGGAAAACGAGCCGTGAAGATGGGGCGCGGCCGGCGGCCCCGGTGCCGGGGTGCTTTCCCCGAGCTGAGTTGATGGAGGGGCCGTGGCCGGGCGTCCGCCTCTGCCGTGGTGGGCGTCCGGGGCACACATGGAGGGGGCTGGCCTCCGTGGGGGAACAATGGATCCCTCACTCCACGGCTGGGACGAAGCCGCGAAAGGTGCCGTTGTCGCCAGGACGGTCGGGGGACTCGTGGTGCGGGACGCACGGTTCCCTGTGGGGAGGCCCCCGGGCTCAAGCCCCTGGCAACGGAAGGCTGAGCAAGCAGGCCCGGGCCCGGGTGCGGCTTTCGGGGCCGGCCCGGCCCCAGCTGCCGGCGCCAGGGAGGGGACCCCCGGAGGCTGAGGAGCGGGAGGCTTCGGCCTCCCCGGGGCCTGCCTCCCTGAGCTCCTCCTGGCGTTGCCGGAACGCGACGACACGCGATCCCGGACAGGGCCCCGGGGGGGCGGCCCTGCGGCCCTGTGGTGCCCGAAGTGTGTTCGCCGGGCGTTTTCCGGCCAATTCTCACGAGCGTTCTGCCCAAATCGGGATCAAATTGGGCAGAACGCTTGTGAGAATTGGCCGGCGTTGGGCAGCCCTGGTCAGCGCCCAGTTCCGCGTGGAGCAGGGCCCTTTCTCGCTCGGGGCATGGCGCGGCCACCCGGCAAACGAGCCGTGACGATGGGGCGCGGCCGGCGGCCCCGGCGCCGGGGTGCTTTCCCCGAGCAGAGTTGATGGAGGCGCCGTGGCCGGGCGTCCGCCTTCGCCATGGCGGGCGTCCGGGGCGCCATAGGAGGGGGCTGGCCTCCGTGGGGGAACGGATGGATCCCTCACTCCACGGCTGGGACGAAGCCGCGAAAGGTGCCGTGGTCGCCGGGACGGTCGGGGGACTCGTGGCGCGTGACGCGGGGTTCCCCGTGGGGAGGCCCCAGGCTCAGGCGCCTGGCAACGGAAGGCTGAGCAAGCAGGCCCGGGGCCGAGCCCGGGTTTCGGGGCCGGCCCGGCCCCAGCACCATGCGCCAGGTAGGGGACCCCCGGAGGATGAGGAGCGGGAGGCGTCGGCCTCCCCGGGGCCTGCCTCCCGGAGCTCCTCCTGGCGGTGCCGGAACGCGGCGACAAGCGATCCCGGACAGGGCCCCTGGGGGGCGGCCCTGCGGCCCTGTGGTGCCCGAAGTGGGTTCGCCGGGCGTTTTCCGTCCAATTCTCACGAGCGTTCTGCCCAAATCGGGATCGATTTGGGCAGAACGCTCGTGAGAATTGGCCGGCGTTGGGCAGCCCTGGTCAGCGCCCAGTTCCGCGGGGAGCAGGGCCCTTTCTCGCTCGGGGCATGTCGCGGCCACCTGGCAAACGAGCCGTGACGATTGGGCGCGGCCGGCGGCCCCGGCGCCGGGGAGTTTTCCCCGAGCAGAGTTGATGGAGGCGCTGTGGCCGGGCGTCCGCCTCCGCCGTGGGGGGTGGCCGGGGCGCCCGTGGAGGGCGCTGGCCTCTGTGGGGGAACGGATTGATCTCTCACACCACGGCTGGGACAAAGCCGGGAAAGGTGCCGTTTTCCCCGGGACGGTCGGGGGACTTGTGGCGCGGGACGCGGGGTTCCCCGTGGGGAGGCCCCCAGGCTCAGGCCCCTGGCAACGGAAGGCTGAGCAAGCAGGCCCTGGCCCGGGCCCGGCTTTCGGGGCCGGCCCGGCCCCAGCTGCCGGCGCCAGGGAGGGGACCCCCGGAGGCTGAGGAGCGGGAGGCGTCGGCCTCCCCGGGGCCTGCCTCCCGGAGCTCCTCCTGGCGGTGCCGGAACGTGGCGACACGCGATCCCGGACAGGGCCCCGGGGGGGCGGACCTGCCGCCCTGTGGTGCCCGAAGTGTGTTCGCAGGGCGTTTTCCGGCCAATTCTCACGAGCGTTCTGCCCAAATCGGGATCAAATTGGGCAGAACGCTTGTGAGAATTGGCCGGCGTTGGGCAGCCCTGGTCAGCGCCCAGTTCCGCGTGGAGCAGGGCCCTTTCTCGCTCGGGGCATGTCGCGGCCACCCGGCAAACGAGCCGTGACGATGGGGCGCGGCCGGCGGCCCCGGCGCCGGGGTGCTTTCCCCGAGCAGAGTTGATGGAGGCGCCGTGGCCGGGCGTCCGCCTTCGCCATGGCGGGCGTCCGGGGCGCCATAGGAGGGGGCTGGCCTCCGTGGGGGAACGGATGGATCCCTCACTCCACGGCTGGGACGAAGCCGCGAAAGGTGCCTTTGTCGCCGGGACGGTCGGGGGACTCGTGGCGCGGGACGCAGTGTTCCCCGTGGGGAGGCCCCCAGGCTCAGGCCCCTGGCAACGGAATGCTGAGCAAGCAGGCCCGGGCCCGGGCCCGGCTTTCAGGGCGGCCCGGCCCCAGCTGCCAGCGCCAGGGAGGGGACCCCCGAGGGCTGAGGAGCGGGAGGCGTCGGCCTCCCCGGGGCCTGTCTCCCGGAGCTCCTCCTGGCGGTGCCGGAACGTGGCCACACGCGATCCCGGACAGGGCCCCGGTGGGGCGGCCCTGCGGCCCTGTGGTGCCCGAAGTGTGCTCGCCGGGCGTTTTCCGGCCAATTCTCACGAGCGTTCTGCCCAAATCGGGATCGATTTGGGCAGAACTCTCGTGAGAATTGGCCGGCATTGGGCAGCCCTGGTCAGCGCCCAGTTCCGCGTCGAACAGGGCCCTATCTCGCTCGGGGCATGTCGCGGCCACCGGAAAAACGAGCCGTGACGATGGGGCGCGGCCGGCGGCCCCCGCGACGGGGAGTTTTCCCCGAGCAGAGTTGATGGAGGCGCCGTGGCCGGGCGTCCGCCTCCGCCGTGGCGGGCGGCCGGGGCGCCCGTGGAGGGGGCTGGCCTCTTTGGGGGTAAGGTTTGATCTCTCACTCCACGGCTGGGCCGACGCCGCGAAAGGTGCCTTTGTCTCCGGGACGGTCGGGGGACTCGTGGCGCAGGACTCCGGGTTCCCCGTGGGGAGGCCCCCAGGCTCAGGCCCCTGACAACGGAAGGCTGAGCAAGCGGGCCTGGGACCGGGCCCGGCTTTTGGGGCCGGCCCGGCCCCAGCTGCAGGCGCCAGGGAGGGCACCCCCGGAGGCTGAGGAGCGGGAGGCGTCGGCCTCCCCGGGGCCTGCTTCCCGGAGCTCCTCCTGGCGGCGCTGGAACACGATGACACGCGATCCCGGACAGGGCCCCCGAGGGGCGGCCCTGCGGCCCTGTGGTGCCCGAAGTGTGTTCGCCGGGCGTTTTCCGGCCAATTCTCAAGAGCGTTCTGCCCAGATCGATTTGGGCAGAACGCTCGTGAGAATTGGCCGGCGTTGGGCAGCCCTGGTCAGCGCCCAGTTCCGCGTGGCGCAGGGCCCTTTCTCGCTCGGGGTATGTCGCGGCCACCTGGCAAACGAGCCGTGACGATGGGGCGCGGCCGGCGGCCCCGGCGCCGGGGTCCTTTCCCGAGCAGAGTGGATGGAGGCGCCTAGGCCGGGCGTCCGCCTCTGCCGTGGCGGGCGTCCGGGGCGCCCATGGAGGGGCTGGCCTCCGTGGGGGAACGGATGGATCCCTCATTCCACGGCTGGGACGAAGCCGCGAAAGGTGCCGTTTTCCCCGGGACGGTCGGGGGACTCGTGGCGCGGGACGCGGGGTTCCCCGTGGGGAGGCCCCCAGGCTCAGGCCCCTGGCAACGGAAGGCTGAGCAAGCAGGCCCTGGCCCGAGCCCGGCTTTCGGGGCCGGCCCGGCCCCAGCTGCAGGCGACAGGGAGGGGACCCCCGGAGGCTGAGGAGCGGGAGGTGTCGGCCTCCCCTGAGCCTGCCTCCCAGAGCTCCTCCTGGCGGCGCCGGAACGCGACAACACGCGATCCCGGAGAGGGCCCCGGGGGGGCGGTCCTGCGGCCCTGTGGTGCCCGAAGTGTGTTCGCCGGGCGTTTTCCGGCCAATTCTCACGAGCGTTCTGCCCAAATCGGGATCGATTTGGGCAGAACGCTCGTGAGAATTGGCCGGCGTTGGGCAGCCCTGGTCAGCGCCCAGTTCCACGTGGAGCAGGGCCCTTTCTCGCTCGGGGCATGTCGCGGGCACCCGGAAAACGAGCCGTGACGATGGGGCGCGGCCGGATGCCCCGGCGCCGGGGTGCTTTCCCCGAACAGAGTAGATGGAGGCGCCGTGGCCGGGCATCCGCCTCCGCCGTGGCGGGCGTCCGGGGCGCCCATGGAGGGGGCTGGCCTCCGTGGGGGAACGGATGGATCCCTCATTCCACGGCTGGGACGATGCCGCCAAATGTGCCGTTGTCGCCGGCACTGTCCGGGGACTCGTGGCGCGGGACGCAGGGTTCCCCGTGGGGAGGCCCCCAGGCTCAGGCCCCTGGCAACGGAAGGCTGAGCAAGCATGCCCGGGCCCGGGCCCGGCTTTCGGGGCCGGCCAGGCCCCAGCTGCCGGCGCCAGGGAGGGGACCCCCGGAGGCTGAAGAGCGGGATGCGTCGGCCTCCCTGGGGCCTGCCTCCCGGAGCTCCTCCTGGCGGTGCCGGAACGCGGCGACACGCGATCCCGGATAGGGCCCCGGGGGGGCGGCCGTGCGGCCCTGTGTTGCCCGAAGTGTGTTCGCCGGGCGTTTTCCGGCCAATTCTCACGAGCGTTCGATTTGGGCAGAACGCTCGTGAGAATTGGCCGGCATTGGGCAGTCCTGGTCAGCGCCCAGTTCCGCGTGGCGCAGGGCCCTTTCTCGCTCGGGGTATGTCGCGGGCACCCGGAAAACGAGCCGTGAAGATGGGGCGCGGCCGGCGGCCCCGGTGCCGGGGTGCTTTCCCCGAGCTGAGTTGATGGAGGGGCCGTGGCCGGGCGTCCGCCTCTGCCGTGGTGGGCGTCCGGGGCACACATGGAGGGGGCTGGCCTCCGTGGGGGAACAATGGATCCCTCACTCCACGGCTGGGACGAAGCCGCGAAAGGTGCCGTTGTCGCCAGGACGGTCGGGGGACTCGTGGTGCGGGACGCACGGTTCCCTGTGGGGAGGCCCCCGGGCTCAAGCCCCTGGCAACGGAAGGCTGAGCAAGCAGGCCCGGGCCCGGGTGCGGCTTTCGGGGCCGGCCCGGCCCCAGCTGCCGGCGCCAGGGAGGGGACCCCAGGAGGCTGAGGAGCGGGAGGCGTCGGCCTCCCCGGGGCCTGCCTCCCGGAGCTCCTCCTGGCGGCGCCGGAACACGATGACACGCGATCCCGGACAGGGCCCCCAAGGGGCGGCCCTGCGGCCCTGTGGTGCCCGAAGTGTGTTCGCCGGGCGTTTTCCGGCCAATTCTCAAGAGCGTTCTGCCCAGATCGATTTGGGCAGAACGCTCGTGAGAATTGGCCGGCGTTGGGCAGCCCTGGTCAGCACCCAGTTCCGCGTGGCGCAGGGCCCTTTCTCGCTCGGGGCATGTCGCGGCCACCCGGCAAACGAGCCGTGACGATGGGGCGCGGCCGGCGGCCCCGGCGCCGGGGTCCTTTCCCGAGCAGAGTGGATGGAGGCGCCGTGGACGGGCGTCCGCCTCCGCCGTGGTGGGCGTCCGGGGCGCCCAGGGAGGGGCTGGCCTCCGTGGGGGAACGGATGGATCCCTCACTCCACTGCTGGGACGAAGCCGCGAAAGGTGCCGTGGACGCCGGGACGGTCGGGGGACTCCTGGCGCGGGACGCAGTGTTCCCCGAGGGGAGGCCCCCAGGCTCAGGCCCCTGGCAACGGAAGGCTGAGCAAGCAGGCCCGGGCCGGGCCCGGGTTTCGGGGCCGGCCCGGCCCCAGCTGCCGACTCCTGGGAGGGGAACCTCGCAGGCTGTGGAGCGGGAGGCGTCGGCCTCCCCCGGGCCTGCCTCCCGAGCTCCTCCTGGCGGTGCCGGAACGCGGCGACACGCGATCCCGGACAGGGCCCCGGGGGGGCGGCCCTGCGGCCCTGTGGTGCCCGAAGTGTGCTGGCCGGGCGATTTCCAGCCAATTCTCACGAGCGTTCTGCCCAAATCGGGATCGATTTGGGCAGAACGCTCGTGAGAATTGGCCGGCGTTGGACAGCCCTGGTCAGCGCCCAGTTCCGCGGGGAGCAGGGCCCTTTCTCGCTCGGGGCATGTCGCGGGCACCGGGAAAACGAGCCGTGACGATGGGTCGTGGCAGGCGGCCCCGGCGCCGGGGTGCTTTCCCCGAATATAGTTGATGGGCCGCCCTGGCCGGGCGTCCGCCTCCGCCGTGGCGGGTGTCCGGGGCGCCCATGGAGGGGGCTGGCCTCCGTGGGGGAACGGATGGATCCCTCACTCCACGACTGGGACGAAGCCTCGAAAGGTGCCGTGGTCGCCGGGACGGTCGGGGGACTCGTGGCGCGGGACGCAAGATTCCCCGTGGGGAGGCCCCCAGGATCAGGCCCCTGGCAACGGAAGGCTGAGCAAGCAGGCCCGGGCCGGACCCGTCTTTCGGGGCCGGCCCGGCCCCAGCTGCCGGCGCTAGGGAGGGGACCCAAGGAGGCTGAGGAGCGGGAGGCGTCGGCCTCCCCGGGGCCTTCATCCCGGAGCTCCTCCTGGGGGCACCGGAACGCGACGACACGCGATCGCGGACAGGGCCCCGGGGGGGCGGTCCTGCGGTCCTGTGGTGCCCGAAGTGTGTTCGCCGGGCGTTTTCCGGCCAATTCTCACGAGCGTTCTGCCCAAATCGGGATCGATTTGGGCAGAACGCTCGTGAGAATACGCCGGCGTTGGGCAGCCCAGGTCAGCGCCCAGTTCTGCGTGGAGCACCGCCCTTTCTTGCTGGGGGCATGTCGCGGCCACCCGGAAAACGAGCCGTGACGATGGGGCTCGGCCAGCGGCCCCGGCGCCCGGGAGTTTTCCCCGAGCAGAATTGATTGAGGAGCCGTGGCCGGGCGTCCGCCTCCGCCATGGCGGGCGGCCGGGGCGCCCGTGGAGGGGGCTGGCCTCTGTGGGGGAACGAAATGATCTCTCACACCACGGCTGGGACGAAGCCGCGAAAGATGCCTATGTCGCCGGGACGGTTGGGGACTCGTGGCGCGGGACTCCGGGTTCCCCCTGGGGAGGCCCCCAGGCTCAGGCCCCTGGAAACGAAAGGCTGAGCAAGCGGGCCTGGGCCCGGGCCTGGCTTTCGGGGCCGGCGCGGCCCCAGCTGCCGGCGCTAGGGAGGGGACCCACGGAGGCTGAGGAGCGTGAGGCGTCGGCCTCCCCGAGGCCTTCATCCCGGAGCTCCTCCTGTCGGCGCCGGAACGCGACGACACGCGATCCCGGACAGGGCCCCGGGGGGGCGGCCCTGCGGCCCTGTGGTGCCCGAAGTGTGTTCGCCGGGCGTTTTCCGGCCAATTCTCACGAGCGTTCTGCCCAAATCGGGATCGATTTGGGCAGAACGCTCGTGAGAATTGGCCGGCGTTGGGCAGCCCTGGTCAGCGCCCAGTTCCGCGTGGAGCTGGGCCCTTTCTCGCTCGGGGCATGTCACGGCCACCCGGAAAACGAGCCGTGACGATGGGACGCGGTCGGCAGCCCCAGCGCCGTGGAGTTTTCCCCGAGCAGAGTTGATGGATGCGCCATGCCGGGCGTCCGCCTCCGCCATGGCGGGAGACCGGGGCGCCCGTGGAGGGGGCTGGCCTCTGTGGGGGAAAGGATGGATCCCTCACTCCACGGGTGGGACGAAGCCGCGAAAGATGCCGTTGTCGCCGGGACGGACGGGGGACTCGAGCGCGGGACGCAGGGTTCCCCGTGGGGAGGCCCCCAGGCTCAGGCGCCTGGCAACGGAAGGCTGAGCAAGCAGGCAGGGGCCCGGGCCCGGTTTTTGTGGCCGGCCCTGCCCCAGCTGCCGGCGCCAGGGAGGGGACCCCCGGAGGCTGAGGAGCGGGAGGCGTCGGCCTCCCCGGGGCCTGCCGCCCGGAGCTCCTCCTGGCGGCGCCGGAACGCGACGAAACGCGATCGCGGACAGGGACCCGGGGGGGCGGTCCTGCGGCCAATGTGTTGCCCGAAGTATGTTCGCCGGACGTTTTCCGGCCAATTCTCATGAGCGTTCTGCCCAAATCGGGATCGATTTGGGCAGAACGCTCGTGACAATTGGCCGGCGTTGGGCAGCCCTGGTCAGCGCCCTGTTCCCCGTGGAGCAGGGCCCTTTCTCGCTCGGGGCATGTCGCGGGCACCCGGAAAACGAGCCGTGACGATGAGGCGCGGCCGGCGGCCCCGGCGCCAGTGAGTTTTCCCCAAGCAGAGTTGATGGAGGCGCCGTGGCCGGGCGTCCGCCTCCGCCGTGGCGGGCGGCCGGGGCGCCCGTGGAGGTCGCTGGCCTCTGAGGGGGAACGGATTGATCTCTCATACCACGGCTGGGACGAAGCCGCGAAAGATGCCGTTGTCGCCGGGACGGTCGGGGGACTCGTGGCGCGGGACTCCGTGTTCCCCGTGGGGTGGCCCCCAGGCTCAGGCCCCTGGAAACGAAAGGCTGAGCAAGCGGGCCGGGGCCCGGGCCTGGCTTTCGGGGCCGGCCCGGCCCCAGCTGCCGGCGCTAGGGAGGGGACCCCCGGAGGCTGAGGAGCGGGAGGCGTCGGTCTCCCCGGGGCCTTCATCCTGGAGCTCCTCCTGGCGGCGCCGGAACGCGACGACACGCGATCGCGGACAAGGCCCCGGGGGGGCGGCCCTGCGGCCCAGTGGTGCCATAAGTGTGTTTGCCGGGCGTTTTCCGGCCAATTCTCACGAGCGTTCTGCCCAAATCGGGATCAGTTTGGGCAGAACGCTCGAGAGAATTTGCAGGCGTTGGGTAGCCCAGGTCAGCGCCCAGTTCCGCGTGGAGCAGGGCCCTTTCTCGCTCGGGGCATGTCGCGGCCACCTGGAAAACGATCCGTGACGATGGGGCGCGGCCGCCGGCCCCGGCGCAGGGGAGTTTTCGCCGAGCAGAGTGTATAGAGGCGCCGTGGCTGGGCGTCCGCCTCCACCGTGGCGGGCGGCCGGGGCGCCCGTGGAGGGGGCTGGCCTCTTTGGGGGAAAGGTTTGATCTCTCACTCCACAGCTGGGACGACGCCGCGAAAGGTGCCGTTGTCTCCGGGACGGTCGGGGGACTCGTGGCGCGGGACTCCGGGTTCCCCGTGGGGAGGCCCCCAGGCTCAGGCCCCTGGCAACGGAAGGCTGAGCAAGCGGGCCTGCGCCCGGGCCCGGCTTTCGAGGCCGGCCCGGCCCCAGCTGCAGGCGCCAGGGAGGGTAACCCCGGAGCCTGAGGAGCGGGAGGCGTCGGCCTCCCTGGGGCCTTCCTCCCGGAGCTCCTCCTGGTGGCGCCGGAACGCGACGACACGCGATCGCGGACAGGGCCCCGGGGGGGCGATCCTGCGGCCATTTGTTGCCCGAAGTGTATTCGCCGGGCGTTTTCCGGCGAATTCTCACGAGCGTTCGATTTGGGCAGAACGCTCGTGAGAATTGGCCGGCATTGGGCAGCCCTGGTCAGTGCACAGTTCCTCGTGGAGCAGGGCCCTTTCTCACTCGGGGCAAGTCGCGGCCACCCGTAAAATGAGCCGTGACGATGGGGCCCGGCCGGCGGCCCCGGCGCCGGGGAGTTTTCCCCGAGCAGAGTTGATGGAGGCGCCGTGCCTGGCGTCCGCCTCCGCCATGGCGGGCGGCCGGGGCCCACGTGGAAGGGGCTGGCCTCTGTGGGGGTACGGATTGATCTCTCACTCCATGGCTGGGACGAAGCCGCGATAGGTGCCGTTGTCGCCGGGACGGTCGGGGGACTCGTGGCGCGGGACTCTGGGTTCCCCGTGGGGAGGCCCCCAGGCTCAGTCCCCTGGCTACGGAAGGCTGAGCAAGCAGGTCCGGGCCCGGGCCTGGCTTTCCTGGCCGGCCCGGTCCCAGCTGCCGGCGCCAGGGATGGGACCCCCGGAGGCTGAGGAGCGGGAGGCGTCGGCCTCCCCGGGTCCTTCCTCCCGGAGCTCCTCCTGGCGGCGCCGGAACGCGTCGACACGCGATCGCGGACAGGGCCCCGGGGGGCGGCCCTGCGGCCCAGTGGTGCCCGAAGTGTGTTCGCCGGGTGTTTTCCGGCCAATTCTCACGAGCGTTCTGCTCAAATCGGATCGATTTGGGCAG
Source organism: Meles meles (assembly GCF_922984935.1). Taxonomy (NCBI): domain Eukaryota; kingdom Metazoa; phylum Chordata; class Mammalia; order Carnivora; family Mustelidae; genus Meles; species Meles meles. The sequence continues at coordinate 129,935 of NW_025721135.1, forward strand.
AACTCTCGTGCGAATTGGCCGGCATTGGGCAGCCCTGGTCAGCGCCCAGTTCCGCGTCGAACAGGGCCCTTTCTCGCTCGGGGCATCTCGCGGCCACTGGAAAAACGAGCCGTGACGATGGGGCGCAGCCGGCGGCCCCGGCGCCGGGGAGTTTTCCCCCAGCAGAGTTGATGGAGGCGCCGTGGACGGGCGTCCGCCTCCGCCGTGGCGGGCGGCCGGAGCGCCCGAGGAGGGGGCTCTCCTCTGTGGGGGAACGGATTGATCTCTCACTCCACGGCTGGGACGAAGCCGCGAAAGGTGCCGTGGTCGCCGGGACGGTCTGGGGACTCGTGGCGTGGTACTCCGTGTTCCCCTTGGGGAGGCCCCCAGGCTCAGGCCCCTGGAAACGGAAGGCTGACCAAGCGGGCCGGGGCCCAGTCCCGGCTTTCCGGGCCGGCCCGGCCCCAGCTGCCGGCGCCAGGGAGGGGACCCCTGGAGGCTGAGGAGCTGGAGGCGTCGGCCTCCCAGGGGCCTGCCTCCTGGAGCTCCTCCTGGCGGCGCCGGAACGCGACGACACGCGATCGCGGACCGGGCTTCGGGGGGGCGGCCCTGCGGCCCAGTGGTGCCCGAAGTGTGTTCGCCGTGCGTTTTCCGGCCAATTCTCACGAGCGTTCTGCCCAAATCGATCCAGATTTGGGCAGAACGCTCGTGAGAATTGGCCGGCGTTGGGCAGCCCTGGTCAGTGCCCAGTTCCTCGTGGAGCAGGGACCTTTCTCGCTCGGGGCATGTCGCGGCCACACGTAAAACGAGCCGTGACGATGGGGCGCGGCCGGCGGCCCCGGCGCCGGGGAGTATTCCCCGAGCAGATTTGATGGAGGCGCCGTGCCGGGCGTCCGCCTCCGCCGTGGCGGGCGGCCGGGGCGCCCGTGGAGGGGGCTGGCCTCTGTGGGGGTACGGATTGATCTCTCACTCCACGGCTGGGAGGAAGCTGCGAAAGGTGCCGTTGTCGCCGGGACGGTCGGGGGACTCGTGGCGCGGGACTCTGGGTTCCCCGTGGGGAGGCCCCCAGGCTCAGTCCCCTGGCTACGGAAGGCTGAGCAAGCGGGCCTGGGCCCGGGCCCGGATTTCCGTGCCGGCCCGGCCCCAGCTGCTGGCGCTAGGGAGGGGACCCACGGAGGCTGAGGAGCGGGAGGCGTCGGCTGCCCCGGGGCCTTCATCCCGGAGCTCCTCCTGGCGACGCCGGAACGCGACGACACGCGATCGCGGACAAGGCCCCGAGGGGGCGGCCCTGCGGCCCAGTGGTGCCCGAACTGTGTTCGCCGGGCGTTTTCCGGCCAATTCTCACGAGCGTTCTGCCCAAATCGATCACGATTTGGGCAGAAAGCTCGTGAGAATTTGCCGGCGTTGGGCAGCCCAGGTCAGCGCCCAGTTCCGCGTGGAGCAGGGCCCTTTCTCGCTCGGGGCATGTCGCGGCCACCCGGAAAACGAACCTTGACGATGGGGCGCGGCCGGCGGCCCCCGCGCCGGGGAGTTTTTGTCGAGCAGAGTGTATGGAGGCGCCGAGGCCGGGCGTCTGCCTCCGACGTGGCGGGCGGCCGGGGCGCCCGTGGAGGGGGCTGGCCTCATTGGGGGTAAGGATTGATCTCTCACTCCACGGCTGGGACGAGACGCGAAAGGTGCCGTTGTCTCCGGGACGGTCGGGGGACTCGTGGCGCGGGACTCCGGGTTCCCCGTGGGGAGGCCCCCAGGCTCAGGCCCCTGACAACGGAAGGCTGAGCAATCGGGCCTGGGCCCGGGCCCGGCTTATGGGGCCGGCCCGGCCCCAGCTGCAGGCGCCAGGGAGGGGACCCCCGGAGGCTGAGGAGCGGGAGGCGTCGGCCTCCCCGGGGCCTGCCTCCCGGAGCTCCTCCTGGCGGCGCCGGAACACGATGACACGCGATCCCGGACAGGACCCCGGGGGGCGGCCCTGCGGCCCTGTGGTGCCCGAAGTGTGTTCGCCGGGCGTTTTCCGGACAATTCTCAAGAGCGTTCTGCCCAGATCGATTTGGGCAGAACGCTCGTGAGAATTGGCCGGCGTTGGGCAGCCCTGGTCAGCACCCAGTTCCGCGTGGCGCAGGGCCCGTTCTCGCTCGGGGCATGTCGCGGACACCCAACAAATGAGCCATGACGATTGGGCGCGGCCGGCGGCCCCGGCGCCGGGGTCCTTTCCCGAGCAGAGTGGATGGAGGCGCCGTGGCCGGGCATCTGCCTCCGCCGTGGCGGGCGTCCGGGGCGCCCATGGTGGGGCTGGCCTCCGTGGGGGAACGGATGGATCCCTCATTCCACGGCTGGGACGAAGCCGCGAAAGGTGCCGTTTTCGCCGGGACGGTCGGGGGTCTCGTGGCGCGGGACGCGGGGTTCCCCGTGGGGAGGCCCCCAGGCTCAGGCCCCTGGCAACGGAAGGCTGAGTAAGCAGGCCCTGGCCCGGGCCCGGCTTTCGGGGCCGGCCCGGCCCCAGCTGCCGGCGCCAGGGAGGGGTCCCCCGGAGGCTGAGGAGCGGGAGGCGTCAGCCTCCCCGGGGACTGCCTCCCGGAGCTCTTCCTGGCGGTGCCGGAACGCGACGACACGCGATCCCGGACAGGGCCCCGGGGGGGAGGCCCTGCTGCCCTGTGGTGCCCGAAGTGCGTTCGCCGGTCGTTTTCCGGCCAATTCTCACGAGCGTTCTGCCCAAATCGGGATCGATTTGGGCAGAACGCTCGTGAGAATTGGCCGGCTTTGGGCAGCCCTGGTCAGCGCCCAGTTCCGCGTGGAGCAGGGCCCTTTCTCGCTCGGGGCATGTCGCGGGCACCCGGAAAGCGAGCCGTGACGATGGGGCGCGGCCGGCGGCCCCGGCGCCGGGGTGCTTTCCCCGAGCAGAGTTGATGGAGGTGCCGTGGCCGGGCGTCCGCCTCCGCCGTGGCGGGCGTCCGGGCCGCCCATGGAGGGGGCTGGCCTCCGTGGGGGAACGGATGGATCCCTCACTCCACGGCTGGGACGAAGCCGCGAAAGGTGCCGTGGTCGCCAGGACGGTCGGGGGACTCGTGGCGCAGGACGCAGTGTTCCCCGTGGGGAGGCCCCCAGGCTCAGGCCCCTGGCAACGGAAAGCTGAGCAAGCAGGCCCGGGCCCGGGCGCGGCTTTCGGGGCCGGCCCGGCCCCAGCTGCCGGCGCCAGGGAGGGGACCCCCGGAGGCTGAGGAGTGGGAGGCGTCGGCCTCCCCGGGGCCTGCCTCCCGGAGCTCCTCCTGGCGTTGCCGGAACGCGACGACACGCGATCCTGGACAGGGCCCCGGGGGGGCGGCCCTGCGGCCCTATTGTGCCCGAAGTGTGTTCGCCGGGCGTTTTCCAGCCAATTCTCATGAGCGTTCTGCCCCAATCGGGATCGATTTGGGGAGAACGCTCGTGAGAATTGGCCGGCGTTGGGCAGCCCTGGTCAGCGCCCAGTTCCGCGTGGAGCAGGGCCCTTTCTCGCTCGGGGCATGTCGCGGCCACCCGGCAAACGAGCCGTGACGATGGGGCGCGGCCGCTGGCCCCGGCGACGGGGTGCTTTCCCTGAGCAGAGTTGATGGATGCGCCGTGGCCGGGCGTCCGCCTCCGCCATGGCGGGCGTCCGGGGCGCCATAGGAGGGGGCTGGCCTCCGTGGGGGAACGGATGGATCCCTCACTCCACGCCTGGGACGAAGCCGCGAAAGATGCCGTTGTCGCCGGGACGGGCGGGGGACTCGTTGCGCGGGACACAGGGTTCCCCGTGGGGAGGCCCCCAGGCTCAGGCCCCTGGCAACGGAAGGCTGAGCAAGCAGGCCCGGGCCCGGGCCCTGCTTTCGGGGCCGGCCCGGCCCCAGCTGCCAGCGCCAGGGAGGGGACCCCCGAGGGCTGAGGAGCGGGAGGCGTCGGCCTCCCCGGGGCCTGTCTCCCGGACACCTCCTGGCGTTGCCGGAACGCGGCGACACGTGATCCCGGACAGGGCCCCGGGGGGGCGGCCCTGCGGTCCTGTGGTGCCCGAAGTGTGCTCGCCGGGCGTTTTCCGGCCAATTCTCACGAGCGTTCTGCCCAAATCGGGATCGATTTGGGCAGAACGCTCGTGAGAATTGGCCGGCGTTGGGCAGCCCTGGTCAGCGCCCAGTTCCGCGTGGAGCAGGGCCCTTTCTCGCTCGGGGTATGTCGCGGGCACCCGGCAAACGAGCCATGACGATGGGGCGCGGCCGGCGGCCCCGGCGCCGGGGTGCTTTCCCCGAGCAGAGTTGATGGAGGCGCTGTGGCCGGGCGTCCGCCTCCGCCGTGGCGGGATATCCGGGGCGCCTATGGAGGGGGCTGGCCTCCGTGGGGGAACGGATGGATCCCTCTCTCCACGGCTGGGACGAAGCCGCGATAGGTGCCGTGGTCGCCGGGACGGTCGGGGGACTCGTGGCGCGGGACGCGGGGTTCCCCGTGGGGAGGCCCCAGGCTCAGGCGCCTGGCAACGGAAGGCTGAGCAAGCAGGCCCGGGCCCGGGCCCGGCTTTCAGGGCCGGCCCGGCCCCAGCAGCATGCGCCAGGTAGGGGACCCCCGGAGGCTGAGGAGCGGGAGGCGTCGGCCTCCCCGGGGCCTGCCTCCCGGAGCTCCTCCTGGCGTTGCCGGAACGCGACGACACGCGATCCCGGACAGGGCCCCGGGGGGGCGGCCCTGCGGCCCTATTGTGCCCGAAGTGTGTTCGCCGGGCGTTTTCCAGCCAATTCTCATGAGCGTTCTGCCCCAATCGGGATCGATTTGGGGAGAACGCTCGTGAGAATTGGCCGGCGTTGGGCAGCCCTGGTCAGCGCCCAGTTCTGCGTGGAGCAGGGCCCTTTCTCGCTCGGGGCATGTCGCGGCCACCCGGCAAACGAGCCGTGACGATGGGGCGCGGCCGCTGGCCCCGGCGCCGGGGTGCTTTCCCTGAGCAGAGTTGATGGATGCGCCGTGGCCGGTCGTCCGCCTCCGCCATGGCGGGCGTCCGGGGCGCCATAGGAGGGGGCTGGCCTCCGTGGGGGAACGGATGGATCCCTCACTCCACGCCTGGGACGAAGCCGCGAAAGGTGCCGTTGTCGCCGGGACGGGCGGGGGACTCGTTGCGCGGGACGCAGGGTTCCCCGTGGGGAGGCCCCCAGGCTCAGGCCCCTGGCAACGGAAGGCTGAGCAAGCAGGCCCGGGCCCGGGCCCTGCTTTCGGGGCCGGCCCGGCCCCAGCTGCCAGCGCCAGGGAGGGGACCCCCGAGGGCTGAGGAGCGGGAGGCGTCGGCCTCCCCGGGGCCTGTCTCCCGGACACCTCCTGGCGTTGCCGGAACGCGGCGACACGTGATCCCGGACAGGGCCCCGGGGGTCGGCCCTGCGGTCCTGTGGTGCCCGAAGTGTGCTCGCCGGGCGTTTTCCGGCCAATTCTCAGGAGCGTTCTGCCCAAATCGGGATCGATTTGGGCAGAACGCTCGTGAGAATTGGCCGGCGTTGGGCAGCCCTGGTCAGCGCCCAGTTCCGCGTGTAGCAGGGCCCTTTCTCGCTCGGGGTATGTCGCGGGCACCCGGCAAACGAGCCATGACGATGGGGCGCGGCCGGCGGCCCCGGCGCCGGGGTGCTTTCCCCGAGCAGAGTTGATGGAGGCGCTGTGGCCGGGCGTCCGCCTCCGCCGTGGCGGGATATCCGGGGCGCCTATGGAGGGGGCTGGCCTCCGTGGGGGAACGGATGGATCCCTCACTCCACGGCTGGGACGAAGCCGCGAAAGGTGCCGTGGTCGCCGGGACGGTCGGGGGACTCGTGGCACGGGACGCGGGTTTCCCCGTGGGGAGGCCCCAGGCTCAGGCGCCTGGCAACGGAAGGCTGAGCAAGCAGGCCCGGGCCCGGGCCCGGCTTTCAGGGCCGGCCCGGCCCCAGCAGCATGCGCCAGGTAGGGGACCCCCGGAGGCTGAGGAGCGGGAGGCGTCGGCCTCCCCGGGGCCTGCCTCCCGGAGCTCCTCCTGGCGGTGCCGGAACGCGGCGACACCCGATCCCGGACAGGGCCCCGGGTGGCGGCCCTGCGGCCCTGTGGTGCCCGAAGTGTGTTCGCCGGGCGTTTTCCGTCCAATTCTCACGAGCGTTCTGCCCAAATCGGGATCGATTTGGGCAGAACGCTCGTGAGAATTGGCCGGCGTTGGGCAGCCCTGGTCAGCGCCCAGTTCCGCGTGGAGCAGGGCCCTTTCTCGCTCGGGGCATGTCGCGGGCACCCGGAAAACGAGCCGTGACGATGGGGCGCGGCCGGCGGCCCCGGCGCCGGGGTGCTTTCCCCGAGCAGAGTTGATGGAGGCGCGGTGGCCGGGCGTCCGCCTCCGCCGTGGTGGGCGTCTGGGGCGCCCATGGAGGGGTCTGGCCTCCGTGGGGGAACGGATGGATCCCTCACTACACGGCTGGGACGAAGCCGAGAAAGTTGCCATTGTCGCCGGGTCGGGCGGGGGACTCGTGGCGCGGGACGCAGGGTTCCCCGTGGGGAGGCCCCCAGGCTGAGGCCCCTGGCAACGGAAGGCTGAGCAAGCAGGCCCGGGCCCGATCCTGGCTTTCGGGGCCGGCCCGGCCCCAGCTGCAGGCACCAGGAAGGGGACACCCGGAGGCTGAGGAGCGGGAGGCGTCGGCCTCACCGGGGCCTGCCTCCCGGAGCTCCTCCTGGCGGTGCGGGAACGCAGCGACACGCGATCCCGGACAGGGCACCGGGGGGGCGGCCCTGCGGCCCTGTGGTGCCCGAAGTGGGTTCGCCGGGCGTTTTCCGGCCAATTCTCACGAGCGTTCGATTTGGGCAGAACGCTCGTGAGAATTGGCCGGCGTTGGGCAGCCCTGGTCAGCACCCAGTTCCGCGGGGAGCAGGGCCCTTTCTCGCTCGGGGCATGTCGCGGGCACCCAGAAAACGAGCCGTGACGATGGGGCGCGGCCGGCGGCCCCGGTGCCAGGGTGCTTTCCCCTAGCAGAGTTGATGGAGGGGCCGTGGCCGGGGGTCCGCCTCTGCCGTGGTGGGCGTCCGGGGCACCCATGGAGGGGGCTGGCCTCCGTGGGGGAACAATGGATCCCTCACTCCACGGCTGGGACGAAGCCGCGAAAGGTGCCATTGTCGCCAGGACTGTCGGGGGACTCGTGGCTCGGGACGCAGGGTTCCCCGTGGGGAGGCACCCAGGCTCAGGCCCCTGGCAACGGAAGGCTGAGCAGGCAGGCCCGGGCCCGGGCGAGGCTTTCGGGGCCAGCCCGGCCCCAGCTGCCGGCGCCAGGGAGGGGACCCCCTGAGGCTGAGCTGCGGGAGGCGTCGGCCTCCCCGGGGCCTGCCTCTCGGAGCTCCTCCTGGCGTTGCCGGAACGCGGCGACACGCGATCCCGGACAGGGCCCCGGGGGGGCGGCCCTGCGGCCCTGTGGTGCCCGAAGTGTGTTCGCCGGGCGTTTTCCGGCCAATTCTCATGAGCGTTCTGCCTAAATCGGGATCGATTTGGGCAGAACGCTCGTGAGAATTGGACGGCGTTGGGCAGCCCTGGTCAGCGCCCAGTTCCGCGTGGAGCAGGGCCCTTTCTCGCTCGGGGCATGTCGCGGCCACCCGGCAAACGAGCCGTGACAATGGGGCGCGGCCGGCGGCCCCGGCGCCGGGGTGCTTTCCCCGAGCAGAGTTGATGGAGGCGCCGTGGCCAGGCGTCCGCCTCCGCCATGGCGGGCGTCCGGGGCGCCATAGGATGGGGCTGGCCTCCGTGGGGGAACGGATGGTTCCCTCACTCCACGGCTGGGACGAAGCCGCGAAAGGTGCCGTTTTCGCCGGGACGGGCGGGGGACTCGTTGCGCGGGACGCAGGGTTCCCCGTGGGGAGGCACCCAGGCTCAGGCCCCTGGTAACGGAAGGCTGAGCAAGCAGGCCCGGGCCCGGGCCCGGCTTTCGGGGCCGGCCCGGCCCCAGCTGCCGGCGCCAGGGAGGGGACCCCCGAGGGCTGAGGAGCGGGAGGCGTCGGCCTCCCCGGGGCCTGTCTCCCGGAGCTCCTCCTGGCGGTGCCGGAACGCGGCGACACGCGATCCCGGACAGGGCCCCGGTGGGGCGGCCCTGCGGCCCTGTGGTGCCCGAAGTGTGCTCGCCGGGCGTTTTCCGGCCAATTCTCACGAGCGTTCTGCCCAAATCGGGATCGATTTGGGCAGAACGCTCGTGAGAATTGGCCGGCGTTGGGCAGCCCTGGTCAGCGCCCAGTTCCGCGTGGAGCAGGGCCCTTTCTCGCTCGGGGTATGTCGCGGGCACCCGGCAAACGAGCCGTGACGATGGGGCGCGGCCGGCGGCCCCGGCGCCGGGGTGCTTTCCCCGAGCAGAGTTGATGGAGGCGCTGTGGCCGGGCGTCCGCCTCCGCCGTGGCGGGCGTCCGGGGCGCCTATGGAGGGGGCTGGCCTCCGAGGGGGAACGGATGGATCCCTCACTCCACGGCTGGGACGAAGCCGCGAAAGGTGCCGTGGTCGCCGGGACGGTCGGGGGACTCGTGGCGAGGGACGCGGGGTTCCCCGTGGGGAGGCCCCAGGCTCAGGCGCCTGGCAACGGAAGGCTGAGCAAGCAGGCCCGGGCCCGGGCCCGGCTTTCGGGGCCGGCCCGGCCCCAGCAGCATGCGCCAGGTAGGGGACCCCCGGAGGCTGAGGAGCGGGAGGCGTCGGCCTCCCCGGGGCCTGCCTCCCGGAGCTCCTCCTGGCGTTGCCGGAACGCGGCGACACGCGATCCCAGACAGGGCCCCGGGGGGGCGGCCCTGCGGCCCTGTGGTGCCCGAAGTGGGTTCGCCGGGCGTTTTCCGGCCAATTCTCACGAGCGTTCGATTTGGGTAGAACTCTCGTGAGAATTGGCCGGCATTGGGCAGCCCTGGTCAGCGCCCAGTTCCGCGTCGAACAGGGCCCTATCTCGCTCGGGGCATGTCGCGGCCACCGGAAAAACAAGCCGTGACGATGGGGCGCGGCCGGCGGCCCCCGCGCCGGGGAGTTTTCCCCGAGCAGATTTGATGGAGGCGCCGTGGCCTGGCGTCCGCCTCAGCCGTGGGGGGAGGCCGGGGCGCCCATGGAGGGCGCTGGCCTCTGTGGGGGAACGGATTGATCTCTCACACCACGGCTGGGACGAAGCCGCGAAAGATGCCGTTGTCGCCGGGACGGTCAGGGGACTCGTGGCGCGGGACTCCGTGTTCCCCGTGCGGAGGCCCCCAGGCTCAGGCCCCTGGAAACGAAAGGCTGAGCAAGCGGGCCTGGGCCCGGTCCTGGCTTTCGGGGCCGGCCCGGCCCCAGCTGCCGGCGCTAGGGAGGGGACCCACGGAGGCTGAGGAGCGGGAGGCGTCGGCCGCCCCGGGGCCTTCATCCCGGAGCTCCTCCTGGCGGCGCCGGAACGCGACGACACGCGATCTCGGACAAGGCCTCGGGGGGGCGGCCCTGCGGCCCAGTGGTGCCCGAAGTGTGTTCGCCGGCCGTTTTCCGGCCAATTCTCACGAGCGTTCTGCCCAAATCGATCACGATTTGGGCAGAACGCTCGTGAGAATTTGCCGGCGTTGGGCAGTCCAGGTCAGCGCCCAGTTCCACGTGGAGCAGGGCCCTTTCTCGCTCGGGGCATGTCGCGGCCACCCGTAAAACTAACCTTGACGATGGGGCGCGGCCGGCGCCCCAGCGCCGGGGAGTTTTTGTCTAGCACAGTGTATGGAGGCGCCGTGGCCGGGCGTCCGCCTCCGCCGTGGCGGGCGGCCGGGGCGCCCGTGGAGGGGGCTGGCCTCTTTGGGGGTAAGGTTTGATCTCTCACTCCACGGCTGGGCCGACGCCGCGAAAGGTGCCGTTGTCTCCGGGACGGTCGGGGGACTCGTGGCGCGGGACTCCAGGTTCCCCGTGGGGAGGCCCCCAGGCTCAGGCCCCTGACAACGGAAGGCTGAGCAACCGGGCCTGGGACCGGGCCCGGCTTTTGGGGCCGGCCCGGCCCCAGCTGCAGGCGCCAGGGAGGGGACCCCCGGAGGCTGAGGAGCGGGAGGCCTCGGCCTCCTCGGGGCCTGCTTCCCGGAGCTCCTCCTGGCGGCGCTGGAACACGATGACACGCGATCCCAGACAGGGCCCCCGAGGGGCGGCCCTGCGGCCCTCTGGTGCCCGAAGTGTGTTCGCCGGGCGTTTTCCGGCCAATTCTCAAGAGCGTTCTGCCCAGATCGATTTGGACAGAACGCTCGTGAGAATTGGCCGGCGTTGGGCAGCCCTGGTCAGCGCCCAGTTCCGCGTGGCGCAGGGCCCTTTCTCGCTCGGGGCATGTCGCGGCCACCCGGCAAACGAGCCGTGACGATGGGGCGCGGCCGGCGGCCCCGGCGCCGGTGTCCTTTCCCGAGCAGAGTGGATGGAGGCGCCGTGGCCGGGCGTCCGCCTCCGTCTTTGCGGGCAGCCGGGGCGCCCGTGGAGGGGGCTGGCCTCTGTGGGGGAACGGATGGATCTCTCACTCCCCGGCTGGGACGAAACCGCGAAAGATGCCGTGGTCGCCGGGACGGTCGGGGGACTCGTGGCGCGGGACTCCGGGTTCCCCGTGGGGAGGCCCACAGCCTCAGGCCCCTGGAAACGAAAGGCTGAGCAAGCGGGCCTGGGCCCGGGCCTGGTTTTCGGGGCCGGCCCGGCCCCAGCTGCCGGCGCTAGGGAGGGGACCCACGGATGCTGAGGAGCGGGAGGCGTCGGCCTCCCGGGGCCTGCCTCCCGGAGCTCCTCCTGTTGGTGCCGGAACTCGACGACTCGCGATCCCGGACAGGACCCCGTGGGGGCGGCCCTGCGGCCCTGTGGTGCCCGAAGTGTGTTCGACGGGCGTTTTCCGTCCAATTCTCACGAGCATTCTGCCCAAATCGGGATCGATTTGGGCAGAACTCTCGTGAGAATTGGCCGGCATTGGGCAGCCCTGGTCAGCGCCCAGTTCCGCGTCGAACAGGGCCCTATCTCGCTCGGGGCATGTCGCGGCCACCGGAAAAACGAGCCGTGACGATGGGGCGCAGCCGGCGGCCCCGGCGCCGGGGAGTTTTCCCCCAGCAGAGTTGATGGAGGCGCCGTGGAAGGGAGTCCGCCTCCGCCGTGCCGGGCGGCCGGGGCGCCCGTGGAGGGGTGTGGCCTCTGTGGGGGAACGGATTGATCTCTCACTCCACGGCTGGGACGAAGCCGCGAAAGGTGCCGTGGTCGCCGGGACGGTCGGGGGACTCGTGGCGCGGGACGCGGGGTTCCCCGTGGGGAGGCCCCAGGCTCAGGCGCCTGGCAACGGAAGGCTGAGCAAGCAGGCCCGGGCCCGGGCCCGGCTTTCGGGGCCGGCCCGGCCCCAGCAGCATGCGCCAGGTAGGGGAACCCCGGAGGCTGAGGAGCGGGAGGCGTCGGCCTCCCCGAGGCCTGCCTCCCGGAGCTCCTCCTGGCGGTGCCGGAACGCGGCGACACGCGATCCCGGACAGGGCCCCGGGGGGGGCGGCCCTGCGGCCCTGTGGTGCCCGAAGTGGGTTCGCCGGGCGTTTTCCGTCCAATTCTCACGAGCGTTCTGCCCAAATCTGGATCGATTTGGGCAGAACGCTCGTGAGAATTGGACGGCGTTGGGCAGCCCTGGTCAGCGCCCAGTTCCGCGGGGAGCAGGGCCCTTTCTCGCTCGGGGCATGTCGCGGGCACCCGGAAAACGAGCCGTGACGATGGGGCGCGGCCGGCGGCCCCCGCGCCGGGGAGTTTTCCCCGAGCAGAGTTGATGGAGGCGCCGTGGCCGGGCGTCCGCCTCCGCCGTGGGGGGAGGCCGGGGCGCCCGTGGAGGGCGCTGGCCTCTGTGGGGGAACGGATAGATCTCTCACACCACGGCTGGGACGAACCCGCGAAAGATGCCGTTGTCGCCGGGACGGTCAGGGGACTCGTGGCGCAGGACTCCGGGTTCCCCGTGGGGAGGCCCCCAGGATCAGGCCCCTGGCAACGGAAGGCTGAGCAAGCAGGCCCGGGCCCGGGCCCGGCTTTCGGGCCCGGCCCTGCCCCAGCTGCCGGCGCCAGGGAGGGGACCCCAGAAGGATGAGGAGCGGGAGGCGTCGGCCTCCCTGCGGCCTGCCTCCCGGAGCTCCTCCTGGCGGTGCCGGAACACGGCGACACGCGATCCCGGATAGGGCCCCGGGGGGGCGGCCGTGCGGCCCTGTGTTGCCCGAAGTGTGTTCGCCGGGCGTTTTCTGGCCAATTCTCACGAGCGTTCTGCCCAAATCGTGATCGATTTGGGCAGAACGCTCGTGAGAATTGGCCGGCGTTGGGCAGCCCTGCTCAGCGCCCAGTTCCGCGTGGCGCAGGGCCCGTTCTCACTCGGGGCATGTCGCGGCCACCCGACAAACGAGCCGTGACGATGGGGCGCGGCCGGCGGCCCCGGCGCCGGGGTCCTTTCCCGAGCAGAGTGGATGGAGGCGCCGTGGCCGGGCGTCCGCCTCCGCCGTGGCGGGCGTCCGGGGCGCCCATGGAGGGGCTGGCCTCCGTGGGGGAACGGATGGATCCCTCATTCCACGGCTGGGACGAAGCCGCGAAAGGTGCCGTTTTCCCAGGGACGGTCGGGGGACTCGTGGCACGGGACGCGGGGTTCCCCGTGGGGAGGCCCCCAGGCTCAGGCCCCTGGCAACGGAAGGCTGAGCAAGCAGGCCCTGGCCCGGGCCCGCCTTTCGGGGCCGGCCCGGCCCCAGCTGCCGGCGCCAGGTAGGGGTCCCCCGGAGGCTGAGGAGCGGGAGGCGTCGGCCTCCCCGGGGACTGCCTCCCGGAGCTCTTCCTGGCGGTGCCGGAACGCGACGACACGCGATCCCGGACAGGGCCCCGGGGGGGAGGCCCTGCGGCCCTGTGGTGCCCGAAGTGCGTTCGCCGGTCGTTTTCCGGCCAATTCTCACGAGAGTTCTGCCCAAATCGGGATCGATTTGGGCAGAACGCTCGTGAGAATTGGCCGGCTTTGGGCAGCCTTGGTCAGCGCCCAGTTCCGCGGGGAGCAGGGCCCTTTCTCGCTCGGGGCATGTCGCGGGCACCCGGAAAACGAGCCGTGACGATGGGGCGCGGCCGGCGGCCCCGGCGCCGGGGTGCTTTCCACAAGCAGAGTTGATGGAGGCGCCGTGGCCGGGCGTCCGCCTCCGCCGTGGCGGGCGTCCGGGGCGCCCATGGAGGGGGCTGGCCCCCGTGGGGGAACGGATGGATCCCTCACTCCACGGCTGGGACGAAGCCGCGAAAGGTGCCGTGGTCGCCGGGACGGTTGGGGGTATCGTGGCCGGGACGCAGGGTTCCCCGTGGGCAGGCCCCCAGGCTCAGGCCCCTGGCAACGGAAGGCTGAGCAAGCAGGCCCTGGCCGGGCCCGGCTTTCGTGGCCGGCCCGGCCCCAGCTGCCGACGCCTGGGAGGGGAACCTCGCAGGCGGTGGAGCGGGAGGCGTCGGCCTCCCCGGGGCCTGCCTCCCGGAGCTCCTCCTGGCGGCGCCGGAACGCGACGACACGCGATCCCGGACAGGAACCCGGGGGGGCGGCCCTGCGGCCCTGTGGTGCCCGAAGTGTGTTCGCCGGGCGTTTTCCGGCCAATTCTCACGAGCGTTCTGCCCAAATCGGGATCGATTTGGGCAGAACGCTCGTGAGAATTGGCCGGCGTTGGGCAGCCCTGCTCAGCGCCCAGTTCCACGGGGAGCAGGGCCCTTTCTCGCTCGGGGCATGTCACGGGCACCCGGAAAACGAGCCGTGACGATGGGGCGCGGCCGGCGGCCCCGGCGCCGGCGTGCTTTCCCCGAGCAGAGTTGATGGAGGCGCCGTGGCCGGGCGTCCGTCTCCGCCGTGGCGGGCGTCCGGGGCGCCCATGGAGGGGGCTGGCCTCCGTGGGGGAACGGATGGATCCCTCACTGCACGGCTGGGACGAGGCTGCGAAAGATGCCGTTGTCGCCGGGACGGTCGGGGGACTCGTGGCTCGGGACGCAGGGTTCCCCGTGGGGAGGCCCCCAAGCTCAGGCCCCTGGCAACGGAAGGCTGAGCAAGCAGGCCCGGGCCCGGGCCTGGCTTTCGGGGCCGCCCCGGCCCCAGCTGGGGGCGCTAGGGAGTCGACCCCCGCAGGCTGAGGAGCGGGAGGCGTCGGCCTCCCCGGGGCCTTCATCCCGGAGCTCCTCCTGGCGGCGCTGGAACGCGACGACACGCGATCGCGGACAGGGCCCCGGGGGGGCGGTCCTGGGGCCCTGTGTTGCCCGAAGTATGTTCGCCGGGCGTTTTCCGGCCAATTCTCACGAGCGTTCTGCCCAAATCGGGATCGATTTGGGCAGAACGCTCGTGACAATTGGCCGGCGTTGGGCAGCCCTGGTCAGCGCCCTGTTCCGCGTGGAGCAGGGCCCTTTCTCGCTCGGGGCAGGTCGCGGCCACCCGGAAAACGAGCCGTGACGATGGGGCGCGGCCGGCGGCCCCGGCGCCGGGGAGTTTTCCCCGAGCAGAGTTATTGGAGGTGCCGTGGCCGGACGTCCGCCTCCGCCGTGGCGGGCGGCCGGGGCGCCCGTGGAGGGGGCTGGCCTCCGTGGGGGAACAGATGGATCTCTCACACCAAGCTGGGACGAAGCCGCGAAAGATGCCATGGTCCCCGGGACGGTCGGGGGACTCGAGGCGCGGGACGCAGGGTTCCCCTTGGGGAGGCCCCCAGGCTCAGGCCCCTGGCAACGGAAGGCTGAGCAAGCAGGCCCGGGCCAGGGCCCGGCATTCGGGGCCGGCCCGGCCCCAGCATCATGCGCCAGGTAGGGGACCCCCGGAGGCTGATGAGCGGGAGGCGTCGGCCTCCCCGGGGCCTGCCTCCCGGTGCTCCTCCTGGCGGTGCCGGAACGCGGCGACACGCGATCCCGGACAGGGCCCCGGGGGGGCGGCCCTGCGGCCCTGTGGTGCCCGAAGTGTGCTCGCCGGGCATTTTCCGGCAAATTCTCACGAGCGTTCGATTTGGGCAGAACGCTCGTGAGAATTGGCTGGCGATGGGCAGCCCAGGTCAGCGCCCAGTTCTGCGTGGAGCACCGCCCTTTCTCGCTCGGGGCATGACGCCGCCACCCGGAAAACGAGCCGTGACTATGGGGCGCGGCCGGCGGCCCCTGCGCCGGCGTGCTTTCCCCGAGCAGAGTTGATGGAGGCGCCGTGGCCGGGCGTCCGCCTCCGCCGTGGCGGGCGTCCGGGGCGCCCATGGAGGGGGCTGGCCTCCGTGGGGGAACGGATGGATCCCTCACTGCACGGCTGGGACGAGGCCGCGAAAGATGCCGTTGTCGCCGGGACGGTCGGGGTACTCGTGGCTCGGGACGCAGGTTTCCCCATGCGGAGGCCCCCAGGCTCAGGCCCCTGGCAACGGAAGGCTGAGCAAGCAGGCCCGGGCCCGGGCGCGTCTTTTGGGGCCGGCCCGGCCCCAGCTGCCGGCGCCAGGGAGGGGACACCCGAGGGCTGAGGAGCGGGAGGCGTCGGCCTCCCCAGAGCCTGCCTCCCGGAGCTCCTCCTGGCGCGCCGGAACACGACGACACGCGATCCCGGACAGGAACCCGGGGGGGCGGCCCAGCGGCCCTGTGGTGCCCGAAGTGTGTTCGCCGGGCGTTTTCCGGCCAATTCTCACGAGCGTTCTGCCCAAATCGGGATCGATTTGGGCAGAACGCTCGTGAGAATTGGCCGGCGTTGGGCATCCCTGCTCAGCGCCCAGTTCCACGGGGAGCAGGGCCCTTTCTCGCTCGGGGCATGTCGCGGGCACCCGGAAAACGAGCCGTGACGATGGGGCGCGGCCGGCGGCCCCGGCGCCGGCGTGCTTTCCCCGAGCAGAGTTGATGGAGGCGCCGTGGCCGGGCGTCCGCCTCCACCGTGGCGGGCTTCCGGGGCGCCCATGGAGGGGGCTGGCCTCCGTGGGGGAACGGATGGATCCCTCACTGCACGGCTGGGACGAGGCCGCGAAAGATGCCGTTGTCGCCGGGACGGTCGGGGGACTCGTGGCTCGGGACGCAGGGTTCACCGTGGGGAGGCCCCCAGGCTCAGGCCCCTGGCAACGGAAGGCTGAGCAAGCAGGCCCGGGCCCGGGCGCGGCTTTCGGAGCCGGCCCGGCCCCAGCTGCCGGCGCCAGGGAGGGGACCCCCGAGGGCTGAGGAGCGGGAGGCGTCGGCCTCACCGGGGCCTCCCTCCCGGAGCTCCTCCTGGCGGCGCCGGAACGTGAGGACACGCGATCCCGGACAGGTCCCCGGGGGGGCGGCCCTGCGGCCCTGTGGTGCCCGAAGTGTGTTCGCCGGGCGTTTTCCGGCCAATTCTCACGAGCGTTCTGCCCAAATCGGGATCGATTTGGGCAGAAGGCTCGTGGGAATTGGCCGGCGTTGGGCAGCCCTGCTCAGCGCACAGTTCCGCGTGGAGCAGGGCCCTTTCTCGCTCGGGGCATGTCGCGGGCACCCGGAAAACGAGCCTTGACGATGGGGCGCGGCCGGCGGCCACGGCGCCGGGGTGCTTTCCCCGAGCAGAGTTGATGGAGGCGCCGTGGCCGGGCGTCCGCCTCCGCCGTGGCGGGCGTCCGGGGCGCCCATGGAGGGGGCTGGCCTCCGTGGGGGAACGGATGGATCCCTCACTCCACGGCTGGAACGAAGCCGCGAAAGGTTCAGTTGTCGCCGGGACGGTCGGGGGACTCGTGGCGCGGGACGCAGTGTTCCCCGTGGGGAGGCCCCCAGGCTCAGGCCCCTGGCAACGGAAGGCTGAGCAAGCAGGCCCGGGCCCGGGCCCGGCTTTCGGGGCCGGCCCGGCCCCAGCTGCTGGCGCCAGGGAGGGGACCCCCGGAGGCTGACGAGCGGGAGGCGTCGGCCTCCCCGGGGCCTGCCTCCCGGAGTTCCTCCTGGCGGTGCCGGACCGCGGCGACATGCGATCCCAGACAGAGCCCCGGGGGGGCGGCCCTGCGGCCCTGTGGTGCCCGAACTGTGTTCGCCGGGCGTTTTCCGGCCAATTCTCACGAGCTTTCTGCCCAAATCGGGATCGATTTGGGCAGAACGCTCGTGAGAATTGGCTGGCTTTGGGCAGCCCTGGTCAGCGCCCAGTTTCGCGTGGAGCAGGGCCCTTTCTCGCTCGGGGCATGTCACGGGCACCCGGAAAATATACCGTGATGATGGGGCGCGGCCGGCGGCCCCGGCTCCGGGGTGCTTTCCCCGAGCAGAGTTGATGGAGGCGCCGTGGCCGGGCGTCCGCCTCCGCCGTGGCGGGCGTCCGGGGCGCCCATGCGTGGAGCAGGGCCCTTTCTCGCTCGGGGCATGTCGCAGCCACCCGGAAAACGAGCCTTGACGATGGGGCGCTGCCGGCGGCCCCGGCGCCGGGGAGTTTTTCTCGAGCAGAGTTCATGGAGGCACCGTGGCCGGGCGTCCGCCTCCCTCGTGGCGGGCGGCCGGGGCGCCCGTGGAGGGGGCAGTCCTCTGTGGGGGAACGGATTGATCTCTCACACCATGGCTGGGACGAAGCTGCGAAAGGTGCCGTGGTCGCCGGGACGGTCGGGGGACTCGTGGCGCGGGACGCGGGGTTCACCGTGGGGAGGCCCCCAGGCTCAGGCCCCTGGCAACGGAAGGCTGAGCAAGCAAGCCCGGGCCGGGCCCGGCTTTCGGGGCCGCCCGGGCCCCAGCTGCCGACGCCTGGGAGGGGAACCTCGCAGGCTGTGGAGCGGGAGGCGTCGGCCTCCCCGGGGCCTGCCTCCCGGAGCTCCTCCTGGCGGTGCCGGAACGCGGCGACACGCGATCCCGGACAGGGCCCCGGGGGGCGGCCCTGCAGCCCTGTGGTGCCCGAAGTGTGCTCGCCGGGCATTTTCCGGCCAATTCTCACGAGCGTTCTGCCCAAATCGGGATCGATTTGGGCAGAACGCTCGTGAGAATTGGCTGGCGTTGGGCAGCCCTGCTCAGCGCCCAGTTCCGCGTGGAGCAGGGCCCTTTCTCGCTCGGGGCATGTCGCGGCCACCCGGAAAACGTGCCGTGACGATGGGGCGCGGCCGGCGGCCCCGGGGCCGGGGTGCTTTCCCCGAGCAGAGTTGATGGAGGCGCCGTGGCCGGGCGTCCGCCTCCGCCGTGGCGGGCGCCCGGGGCGCCCATGGAGGGGGCTGGCCTCCGTGGGGGAACGGATGGATCCCTCACTGCACGGCTGGGACGAAGCCGCGAAAGGTGCCGTTGTCGCCGGGACAGTCGGGGGACTCGTGGTGCGGGATGCAGCGTTCCCCTTGGGGTGGCCCCAAGGCTCAGGCCCCTGGCAACGGAAGGCTGAGCAAGCAGGCCCGGGCCCGATCCCGGCTTTCGGGGCCGGCCCGGCCCCAGCTGCCGCCGCCAGGGAGGGGACCACCGGAGGCTGAGGAACGGGAGGCGTCGGCCTCCCCGGGGCCTGCATCCCGGAGCTCCTCCTGGCGGTGCCGGAACCCGGCGACAGCGATCCCGGACAGGGCACCGGGGGGGCGGCCCTGCAGCCCTGTGGTGCTCGAAGTGGGTTCGCCGGGCGTTTTCCGGCCAATTCTCACGATCGTTCGATTTGGGCAGAACGCTCGTGAGAATTGGCCGGCGTTGGGCAGCCCTGCTCAGCGCCCAGTTCCGCGTGGAGCAGGGCCCTTTCTCGCTCGGGGCATGTCGCGGGGACCCGGAAAACGAGCCGTGACGATGGGGCGCGGCCGACGGCCCCGGCGCCGGGGTGCTTTCCCCGAGCAGAGTTGATGGAGGCGCCGTGGCCAGGCGTCTGCCTCCGCCGTGGCGGGTGTCCGGGGCGCCCACGGAGGGGGCTGGATTCCTTGGGGGAACGGATGGATCCCTCATTCCACGGCTGGGATGAAGCCGCGAAAAGTGCCGTTGTCTCCGGGACGGTCAGGGGACTCGTAGCGCGGGACGCCGTGTTCCCCCTGGGGAGGCCCCCAGGCTCAGGCCCCTGGCAACGGAAGGCTGAGCAAGCAGGCCCGGGGCCCGGCCCGGGTTTCGGAGCCGGCCCGGCCCCAGCTGCCGACGCCTTGGAGGGGAACCTCGCAGGCTGTGGAGCGGGAGGCGTCGGCCTCCCCGGGGCCTGCCTCCCGGAGCTCCTCCTGGCAGTGCCGGAACGCGGCGACACGCGATCCCGGACGGGGCCTCGGGGGGGGGGCTGCGGCCCTGTGGTGCCCGAAGTGTGGCGAAGCCACAAAAGGTGCCATTGTCGCCGGGACGGTCGGGGGCCTCGTGGCGTGGGACGCAGGGTTCCCTGTGGGGAGGCCCCCAGGCTCAGGCCCCTGGCAACGGAAGGCTGAGCAAGCATGCCCGGGCCCGGGCCCGGCTTTCGGGGCTGGCCCGGCCCCAGCTGCCGGCGTCAGGGAGGGGACCCCCGAGGGCTGAGGAGCGGGAGGCGTCGGCTTCCCCAGGGCCTGCCTCCCGGAGCACCTCCTGGCGGCGCCGGAACGCGACGACACGCGATCCCGGACAGGTCCCCGGGGGGGCGGCCCTGCGGCCCTGTGATGCCCGAAGTGTGTTCGCCGGGCGTTTTCCGGCCAATTCTCACGAGCGTTCTGCCCAAATCGGGATCGATTTGGGCAGAACGCTCGTGAGAATTGACCGGCGTTGGGAAGCCCTGCTCAGCGCCCAGTTCCGCGTGGAGCAGGGCCCTTTCTCATTCGGGGCATGTCGCGGGCACCCGGAAAACAAGCCGTGACGATGGGGCGCGGCCGGCGGCCCCGGCGCCGGGGTGCTTTCCCCGAGCAGAGTTGATGGAGGCGCCATGGCCGGGCGTCCGCCTCCGCCGTGGCGGGCGTCCGGGGCGCCCATGGAGGGGTCTGGCCTCCGTGGGGGAACGGATGGATCCCTCACTCCACGGCTGGGACGAAGCCGCGAAAGGTGCCGTTGTCGACTGGACGGTCGGGGGACTCGTGGCGCGGGACGAATGGTTCCCCGTTGGGAGGCCCACAGGCTCAGGCCCCTGGCAACGGAAGGCTGAGCAAGCAGGCCCGGGCCAGGGCCCGGCTTTCGGGGCCGGCCCGGCCCCAGCTGCCGGCGCCAGGGAGGGGACCCCAGGAGGCTGAGGAGCGGGAGGCGTCGGCCTCCCCGGGGCCTGCCTCCCGGAGCTCCTCCTGGCAGAGCCGGAACGCGGCGACACGCGATCCCGGACAGGGCCTCAGGGGGGGGCATGCGGCCCTGTGGTGCCCGAAGTGTGGCGAAGCCACAAAAGGTGCCGTTGTCGCCGGGACGGTCGGGGGCCTCGTGGCGCGGGACGCAGGGTTCCCTCTGTGGAGGCCCCCAGGCTCAGGCCCCTGGCAACGGAAGGCTGAGCAAGCAGGCCCGGGCCCGGGCCCGGCTTTCGGGGCTGGCCCGGCCCCAGCTGCCGGCGCCAGGGAGGGGACCCCCGAGGGCTGAGGAGCGGGAGGCGTCGGCCTCCCCAGGGCCTGTCTCCCGGAGCTCCTCCTGGCGGCGCCGGAACGCGACGACACGCGATCCCGGACAGGTCCCCGGGGGGGCGGCCCTGCGGCCCTGTGGTGCCCGAAGTGTGTTCGCCGGGCGTTTTCCGGCCAATTCTCACAAGCGTTCTGCCCAAATCGGGATCGATTTGGGCAGAACGCTCGTGAGAATTGGCCGGCGTTGGGCAGCCCTGCTCAGCGCCCAGTTCCGCGTGGAGCAGGGACCTTTCTCGCTCGGGGCATGTCGAGGGTACCTGGAAAACCAGCCGTGACGATGGGGCGCGGCCGGCGGCCCTGGCGCAGTGGTGCTTTCCCCGAGCAGAGTTGATGGAGGCGCCGTGGCCGGGCGTCCGCCTCCGCCGTGGCCGGCGTCCGGGGCGCCCATGGAGGGGGCTGGCCTCCGTGGGGGAACGGATGGATCCCTCACTCCACGGCTGGGACGATGCCGCGAGATGTGCCGTTGTCGCCGGCACGGTCGGGGTCTCGTGGCGCGGGACGCAGGTTTCCCCGTGGGGAGGCCCCCAGGCTTAGGCCCGTGGCAACGGAAGACTGAGCAAGCAGGCCCGGGCCAGGGCCCGGCTTTCGGGGCCGGCCCGGCCCCAGCTGCCGGCGTCAGGGAGGGGACCACCGGAGGCTGAGGAGCGGGAGGCGTCGGCCTCCCCGGGGCCTGCCTCCCGGAGCTCCTCCTGGTGGCGCCGGAACGCGACGAATCGCGATCGCGGACAAGGCCCCAGGGGGGCGGCCATGCGGCCCAGTGGTGCCCGAAGTGTGTTCGCCGGGCGTTTTCCGGCCAATTCTCACGAGCGTTCTGCCCAAATCGGGATAGATTTGGGCAGAACGCTCCTGAGAATTGGCGGGCGTTGGGCAGCCCTGGTCAGCGCCCAGTTGCGCGTGGAGCAGGGCCGTTTCTCGCTCGGGGCATGTCGCAGGCACCCGGAAAACGAGCCATGACGATGGGGCGCGGCCGGCGGCCCCGGCGCCGGCGTGCTTTCCCCGAGCAGAGTTGATGGAGGCGCCGTGGCCGGGCGTCCGCCTCCGCATGGGCGGGCGTCCGGGGCGCCCATGGAGGGGGCTGGCCTCCGTGGGGGAACGGATGGATCCCTCACTGCACGGCTGGGACGAGGCCGCGAAAGATGCCGTTGTCGCCGGGACGGTCGGGGGACTCGTGGCTCGGGACACAGGGTTCCCCGTTTCGAGGCCCCCAGGCTCAGGCCCCTGGCAACGGAATGCTGAGCAAGCAGGCCCGGGGCCGGGCGCGATTTTCGGGGCCGGCCCGGCCCCAGCTGCCGGCGCCAGGGAGGGGACCCCCGAGGGCTGAGGAACGGGAGGCGTCGGCCTCCCCGGGGCCTGCCTCCCGGAGCTCCTCCTGGCGTCGCCGGAACGCGACGACACGCGATCCCGGACAGGTCCTCGGGGGGGTGGCCCTGCGGCCCTGTGGTGCCCGAAGTGTGTTCGCCGGGCATTTTCCGGCCAATTCTCACGAGCGTTCTGCCCAAATCGGGATCGATTTGGGCAGAAGGGTCGTGGGAATTGGCCGGCGTTGGGCAGCCCTGCTCAGCGCCCAGTTCCGCGTGGAGCAGGGCCCTTTATCGCTCGGGGCATGTCGCGGGCACCCGGAAAACGAGCCGTGACGATGGGGCCCGGCCGGCGTCCCCGGCGCCGGGGTGCTTTCTCTGAGCAGAGTTGATGGAGGCGCCGTGGCCGGGCGTCCGCCTCCGCCGTGGCGGGCGTCCGGGGCTCCCATGGAAGGGGCTGGCCTCTGTGGGGGAACGGATGGATCTCTCACACCACGGCTGGGACGAAGCCGCGAAAGGTACCGTGGTCGCCGGGACGGTCGGTGGACTATTGGCGCGGGACGCGGGGTTCCCCGTGGGGAGGCCTCCAGGCTCAGGCCCCTGGCAACGGAAGGCTGAGCAAGCAGGCCCGGGCCGGGCCCGGCTTTAGGGGCAGGCCCTGCCCCAGCTGCCGGAGCCAGGGAGGGGACCCCGGAGGCTGAGGAGCGGGAGGCGTCGGCCTCCCCGGGGCCTGCCTCCCGGAGCTCCTCCTGGCGGTGCCGGAACGCGGCGACACGCGATCCCGGACAGGGCCCCTGGGGGGCGGCCCTGCGGCCCTGTGGTGCCCGAAGTCGGTTCGCCGGGCTTTTTCCGGCCAATTCTCACGAGCGTTCTGCCCAAATCGGGATCGATTTGGGCAGAACGCTCGTGAGAATTGGCCGGCGTTGGGGAGCCCTGCTCAGCGCCCAGTTGCGCGCGGGGAGCAGGGCCCTTTCTCGCTCGGGGCATGTCGCGGCCACCCGGAAAAAGAGTCGTGACGATGGGGCGCGGCCGGCGGCCCCGGCGCCGGGGTGCTTTCCACGAGCAGAGTTGATGGAGGCGCCGTGGCCGGGCGTCCGCCTCCGCCGTGGCGGGCGTCCGGGGCGCCCATGGAGGGGGCTGGCCTCCTTGGGGAACAGATAGATCCCTCACTCCACGGCTGGGACGAAGCCGCGAAAGGTGCCGTGGTCGCCGGGACGGTCGGGGGACTCGTGCCGCGGGACGCAGTGTTCCCCGTGGGGAGGCCACCCGGCTCAGGCCCCTGGCAACGGAAGGCTGAGCAAGCAGGCCCGGGCCCGGGCCCGGCTTTCGGGGCCGGCCCGGCCCCAGCTGCCGTCGCCAGGGAGGGGACCCCCGGAGGCTGAGGAGCGGGAGGCGTCGGCCTCCCCGGGGCCTGCCTACCGGAGTTCCTCCTGGCGGTGCTGGAACACGGCGACACGCGATCCCGGACAGGGCCACGGGGGGGTGGCCCTGCGGCCCTGTGGTGCCCGAAGTGTGTTCGCCCGGCGTTTTCCGGCAAATTCTCAAGAGCGTTCTGCCCAAATCGGGATCGATTTGGGCAGAACGCTCGTGAGAATTGGCCGGCGTTGGGCAGCCCTGGTCAGCGCCCAGTTCCGCGTGGAGCAGGGCCCTTTCTCACTCGGGGCATGACGCGGGCTCCCGGAAAACGAGCCGTGACGATGGGGCGCGGCCGGCGGCCCCGGCGCCGGGGTGCTTTCCCCGTGCAGAGTTGATGGAGGCGCCGTGGCCGGGCGTCCGCCTCCGCCGTGGCGGGCGTCCGGGGCGCCCATGGAGTGGGCTGGCCTCCGTGGGGGAACGGATGGATCCCTCACTCCACGGCTGGGACGAAGCCGCGAAAGGTGCCGTTGTCGCCGGGACGGTCGGGGGACTCGTGGCGCGGGAAGCAGGGTTCCCCGTGGGGAGGCCCCCAGGGTCAGGCCCCTGGCAACGGAAGGCTGAGCAAGCAGGCCGGGGTCCCGGCCCGGTTTCGGGAACGGCCCGGCCCCAGCTGCCGGCGCCAGGGAGGGTACCCCCGGAGGCTGAGGAGCGGGAGGCGTCGGCCTCCCCGGGGCCTGCCTCCCGGAGCTCCTCCTGGCAGTGCCGGAACGCGGCGACACGCGATCGCGGACAGGGCTTCGGGGGGGGGCCCTGCGGCCCAGTGGTGCCCGAAGTATGTTCGCCGGGCGTTTTCCGGCCAATTCTCACGAGCGTTCTGCCCATATCGGGATCGATTTGGGCAGAACGCTCGTGAGAATTGGCCGGCGTTGGGCAGCCCTGGTCAGCGCCCAGTTCCGCGTGGAGCAGGGCCCTTTCTCGCTCGGGGCATGTCGCGGGCACCCGGAAAACGAACCGTGACGATGGGGCGCGGCCGGCGGCCCCGGCGCCGGGTTGCTTTCCCCGAGCAGAGTTGATGGAGGCGCCATGGCCGGGCGTCCGCCTCCGCTGTGGCGGGCGTCCGGGGCGCCCGTGGAGGGGGCTGGCCTTCGTGGGGGAACGGATGGATCCCTCACTCCACGGCTGGGACGAAGCCGCAAAGGTCCCGTTGTCGCCGGGACAGTAGGGGGAGTCGTGGCGCGGGACGCAGGGTTCCCCGTGGGGAGGCCCCCATGCTCAGGCCCCTGGCAACGGAAGGCTGAGCAAGCAGGCCCGGGCCCGGGCCCGGCTTTCGCGGCCGGCCAGGACCCAGCTGCCGGCGCCAGTGAGGGGATCCCCGGAGGCTGAGGAGCGGGAGGCGTCGGCCTCCCCGGGGCCTGCCTCCCGGAGCTCCTCCTGGCGGTGCCGGAACGCGGCGACACGCGATCCCGGACAGGGCCCCTGTGGGGCGGCCCTGCGGCCCTGCGGTGCCCGAAGTGTGTTCGCCGGGCGTTTTCCGGCCAATTCTCACGAGCGTTCTGCCCAAATCGGGATCGATTTGGGCAGAACGCTCGTGAGAATTGGCCGGCGTTGGGCAGCCCTGGTCAGCGCCCAGTTCGGCGTGGAGCAGGGCCGTTTATCGCTCGGGGCATGTCGCGGGCACCCGGAAAACAAGCCGTGACGATGGGACGCTGCCGGCGGTCCTGGCGCCGGGGTGCTTTCCGCGAGCAGAGTTGATGGAGGCGCCGTGGCCGGGCGTCCGCCTCCGCCGTGGCGGGCGTCTGGGGCGCCCATGGAGGGGGCTGGCCTCCGTGGGGGAACGGATGGATCCCTCACTCCACGGCTGGGACGAAGCCTCGAAATGGGCCGTTGTCGCCGGGACGATCGGGGGACTCGTGGCGCGGGACGCAGTGTTCCCCGTGGGGAGGCCCCCAGGCTCAGGCCCCTGGCAACGGAAGGCTGAGCAAGCAGGCCAGTGCTCGGACCCGGCTTTCGTGGCCGGCCCGGCCCCAGCTGCCGGCGCCAGGGAGGGGACCCCCGGAGGCTGAGGAGCGGGTGGCGTCGGCCTCCCCGGGGCCTGCCTCCCGGAGCTCCTCCTGGCGGTGCCGGAACGCGGCGACACGCGATCCCGGACAGGGCCCCTGTGGGGCGGCCCTGCGGCCCTGCGGTGCCCGAAGTGTGTTCGCCGGGCGTTTTCCGGCCAATTCTCACGAGCGTTCTGCCCAAATCGGGATCGATTTGGGCAGAACGCTCGTGAGAATTGGCCGGCGTTGGGCAGCCCAGGTCAGCGCCCAGTTCCGCGTGGAGCACCGCCCTTTCTCGCTCGGGGCATGTTGCGGCCACCCGGAAAACGAGCCGTGACCATGGGGCGCGGCCGGCGGCCCCGGCGCCGGGGAGTTTTCCCTGAGCAGAGTTGATGGAGGCGCCGTGGCCGGGCGTCCGCCTCCGTCGTGGCGGGCGTCCGGGGCGCCCATGGAGGGGGCTGGCCTCCGTGGGGGAACGGATGTATCCCTCACTGCACGGCTGGGACGAGGCCGCGAAAGATGCCGTTGTCGCCGGGACGGTCGGGGGACTCGTGGCTCGGGACGCAGGGTTCCCCATGCGGAGGCCCCCAGGCTCAGGCCCCTGGCAACGGAAGGCTGAGCAAGCAGGCCCGGGCCCGGGCGCGTCTTTTGGGGCCGGCCCGGCCCCAGCTGCCGGCGCCAGGGAGGGGACACCCGAGGGCTGAGGAGCGGGAGGCGTCGGCCTCCCCAGAGCCTGCCTCCCGGAGCTCCTCCTGGCGGCGCCGGAACGCGACGACACGCGATCCCGGACAGGAACCCGGGGGGGCGGCCCAGCGGCCCTGTGGTGCCCGAAGTGTGTTCGCCGGGCGTTTTCCGGCCAATTCTCACGAGCGTTCTGCCCAAATCGGGATCAATTTGGGCAGAACGCTCGTGAGAATTGGCCGGCGTTGGGCAGCCCTGCTCAGCGCCCAGTTCCACGGGGAGCAGGGCCCTTTCTCGCTCGGGGCATGTCGCGGGCACCCGGAAAACGAGCCGTGACGATGGGGCGCGGCCGGCGGCCCCGGCGCAGGCGTGCTTTCCCCGAGCAGAGTTGATGCAGGCACCGTGGCCGGGCGTCCGCCTCCGCCGTGGC
This sequence comes from Meles meles, assembly GCF_922984935.1. Classification (NCBI taxonomy): domain Eukaryota; kingdom Metazoa; phylum Chordata; class Mammalia; order Carnivora; family Mustelidae; genus Meles; species Meles meles. The sequence continues at coordinate 156,037 of NW_025721135.1, forward strand.
GGGCTTCCGGGGCGCCCATGGAGGGGGCTGGCCTCCGTGGGGGAACGGATGGATCCCTCACTGCACGGCTGGGACGAGGCCGCGAAAGATGCCGTTGTCGCCGGGACGGTCGGGGGACTCGTGGCTCGGGACGCAGTGTTCCCCGTGGGGAGGCCCCCAGGGTCAGGCCCCTGGCAACGGAAGGCTGAGCAAGCAGGCCCGGGTCCCGGCCCGGTTTCGGGAACGGCCCGGCCCCAGCTGCCGGCGCCAGGGAGGGTACCCCCGGAGGCTGAGGAGCGGGAGGCGTCGGCCTCCCCGGGGCCTGCCTCCCGGAGCTCCTCCTGGCAGTGCCGGAACGCGGCGACACGCGATCGCGGACAGGGCTTCGGGGGGGGGCCCTGCGGCCCAGTGGTGCCCGAAGTATGTTCGCCGGGCGTTTTCCGGCCAATTCTCACGAGTGTTCTGCCCATATCGGGATCGATTTGGGCAGAACGCTCGTGAGAATTGGCCGGCGTTGGGCAGCCCTGGTCAGCGCCCAGTTCCGCGTGGAGCAGGGCCCTTTCTCGCTCGGGGCATGTCGCGGGCACCCGGAAAACGAACCGTGACGATGGGGCGCGGCCGGTGGCCCCGGCGCCGGGTTGCTTTCCCCGAGCAGAGTTGATGGAGGCGCCATGGCCGGGCGTCCGCCTCCGCTGTGGCGGGCGTCCGGGGCGCCCGTGGAGGGGGCTGGCCTTCGTGGGGGAACGGATGGATCCCTCACTCCACGGCTGGGACGAAGCCGCGAAAGGTCCCGTTGTCGCCGGGACAGTAGGGGGAGTCGTGGCGCGGGACGCAGGGTTCCCCGTGGGGAGGCCCCCATGCTCAGGCCCCTGGCAACGGAAGGCTGAGCAAGCAGGCCCGGGCCCGGGCCCGGCTTTCGTGGCCGGCCAGGACCCAGCTGCCGGCGCCAGTGAGGGGACCCCCGGAGGCTGAGGAGCGGGAGGCGTCGGCCTCCCCGGGGCCTGCCTCCCGGAGCTCCTCCTGGCGGTGCCGGAACGCGGCGACACGCGATCCCGGACAGGGCCCCTGTGGGGCGGCCCTGCGGCCCTGCGGTGCCCGAAGTGTGTTCGCCGGGCGTTTTCCGGCCAATTCTCACGAGCGTTCTGCCCAAATCGGGATCGATTTGGGCAGAACGCTCGTGAGAATTGGCCGGCGTTGGGCAGCCCTGGTCAGCGCCCAGTTCGGCGTGGAGCAGGGCCGTTTATCGCTCGGGGCATGTCGCGGGCACCCGGAAAACGAGCCGTGACGATGGGACGCTGCCGGCGGTCCTGGCGCCGGGGTGCTTTCCGCGAGCAGAGTTGATGGAGGCGCCGTGGCCGGGCGTCCGCCTCCGCCGTGGCGGGCGTCTGGGGCGCCCATGGAGGGGGCTGGCCTCCGTGGGGGAACGGATGGATCCCTCACTCCACGGCTGGGATGAAGCCGCGAAATGGGCCGTTGTCGCCGGGACGATCGGGGGACTCGTGGCGCGGGACGCAGTGTTCCCCGTGGGGAGGCCCCCAGGCTCAGGCCCCTGGCAACGGAAGGCTGAGCAAGCAGGCCAGTGCTCGGACCCGGCTTTCGTGGCCGGCCCGGCCCCAGCTGCCGGCGCCAGGGAGGGGACCCCCGGAGGCTGAGGAGCGGGTGGCGTCGGCCTCCCCGGGGCCTGCCTCCCGGAGCTCCTCCTGGCGGTGCCGGAACGCGGCGACACGCGATCCCGGACAGGGCCCCTGTGGGGCGGCCCTGCGGCCCTGCGGTGCCCGAAGTGTGTTCGCCGGGCGTTTTCCGGCCAATTCTCACGAGCGTTCTGCCCAAATCGGGATCGATTTGGGCAGAACGCTCGTGAGAATTGGCCGGCGTTGGGCAGCCCAGGTCAGCGCCCAGTTCCGCGTGGAGCACCGCCCTTTCTCGCTCGGGGAATGTTGCGGCCACCCGGAAAACGAGCCGTGACCATGGGGCGCGGCCGGCGGCCCCGGCGCCGGGGAGTTTTCCCTGAGCAGAGTTGATGGAGGCGCCGTGGCCGGGCGTCCGCCTCTGTCGTGGCGGGCGTCCGGGGCGCCCATGGAGGGGGCTGGCCTCCGTGGGGGAACGGATGGATCCCTCACTGCACGGCTGGGACGAGGCCGCGAAAGATGCCGTTGTCGCCGGGACGGTCGGGGGACTCGTGGCTCGGGACGCAGGGTTCCCCATGCGGAGGCCCCCAGGCTCAGGCCCCTGGCAACGGAAGGCTGAGCAAGCAGGCCCGGGCCCGGGCGCGTCTTTTGGGGCCGGCCCGGCCCCAGCTGCCGGCGCCAGGGAGGGGACACCCGAGGGCTGAGGAGCGGGAGGCGTCGGCCTCCCCAGAGCCTGCCTCCCGGAGCTCCTCCTGGCGGCGCCGGAACGCGACGACACGCGATCCCGGACAGGAACCCGGGGGGGCGGCCCAGCGGCCCTGTGGTGCCCGAAGTGTGTTCGCCGGGCGTTTTCCGGCCAATTCTCACGAGCGTTCTGCCCAAATCGGGATCAATTTGGGCAGAACGCTCGTGAGAATTGGCCGGCGTTGGGCAGCCCTGCTCAGCGCCCAGTTCCACGGGGAGCAGGGCCCTTTCTCGCTCGGGGCATGTCGCGGGCACCCGGAAAACGAGCCGTGACGATGGGGCGCGGCCGGCGGCCCCGGCGCCGGCGTGCTTTCCCCGAGCAGAATTGATGCAGGCACCGTGGCCGGGCGTCCGCCTCCGCCGTGGCGGGCTTCCGGGGCGCCCATGGAGGGGGCTGGCCTCCGTGGGGGAACGGATGGATCCCTCACTGCACGGCTGGGACGAGGCCGCGAAAGATGCCGTTGTCGCCGGGACGGTCGGGGGACTCGTGGCTCGGGACGCAGGGTTCCCCGTGGGGAGGCCCCCAGGCTCAGGCCCCTGGCAACGGAAGGCTGAGCAAGCAGGCCCGGGCCCGGGCGCGGCTTTCGGGGCCGGCCCGGCCCCAGCTGCCGGCGCCAGGGAGGGGACCCCCGAGGGCTGAGGAGCGGGAGGCGTCGGCCTCACCGGGGCCTGCCTCCAGGAGCTCCTCCTGGCGGCGCCGGAACGTGACGACACGCGATCCCGGACAGGGCCCCGGGGGGGCGGCCCTGCGGCCCTGTGGTGCCCGAAGTGTGTTCGCCGGGCGTTTTCCGGCCAATTCTCACGAGCGTTCTGCCCAAATCGGGATCGATTTGGGCAGAAGGCTCGTGGGAATTGGCCGGCGTTGGGCAGCCCTGCTCAGCGCCCAGTTCCGCGTGGAGTAGGGCCCTTTCTCGCTCGGGGCATGTCGCGGGCAACCGGAAAACGAGCCTTGACGATGGGGCGCGGCCGGCGGCCACGGCGCCGGGGTGCTTTCCCCGAGCAGAGTTGATGGAGGCGCCGTGGCCGGGCGTCCGCCTCCGCCGTGGCGGGCGTCCGGGGCGCCCATGGAGGGGGCTGGCCTCCGTGGGGGAACGGATGGATCCCTCACTCCACGGCTGGGACGAGGCCGCGAAAGTTTCAGTTGTCGCCGGGACGGTCGGGGGACTCGTGGCGCGGGACGCAGTGTTCCCCGTGGGGAGGCCCCCAGGCTCAGGCCCCTGGCAACGGAAGGCTGAGCAAGCAGGCCCGGGCCCTTGCCCGGCTTTCGGGGCCGGCCCGGCCCCAGCTGCTGGCGCCAGGGAGGGGACCCCCGGAGGCTGACGAGCGGGAGGCGTCGGCCTCCCCGGGTCTGCCTCCCGGAGTTCCTCCTGGCGGTGCCGAAACGCGGCGACATGCGATCCCAGACAGAGCCCCGGGGGGGCGGCCCTGCGGCCCTGTGGTGCCCGAACTGTGTTCGCCGGGCGTTTTCCGGCCAATTCTCACGAGCGTTCTGCCCAAATCGGGATCGATTTGGGCAGAACGCTCGTGAGAATTGGCTGGCTTTGGGCAGCCCTGGTCAGCGCCCAGTTCCGCGTGGAGCAGGGCCCTTTCTCGCTCGGGGCATGTCGCGGGCACCCGGAAACTATACCATGATGATGGGGCGCGGCCGGCGGCCCCGGCGCCGGGGTGCTTTCCCCGAGCAGAGTTGATGGAGGCGCCGTGGCCGGGCGTCCGCCTCCGCCGTGGCGGGCGTCCGGGGCGCCCATGCGTGGAGCAGGGCCCTTTCTCGCTCGGGGCATGTCGCGGCCACCCGGCAAACGAGCCGTGACGATGGGGCGCGGCTGGCGGCCCCGGCGCCGGGGTGCTTTCCCCGAGCAGAGTTGATGGAGGCGCCGTGGCCGGGCGTCCGCTTTCGCCATGGCGGGCGTCCGGGGCGCAATAGGAGGGGGCTGGCCTCCGTGGGGGAACGGATGGATCCCTCACTCCACGGCTGGGACGAAGCCGCGAAAGGTGCCGTGGTCTCCGGGACGGTCGGGGGACTCGTGGCGCGTGACGCGGTGTTCCCCGTGGGGAGGCCCCAGGCTCAGGCGCCTGGCAACGGAAGGCTGAGCAAGCAGGCCCGGGGTCGGGCCAGGGTTTCGGGGCCGGCCCGGCCCCAGCACCATGCGCCAGGTAGGGGACCCCCGGAGGATGAGGAGCGGGAGGCGTCGGCCTCCCCGGGGCCTGCCTCCCGGAGCTCCTCCTGGCGGTGCCGGAACGCGGCGACAAGCGATCCCGGACAGGGCCCCTGGGGGGCGGCCCTGCGGCCCTGTGGTGCCCGAAGTGGGTTCGCCGGGCGTTTTCCGTCCAATTCTCACGAGCGTTCTGCCCAAATCGGGATCGATTTGGGCAGAACGCTCGTGAGAATTGGCCGGCGTTGGGCAGCCCTGGTCAGCGCCCAGTTCCGCGGGGAGCAGGGCCCTTTCTCGCTCGGGGCATGACGCGGCCACCTGGCAAACGAGCCGTGACGATTGGGCGCGGCCGGCGGCCCCGGCGCCGGGGAGTTTTCCCCGAGCAGAGTTGATGGAGGCGCTGTGGCCGGGCGTCCGCCTCCGCCGTGGGGGGTGGCCGGGGCGCCCGTGGAGGGCGCTGGCCTCTGTGGGGGAACGGATTGATCTCTCACACCACGGCTGGGACAAAGCCGGGAAAGGTGCCGTTTTCCCCGGGACGGTCGGGGGACTCGTGGCGCGGGACGCGGGGTTCCCCGTGGGGAGGCCCCCAGGCTCAGGCCCCTGGCAACGGAAGGCTGAGCAAGCAGGCCCTGGCCCGGGCCCGGCTTTCGGGGCCGGCCCGGCCCCAGCTGCCGGCGCCAGGGAGGGGACCCCCGGAGGCTGAGGAGCGGGAGGCGTCGGCCTCCCCGGGGCCTGCCTCCCGGAGCTCCTCCTGGCGGTGCCGGAACGTGGCGACACGCGATCCCGGACAGGGCCCCGGGGGGGCGGACCTGCCGCCCTGTGGTGCCCGAAGTGTGTTCGCAGGGCGTTTTCCGGCCAATTCTCACGAGCGTTCTGCCCAAATCGGGATCAAATTGGGCAGAACGCTTGTGAGAATTGGCCGGCGTTGGGCAGCCCTGGTCAGCGCCCAGTTCCGCGTGGAGCAGGGCCCTTTCTCGCTCGGGGCATGTCGCGGCCACCCGGCAAACGAGCCGTGACGATGGGGCGCGGCCGGCGGCCCCGGCGCCGGGGTGCTTTCCCCGAGCAGAGTTGATGGAGGCGCCGTGGCCGGGCGTCCGCCTTCGCCTTGGCGGGCGTCCGGGGCGCCATAGGAGGGGGCTGGCCTCCGTGGGGGAACGGATGGATCCCTCACTCCACGGCTGGGACGAAGCCGCGAAAGGTGCCTTTGTCGCCGGGACGGTCGGGGGACTCGTGGCGCGGGACGCAGTGTTCCCCGTGGGGAGGCCCCCAGGCTCAGGCCCCTGGCAACGGAAGGCTGAGCAAGCAGGCCCGGGCCCGGGCCCGGCTTTCGGGGCCGGCCCGGCCCCAGCTGCCGGCGCCAGGGAGGGGACCCCCGAGGGCTGAGGAGCGGGAGGCGTCCGCCTCCCCGGGGCCTGTCTCCCGGAGCTCCTCCTGGCGGTGCCGGAACGCGGCGACACGCGATCCCGGACAGGGCCCCGGTGGGGCGGCCCTGCGGCCCTGTGGTGCCCGAAGTGTGTTCGCCGGGCGTTTTCCGGCCAATTCTCACGAGCGTTCTGCCCAAATCGGGATCGATTTGGGCAGAACGCTCGTGAGAATTGGCCGGCGTTGGGCAGCCCTGCTCAGCGCCCAGTTCCGCGTGGAGCAGGGCCCTTTCTCGCTCGGGGCATGTCGCGGGCACCCGGAAAACGAGCCGTGACGATGGGGCGCGGCCGGCGGCCCCGGCGCCGTGGTGCTTTCCACGAGCAGAGTTGATGGAGGCGCCATGGCCGGGCGTCCGCCTCCGCCGTGGCGGGCGTCCGGGGCGCCCATGGAGGGGGCTGGCCTCCGTGGGGGAACGGATGGATCCCTCACTCCACGGCTGGGACGAAGCCGCGAAAGGTGCCGTTGTCGCCAGGACGGTCGGGGGACTCGTGGCGCGGGACGAAGTGTTCCCCGTGGGGAGGCCCCCAGGCTCAGGCCCCTGGCAACGGAAGGCTGAGCAAGCTGGCCCGGGCCAGGGCTCGGTTTTCGGGGCCGGCCCGGCCCCAGCTGCCGGCGCCAGGGAGTGGACCCCAGGAGGCTGAGGAGCGGGAGGCGTCGGCCTCCCCGGGGCCTGCCTCCCGGAGCTCCTGCTGGCGCTGCCGGAACGCGGCGACACGCGATCTCGGACAGGGCCCCGGGGGGGCGGCCCTGCGGCCCTGTGGTGCCCGAAGTGTGTTCGCCGGGCTTTTTCCGGCCAATTCTCACGAGCGTTCTGCCCAAATCGGGATCGATTTGGGCAGAACGCTCGTGAGAATTGGCCGGCGTTGGGCAGCCCTGGTCAGCGCCCAGTTCCACGGGGAGCAGGGCCCTTTCTCGCTCGGGGCATGTCGCGGGCACCTGGAAAACGAGCCGTGACGATGGGGCGCGGCCGGCGGCCCCGGCGCCGGGGTGCTTTCCCCGAGCAGAGTTGATGGAGGCGCCGTGGCCGGGCGTACGCCTCCACCGTGGCGGGCGTCCGGGGTGCCCATGGAGGGGGCTTGCCTCTGTGGGGGAACAGATTGATCTCTCACACAACGGCTGGGACGAAGCCGCGAAAGATGCCGTGGTCGCCGGGACGGTCGGGGGACTCGTGGCGCGGGACTCCGTGTTCCCCGTGGGGAGGCCCCCAGGCTCAGGCCCCTGGAAACGAACGGCTGAGCAAGCGGGCCTGGGCCCGGGCCCGGCTTTCGGGGCCGGCCCGGCCCCAGCTGCAGGCGCCAGGGAGGGGACCCCAGGGGGCTGAGGAGCGGGAGGCGTCGGCCTCCCCGGGGCCTGCCTCCCGGAGCTCCTCCTGGCGGTGCCGGAACGCGGCGACACGTGATCCCGGACAGGGCCCCGGGGGGGCGGCCCTGAGGTCCTGTGGTGCCCGAAGTGTGTTCGCCGGGCGTTTTCCGGCCAATTCTCACAAGCGCTCTGCCCAAATCGGTATCGATTTGGGCAGAACGCTCGTGAGAATTCGCCGGCGTTGGGCAGCCCAGGTCAGCGCCCAGGTCCGCGTGGAGCACCGCCCTTTCTCGCTCGGGGCATGTCGCGGCCACCCGGAAAACGAGCCGTGACGATGGGGCGCGGCCGAAGGCCCCGGTGCCGGGGAGTTTTTCCCGAGCAGAGTTGATGGAGGGACCGTGGCCGGGCGTCCGCCTCCGCCGTGGCGGGCGTCCGGGGCGCCCATCGAGGGGGCTGGCCTCCTTGGGGGAACAGATGGATCCCTCACTCCACGGCTGGGACGAAGCCACAAAAGGTGCCGTTGTCACCGGAACGGTCGGGGGACTCGTGGCGCGGGACGCAGGGTTCCCTGTGGGGAGGCCCCCAGGCACAGGCCCCTGGCAACGGAAGGCTGAGCAAGCAGGCCCGGGCCCGGGCCCGGCTTTCGGGGCTGGCCCGGCCCCAGCTGCCGGTGCCAGGGAGGGGACCCCCGAGGGCTGAGGTGCGGGAGGCGTCGGCCTCCCCAGGGCCTGCCTCCCGGAGCTCCTACTGGCGGCGCCGGAACGCGACGACACGCGATCCCGGACAGGTCCCCGGGGGGGCGGCCCTGCGGCCCTGTGGTGCCCGAAGTGTGTTCGCCGGGCGTTTTCCGGCCAATTCTCACGAGCGTTCTGCCCAAATCGGGATCGATTTGGGCAGAACGCTCGTGAGAATTGGCCGGCGTTGGGCAGCCCTGCTCAGCGCCCAGTTCCGCGTGGAGCAGGGCCCTTTCTCGCTCGGGGCATGTCGCGGGCACCTTGAAAACGAGCCGTGACGATGGGGCGCGGCCGGAGGCCCCGGCGCCGTGGTGCATTCCCCGAGCAGAGTTGATGGAGGCGCCATGGCCGGGCATCCGCCTCCGCCGTGGCCGGCGTCCGGGGCGCCCATGGAGGGGGCTGGCCTCCGTGGGGGAACGGATGGATCCCTCACTCCACGGCTGGGACGAAGCCGCGAAAGGTGCCGTTGTCGCCGGGACGGTCGGGGGACTCGTGGCGCGGGACGAAATGTTCCCCGTTGGGAGGCCCCCAGGCTCAGGCCCCTGGCAACGGAAGGCTGAGCAAGCAGGCCCGGGCCCGGGCCCGGCTTTCGGGGCCGGCTCGGCCCCAGCTGCCGGCGCCAGGGAGGGGACCCCCGGAGGCTAAGGAGCGGGAGGCGTCTCCCTCCCCGGGGCCTGCCTCCCGGAGCTCCTCCTGGCGGTGCCAGACGCGGCGACACGCGATCCCGGACAGGGCCCCGGGGGGGCGGCCCTGCGGCCCTGTGGTGCCCGAAGTGTGTTTGCCGGGCGTTTTCCGGCCAATTCTCACGAGCGTTCTGCCCAAATCGGGATCGATTTGGGCAGAACGCTCGTGAGAATTGGCCGGCTTTGGGCAGCCCTGGTCAGCGCCCAGTTCCGCGGGGAGCAGGGACCTTTCTCGCTCGGGGCATGTCGCGGGCACCCGGAAAACCAGCCGTGACAATGGGGCGTGGCCGGCGACCCTGACCCCGGGGTGCTTCCCCCAAACAGAGTTGATGGAGGCGCCGTGGCCCGGCGTCCGCCTCCGCCGTGGCGGGCGTCCGGGGCGCCCATGGAGGGGGCTGGCCTCCGTGGGGGAACGGATGGATCCCTCACTCCACGGCTGGGACGATGCCTCGAAAGGTGCCGTGGTCGCCGGGACGGTCGGGGGACTCGTGGCGCGGGACGCAGGGTTCCCCGTGGGGAGGCACCCAGGCTCAGGCCCGTGGCAACGGAAGGCTGAGCAAGCAGGCCCGGGCCCGGGCCCGGATTTCGAGGCCGGCCCGGCCCCAGCTGCCGGCGTCAGGGAGGGGACCACCGGAGGCTGAGGAGCGGGAGGCGTCGGCCTCCCCGGGGCCTGCATCCCGGAGCTCCTGCTGGCGGTGCCGGAACGCGGCGACACGCGATCCCGGACAGGGCCCCGGGGGGGCGGCCCTGCGGCCCTGTGTTGCCCGAAGTGTATTCGCCGGGCGTTTTCCGGCAAATTCTCACGAGCGTTCGATTTGGGCAGAACGCTCGTGAGAATTGGCCGGCGTTGGGCAGCCCAGGTCAGCGCCCAGTTCCGCGTGGAGCAGGGCCCTTTCTCGCTCGGGGCATGTCGCCGCCACCCGGAAAACGAGCCGTGACGATGGGGCGCGGCCGGCGGCCCCGGCCCGGCGTGCTTTCCCCGAGCAGAGTTGATGGAGGCGCCGTGGCCGGGCGTCCGCCTCCGTCGTGGCGGGAGGCCGGGGCGCCCGTGGAGGGGGCTGGCCTCTGTGGGAGAAAGGATTGATCTCTCAATCCATGGCTGGGACGAAGCCGCGAAAGGTGCCGTGATCGCCGGGACGTTCGGGGGACTCTTGGCGCGGGACGCAGGGTTCACCGTGGGGAGGCCCCCAGGCTCAGGCCCCTGGCAACGGAAGGCTGAGTAAGCGGGCCTGGGCCCGGGCCCGGTTTTCATGTCCGGCCCGGCCCCAGCTGCCGGCGCCAGGGAGTGGACCCCCGGATGCTGAGGAGCGGGAGGCGTCTCCCTCCCCGGGGCCTGCCTCCCGGAGCTCCTCCTGGCGGTGCCAGAAGGCTACGACACACGATCCCGGACAAGGCACCGGGGGGGGCGGCCCTGCGGCCCTGTGGTGCCCGAAGTGTGTTCGCCGGGCGTTTTCCGGCCAATTCTCACGAGCGTTCTGCCCAAATCGGGATCGATTTGGGCAGAACGCTCGTGAAATTTGGCCGGCGTTGGGCAGCCCTGGTCAGCGCCCATTTCCGCGTGGAGCAGGGCCCTTTCTCGCTCGGGGCATGTCGCGGGCACCCGGAAAACGAGCCGTGACGATGGGGCGCGGCCGGCGGCCCCGGCGCCGAGGTGCTTTCCCCGAGCAGAGTTGATGGAGGCGCCGTGGCCGGGTGTCCGCCTATGCCGTGGCGGGCGTCCGGGGCACCCATGGAGGGGGCTGGCCTCCGTGGGGGAACGGATGGATCCCTCACTCCACGGCTGGGACGAAGCCGCGAAAGGTGCCGTTGTCGACTGGACGGTCGGGGGACTCGTGGCGCGGGACGAATGGTTCCCCGTTGGGAGGCCCACAGGCTCAGGCCCCTGGCAACGGAAGGCTGAGCAAGCAGGCCCGGGCCAGGGCCCGGCTTTCGGGGCCGGCCCGGCCCCAGCTGCCGGCGCCAGGGAGGGGACCCCCGGAGGCTGAGGAGCGGGAGGCGTCGTCCTCCCTGGGGCCTGCCTCCAGGAGCTCCTCCTGGCGGCACCAGAACGCGAAACACGCGATCGCGGACAGGGCTTCAGGGGGGCGGCACTGCGGCCCAGTGGTGCCCGAAGTGTGTTCGCCGGCTGTTTTCCGGCCAATTCTCATGAGTGTTCTGCCCAAATCGTGATCGATTTGGGCAGAACGCTCGTGAGAATTTGCAGGCGTTGGGAAGCCCAGGTCAGCGCCCAGTTCCGCGTGGAGCACCGCCCTTTCTCGCTCGGGGCATGTCGCGGCCACGCGGAAAACGAGCCTTGACGATGGGGCGCGGCCGGCGGCCCCGGTGCCGGGGAGTTTTACCCGAGCAGAGTTGATGGAGGCACCGTGTCCGGGCGTCCGCCTCCGCCGTGGCGGGCTTCCGGGGCGCCCATCGAGGGGGCTGGCCTCCGTGGGGGAACAGATGGATCCCTCACTCCACGGCTGGGACGAAGCCACAAAAGGTGCCGTTGTCACCGGGACGGTCGGGGGCCTCGTGGCGCGGGACGCAGGGTTCCCTGTGGGGAGGCCCCCAGGCTCAGGCCCCTGGCAACGGAAGGCTGAGCAAGCAGGCCCGGGCCCGGGCCCGGCTTTCGGGGCTGGCCCGGCCCCAGCTGCCAGCGCCAGGAGGGGACCCCCGAGGGCTGAGGAGCGGGAGGCGTCGGCCTCCCCAGGGCCTGCCTCCCGGAGCTCCTCCTGGCGCGCCGGAACGCGACGACACGCGATCCCGGACAGGTCCCCGGGGGGGCGGCCCTGCGGCCCTGTGGTGCCCGAAGTGTGTTCGCCGGGCGTTTTCCGGCCAATTCTCACGAGTGCTCTGCCCAAATCGGGATCGATTTGGGCAGAACGCTCGTGAGAATTGGCCGGCGTTGGGCAGCCCTGCTCAGCGCCCAGTTCCGCGTGGAGCAGGGCCCTTTCTCGCTCGGGGCATGTAGCGGCCACCCAGAAAACGAGAAGTGACGATGGGGCGCGGCCGGCCGCCCCGGCGCCGGGGTGCTTTCCGCGAGCAGAGTTGATGGAGGCGCCGTGGCCGGGCGTACGCCTCCGCCGTGGCGGGCGTCCGGGGCGCCCATGGAGGGGGCTGGCCTCTGTGGGGGAACAGATTGATCTCTCACACAACGGCTGGGACGAAGCCGCGAAAGATGCCGTGGTCACCGGGACGGTCGGGGGACTCGTGGCGCAGGACTCCGTGTTCCCCGTGGGGAGGCCCCCAGGCTCAGGCCCCTGGAAACGAAAGGCTGAGCAAGCGGGCCTGGGCCCGGGCCCGGCTTTCGGGGCCGGCCCGGCCCCAGCTGCATGCGCCAGGGAGGGGACCCCTGGGGGCTGAGGAGCGGGAGGCGTCGGCCTCCCCGGGGCCTGCCTTCCGGAGCTATTCCTGGCGGCGCCGGAACGCGACGACACGCGATCGCGGACAGGGCCCCGGGGGCGCGGTCCTGCGGCCCTGTGTTGCCCGAAGTATGTTCGCCGGGCGTATTCCGGCCAATTCTCATGAGCGTTCTGCACAAATCGTGATCGATATCGGCAGAACGCTCGTGAGAATTGGCCGGCGTTGGGCAGCCCTAGTCATCGCCCAGTTCCGCGTGGAGCAGGGCCCTTTCTCGCTCGGGGCATGTCGCGGCCACCCAGAAAACGAGCCGTGACGATGGGGCGCGGCCGGCGGCCCCGGCGCCGGGGTGCTTTCCCCGAGCAAAGTTGATGGAGGCGCCGTGGCCGGGCATCCGCTTCCGCCGTGGCGGGCGTCCAGGGCGCCCATGGAGGGGGCTGGCCTCCGTGAGGGAACGGATGCATCCCTCACTCCACGGCTGGGACGAAGCCGTGAAAGATGCCATGGTCGCCGCGACGGTCGGGGGACTCGTGGCGCGGGACGCAGTGTTCCCCGTGGGGAGGCCCCCAGGCTCAGGCCCCTGGAAACGAAAGGCTGAGAAAGATGGCCTGGGCCCGGGCCTGGTTGTCGGGGCCGGCCCGGCCCCAGCTGCCGGCGCCAGGGAGGGGACCCACGTAGGCTGAGTAGCGGGAGGCGTCTGACTCCCCGGGGCATTCATCCTGGAGCTCCTCCTGGCGGCGCCGGAACGCGATGACACGCGATCGCGGACAGGGCCCCGGGGGGGCGGCCCTGCGGCCCTGTGGTGCCCGAAGTGTGTTCGCCGGGCGTTTTCCGGCCAATTCTCACAAGCGTTCTGCCCAAATCGGGATCGATTTGGGCAGAACGCTCGTGAGAATTTGCAGGCGTTGGGAAGACCAGGTCACCGCCCAGTTCCGCGTGGAGCACCGCCCTTTCTCGCTCGGGGCATGTCGCGGCCACCCGGAAAACGAGCCTTGACGGTGGGGCGCGGCCGGCGGCCCCGGTGCCGGGGAGTTTTTCCCGAGCAGAGTGGATGGAGGCACCGTGTCCGGGCGTCCGCCTCCGCCGTGGCGGGCGTCCAGGGCGCCCATGGAGGGGGCTGGCCTCCGTGGGGGAACAGATGGATCCCTCACTCCACGGCTGGGACGAAGCCACAAAAGGTGCCGTTGTCACCGGGACGGTCGGGGGCCTCGTGGCGCGGGACGCAGAGTACCCTGTGGGGAGGCCCCCAGGCTCAGGCCCCTGGCAACGGAAGGCTGAGCAAGCAGGCCCGGGCCCGGGCCCGGCTTTCGGGGCTGGCCCGGTCCCAGCTGCCGGCGCTAGGGAGGGGAACCCCGAGGGCTGAGGAGCGGGAGGCGTCGGCCTCCCCAGGGCCTGCCTCCCGGAGCTCCTCCTGGCGGCGCCGGAACGCGACGACACGCGATCCCGGACAGGTCCCCGGGGGGGCGGCCCTGTGGCCCTGTGGTGCCCGAAGTGTGTTCGCCGGGCGTTTTCCGGCCAATTCTCACGAGCGTTCTGCCCAAATCGGGATCGATTTGGGCAGAACACTCGTGAGAATTGGCCGGCGTTGGGCAGCGCTGCTCAGCGCCCAGTTCCGCGTGGAGCTGGGCCCTTTCTCGCTGGGGGCATGTCGCGGCCACCCGGAAAACGAGCCGTGACAATGGGGCGCGGCCGGCGGCCCCGGCGCCGTGGTGCTTTCCCGGAGCAGAGTTGATGGAGGCGCCATGGCCTGGCGTCCGCCTCCGCCGTGGCGGGCGTCCGGGGCGCCCATGTAGGGGGCTGGCCTCCGTGGGGGAACGGATGGATCCCTCACTCCACGGCTGGGACGAAGCCGCGAAAGGTGCCGATGTCGCCGGGACGGTCGGGGGACTCGTGGCGCGGGACGAAGGGTTCCCCGTTGGGAGGCCACCAGGCTCAGGCCCCTGGCAACGGAAGGCTGAGCAAGCAGGCCCGGGCCCGGGCCCGGCTTTCGGGGCCGGCCCGGCCCCAGCTGCCGGCGCCAGGGAGGGGACCCCAGGAGGCTGAGGAGCGGGAGGCGTCGGCCTCCCCTGGGCCTGCATCCCGGAGCTCCTGCTGGCGGTGCCGGAACGCGGCGACACGCGATCCCGGACAGGTCCCCGGGGGGGCGGCCCTGCGGCACTGTGGTGCCCGAAGTGTGTTCGCCGGGCGTTTTCCGGCCAATTCTCACGAGCGTTCTGCCCAAATCGGGATCGATTTGGGCAGAACGCTCGTGAGAATTGGCCGGCGTTGGGCAGCCCTGGTCAGCGCCCAGTTCCGCGGGGAGAAGGGCCCTTTCTCGCTCGGGGCATGTCGCGGGCACCCAGAAAACGAGCCGTGACAGTGGGGCGCGGCCGACGGCCCCGGCGCCGGGGTGCTTACCCCGAGCAGAGTTGATGGAGGCACCGTGGCCGGGCGTACGCCTCCGCCGTGGCGGGCGTCCGGGGCGCACATGAGGGGGCTGGCCTCTGTGGGGGAACAGATTGATCTCTCACACAACGGCTGGGTCGAAGCCGCGAAAGATGCCGTGGTCGCCGGGACGGTCGGGGGACTCGTGGCGCGGGACTCCGTGTTCCCCGTGGGGAGGCCCCCAGGCTCAGGCCCCTGGAAACGAAAGGCTGAGCAAGCGGGCCTGGGCCCGGGCCCGGCTTTCTGGGCCGGCCCGGCCCCAGCTGAGGCGCCAAGGAGGGGACCCCAGGGGGCTGAGGAGCGGGAGGCGTCGGCCTCCCCGGGGCCTGCCTTCCGGAGCTCCTCCTGGTGGCGCCGGAACGCGACGACACGCGATCGCGGACAGGGCCCCGGGGTGGCGTTCCTGCGGCCCTGTGTTGCAAGAAGTGTATTCGCCGGGCGTTTTCCGGCAAATTCTCACGAGCGTTCGATTTGGGCAGAACGCTCGTGAGAATTGGCCGGCGTTGGGCAGCCCTGGTCAGCGCCCAGTTCCGCGTGGAGCAGGGCCCTTTCTCGCTCGGGGCATGTCGCGGCCACCCGGAAAACGAGCCGTGACGATGGGGCGCGGCCGGCGGCCCCGGCGTCGGGGTGCTTTCCCCAAGCAGAGTTGATGGAGGCGCCGTGGCCGGGCGTCCGCCTCCGCCGTGGCGGGCGTCCGGGGCGCCCATGGAGGGGGCTGGCCTCCGTGGGGGAACAGATGGATCCCTCACTCCACGGCTGGGACGAAGCCGCAAAAGGTGCCATTGTCGCCGGGACGGTCGGGGGCCTCGTGGCGCGGGACGCAGGGTTCCCTGTGGGGAGGCCCCCAGGCTCAGGCCCCTGGCAACGGAAGGCTGAGCAAGCAGGCCCGGGCCCGGGCCCGGCTTTCGGAGCCGGCCCGGCCCCAGCTTCCGGCGCCAGGGAGGGGACCCCCGGAGGCTGAGGAGCGGGAGGCGTCGGCCTCCCCAGGGCCTGCCTCCCGGAGCTCCTCCTGGCGGCGCCGGAACGCGATGACACGCGATCCCGGACAGGTCCCCGGGGGGGCGGCCCTGCGGCCCTGTGGTGCCCGAAGTGTGCTCGCCGGGCGTTTTCCAGCCAATTCTCACGAGCGTTCTGCCCAAATCGGGATCGTTTTGGGCAGAACGCTCGTGAGAATTGGCCGGCGTTGGGCAGCCCTGCTCAGCGCCCAGTTCCGCGTGGAGCAGGGCCCTTTCTCGCTGGGGGCATGTCGCGGCCACCCGGAAAACGAGCCGTGAAAATGGGGCGCGGCCGGCGGCCCCGGCGCCGTGGTGCTTTCCCCGAGCAGAGTTGATGGAGGCGCCATGGCCTGGCGTCCGCCTCCGCCGTGGCGGGCGTCCGGGGCGCCCATGTAGGGGGCTGGCCTCCGTGGGGGAACGGATGGATCCCTCACTCCACGGCTGGGACGAAGCCGCGAAAGGTGCCGTTGTCGCCGGGACGGTCGGGGGACTCGTGGCGCGGGACGAAGGGTTCCCCGTTGGGAGGCCCCCAGGCTCAGGCCCCTGGCAACGGAAGGCTGAGCAAGCAGGCCCGGGCCAGGGCCCGGCTTTCGGGGCCGGCCCGGCCCCAGCTGCCGGCGCCAGGGAGGGGACCCCAGGAGGCTGAGGAGCGGAAGGCGTCGGCCTCCCCTGGGCCTGCATCCCGGAGCTCCTGCTGGCGGTGCCGGAACGCGGCGACACGCGATCCCGGACAGGTCCCCGGGGGGGCGGCCCTGCGGCACTGTGGTGCCCGAAGTGTGTTCGCCGGGCGTTTTCCGGCCAATTCTCACGAGCGTTCTGCCCAAATCGGGATCGATTTGGGCAGAACGCTCGGGAGAATTGGCCGGCGTTGGGCAGCCCTGGTCAGCGCCCAGTTCCGCGGGGAGAAGGGCCCTTTCTCGCTCGGGGCATGTCGCGGGCACCCAGAAAACGAGCCGTGACGATGGGGCACGGCCGACTGCCCCGGCGCCGGGGTGCTTTCCCCGAGCAGAGTTGATGGAGGCACCGTGGCCGGGCGTCCGCCTCCGCCGTGGCGGGCGTCCGGGGCGCCCATGGAGGGGGCTGGCCTCTGTGGGGGAACAGATTGATCTCTCACACAACGGCTGGGTCGAAGCCGCGAAAGATGCCGTGGTCGCCGGGACGGTCGGGGGACTCGTGGCGCGGGACTCCGTGTTCCCCGTGGGGAGGCCCCCAGGCTCAGGCCCCTGGAAACGAAAAGGCTGAGCAAGCGGGCCTGGGCCCGGCCCCGGCTTTCGGGGCCGGCCCGGCCCCAGCTGCAGGCGCCAAGGAGGGGACCCCAGGGGGCTGAGGAGCGGGAGGCGTCGGCCTCCCCGGGGCCTGCCTTCCGGAGCTCCTCCTGGTGGCGCCGGAACGCGACGACACGCGATCGCGGACAGGGCCCCGGGGGGGCGTTCCTGCAGCCCTGTGTTGCCCGAAGTGTATTCGCCGGGCGTTTTCCGGCAAATTCTCACGAGCGTTCGATTTGGGCAGAACACTCGTGAGAATTGGCCGGCGTTGGGCAGCCCTGGTCAGCGCCCAGTTCCGCGTGGAGCAGGGCCGTTTCTCGCTCGGGGCATGTCCGGCCACCCGGAAAACGATCCGTGACGATGGGGCGCGGCCGGCGGCCCCGGCGTCGGGGTGCTTTCCCCAAGCAGAGTTGATGGAGGCGCCGTGGCCGGGCGTCCGCTTCCGCCGTGGCGGGCGTCCGGAGCGCCCATGGAGGGGGCTGGCCTCCGTGGGGGAACAGATGGATCCCTCACTCCACGGCTGGGACGAAGCCGCAAAAGGTGCCATTGTCGCCGGGACGGTCGGGGGCCTCGTGGCGCGGGACGCAGGGTTCCATGTGGGGAGGCCCCCAGGCTCAGGCCCCTGGCAACGGAAGGCTGAGCAAGCAGGCCCGGGCTCGGGCCCGGCTTTCGGAGCCGGCCCGGCCCCAGCTTCCGGCGCCAGGGAGGGGACCCCCGGAGACTGAGGAGCGGGAGGCATCGGCCTCCCCGGGGCCTGCCTCCCGGTGCTCCTCCTGGCGGTGCCGGAACGCGGCGACACGCGATCCCGGACAGGGCACCGGGGCGGCGGCCCTGCGGCCCTGTGGTGCCCGAAGTGTGTTCGCCGGGCGTTTTCCGGCCAATTCTCACGAGCGTTCTGCCCAAATCGGGATCGATTTGGGCAGAACGCTCGTGAGAATTGGCCGGCGTTGGGCAGCCCTGGTCAGCGCCCAGTTCCGCTTGGAGCAGGGCACTTTCTCGCTCGGGGCATGTCGCGGGCACCCGGAAAACGAGCCGTGACGATGGGGCGCGGCCGGCGGCCTCGGCGCCGGGGTGCTTTCCCCGAGCAGAGTTGATGGAGGCGCCGTGGCCGGGCGTCCGCCTCCGCCGTGGCGGGCGTCCGGGGCGCCCAGGGAGGGGGCTGGCCTCCGTGGGGGAACGGATGGATCCCTCACTCCACGGCTGGGACGAAGCCGCGAAAGTTGCCGTGGTCGCCGGAACGGTCGGGGGACTCGTGCCGCGGGACGCAGGGTTCCCCGTGGGGAGGCCCCCAGACTCAGGCCCCTGGCAACGGAAGGCTGAGCAAGCAGGCCCGGACCCGGGCCCGGGTTTCGGGGCCGGCCCGGCCCCAGCTGCCGGCGCCAGGGAGGGGACCCCCGGAGGCTGAGGAGCGGGAGGCGTCGACCTCCCCTGGGCCTGCCTCCCGGAGCTCCTCCTGGCGGTGCCGGAACACGGCGACACGCGATCCCGGACAGGGCCCCGGGGGGGGCGGCCCTGTGGCCTTGTGGTGCCCGAAGTGTGTTCGCCGGGCGTTTTCCGGCCAATTCTCACGAGCGTTCTGCCCAAATCGGGATCGATTTGGGCAGAACGCTCGTGAGAATTGGCCGGCGTTGGGCAGCCCTGGTCAGCACCCAGTTCCGCGTGGAGCAGGGCCCTTTCTCGCTCGGGGCATGTCGCGGGCACCCGAAAAACGAGCCGTGACGAAGGGGCGCGGCCGGCGTCCCCGGCGCTTGGGTGCATTCCCCGAGCAGAGTTGATGGAGGCGCCGTGGCCGGGCGTCCGCCTCCGCCGTGGCGGGCGTCCGGGGCGCCCATGGAGGGGGCTGGCCTCCGTGGGGGAACGGATGGATCCCTCACTCCACAGCTGGGACAAAGCCGCGAAAGGTGCCGTTGTAGCCGGTACGGGCGGGGGACACGTGTCGCGGGAAGCAGGGTTCCCCGTGGGGAGGCCCCCAGGCTCAGGCCCCTGGCAACGGAAGGCTGAGCAAGCAGGCCCGGGCCCCGGCCCGGCTTTCGGGGCCGGCCCGGCCCCAGCTGCCGGCGCCAGGGAGGGGACCCCCGGAGGCTGAGGAGCGGGAGGCGTCGGCCTCCCCGGGGCCTGCCTCCCGGAGCTCCTCCTGGCGGTGCCGGAACGCGGCGACACGCGATCCCGGATAGGGCCCCGGGGCGGCGGCCCTGCGGCCCTGTGGTGCCCGAAGTGTGTTCGCCGGGCGTTTTCCGGCCAATTCTCACGAGCGTTCTGCCCAAATCGGGATCGATTTGAGCGGAACGCTCGTGAGAATTTGCCGGCGTTGGGCAGCCCTGGTCAGCGCCCAGTTCCGCGTGGAGCAGGGCCCTTTCTCGCTCGGGGCATGTCGCGGGCACCCGGAAAACGAGCCGTGACGATGGGGCGCGGCCGGCGGCCCCGGCGCCGGGGTGCTTTCCCCGAGCAGAGTTGATGGAGGCGCCGTGGCCGGGCGTCCGCCTCCGCCGTGGCGGGCGTCCGGGGCGCCCATGGAGGGGGCTGGCCTCCGTGGGGGAACGGATGGATCCCTCACTCCACGGCTGGGACGAAGCCACGAAAGGTTCCGTGGTCGCCGGGACGGTCGGGGGACTCGTGGCGCGGGACGCAGGGTTCCCCGAGGGGAGGCCCCCAGGCTCAGGCCCCTGGAAACGAAAAGGCTGAGCAAGCGGGCCTGGGCCCGGCCCCGGCTATCGGGGCCGGCCCGGCCCCAGCTGCAGGCGCCAAGGAGGGGACCCCAGGGGGCTGAGGAGCGGGAGGCGTCGGCCTCCCCGGGGCCTGCCTTCCGGAGCTCCTCCTGGTGGCGCCGGAACGCAACGACACGCGATCGCGGACAGGGCCCCGGGGGGGCGTTCCTGCGGCCCTGTGTTGCCCGAAGTGTATTCGCCGGGCGTTTTCCGGCAAATTCTCACGAGCGTTCGATTTGGGCAGAACACTCGTGAGAATTGGCCGGCGTTGGGCAGCCCTGGTCAGCGCCCAGTTCCGCGTGGAGCAGGGCCCTTTCTCGCTCGGGGCATGTCCGGCCACCCGGAAAACGAGCCGTGACGATGGGGCGCGGCCGGCGGCCCCGGCGTCGGGGTGCTTTCCCCAAGCAGAGTTGATGGAGGCGCCGTGGCCGGGCGTCCGCCTCCGCCGTGGCGGGCGTCCGGGGCGCCCATGGAGGGGGCTGGCCTCCGTGGGGGAACAGATGGATCCCTCACTCCACGGCTGGGACGAAGCCGCAAAAGGTGCCATTGTCGCCGGGACGGTCGGGGGCCTCGTGGCGCGGGACGCAGGGTTCCCTGTGGGAGGCCCCCAGGCTCAGGCCCCTGGCAACGGAAGGCTGAGCAAGCAGGCCCGGGCCCGGGCCCGGCTTTCGGAGCCGGCCAGGCCCCAGCTTCCGGCGCCAGGGAGGGGACCCCCGGAGGCTGAGGAGCGGGAGGCATCGGCCTCCCCGGGGCCTGCCTCCCGGTGCTCCTCCTGGCGGTGCCGGAACGCGGCGACACGCGATCCCGGACAGGGCACCGGGGCGGCGGCCCTGCGGCCCTGTGGTGCCCGAAGTGTGTTCGCCGGGCGTTTTCCGGCCAATTCTCACGAGCGTTCTGCCCAAATCGGGATCGATTTGGGCAGAACGCTCGTGAGAATTGGCCGGCGTTGGGCAGCCCTGGTCAGCGCCCAGTTCCGCTTGGAGCAGGGCACTTTCTCGCTCGGGGCATGTCGCGGGCACCCGGAAAACGAGCCGTGACGATGGGGCGCGGCCGGCGGCCTCGGCGCCGGGGTGCTTTCCCCGAGCAGAGTTGATGGAGGCGCCGTGGCCGGGCGTCCGCCTCCGCCGTGGCGGGCGTCCGGGGCGCCCAGGGAGGGGGCTGGCCTCCGTGGGGGAACGGATGGATCCCTCACTCCACGGCTGGGACGAAGCCGCGAAAGTTGCCGTGGTCGCCGGAACGGTCGGGGGACTCGTGCCGCGGGACGCAGGGTTCCCCGTGGGGAGGCCCCCAGACTCAGGCCCCTGGCAACGGAAGGCTGAGCAAGCAGGCCCGGACCCGGGCCCGGGTTTCGGGGCCGGCCCGGCCCCAGCTGCCGGCGCCAGGGAGGGGACCCCCGGAGGCTGAGGAGCGGGAGGCGTCGACCTCCCCTGGGCCTGCCTCCCGGAGCTCCTCCTGGCGGTGCCGGAACACGGCGACACGCGATCCCGGACAGGGCCCCGGGGGGGCGGCCCTGTGGCCTTGTGGTGCCCGAAGTGTGTTCGCCGGGCGTTTTCCGGCCAATTCTCACGAGCGTTCTGCCCAAATCGGGATCGATTTGGGCAGAACGCTCGTGAGAATTGGCCGGCGTTGGGCAGCCCTGGTCAGCACCCAGTTCCGCGTGGAGCAGGGCCCTTTCTCGCTCGGGGCATGTTCGGGCACCCGAAAAACGAGCCGTGACGAAGGGGCGCGGCCGGCGTCCCCGGCGCTTGGGTGCATTCCCCGAGCAGAGTTGATGGAGGCGCCGTGGCCGGGCGTCCGCCTCCGCCGTGGCGGGCGTCCGGGGCGCCCATGGAGGGGGCTGGCCTCCGTGGGGGAACGGATGGATCCCTCACTCCACAGCTGGGACGAAGCCGCGAAAGGTGCCGTTGTAGCCGGTACGGGCGGGGGACACGTGTCGCGGGAAGCAGGGTTCCCCGTGGGGAGGCCCCCAGGCTCAGGCCCCTGGCAACGGAAGGCTGAGCAAGCAGGCCCGGGCCCCGGCCCGGCTTTCGGGGCCGGCCCGGCCCCAGCTGCCGGCGCCAGGGAGGGGACCCCCGGAGGCTGAGGAGCGGGAGGCGTCGGCCTCCCCGGGGCCTGCCTCCCGGAGCTCCTCCTGGCGGTGCCGGAACGCGGCGACACGCGATCCCGGATAGGGCCCCGGGGCGGCGGCCCTGCGGCCCTGTGGTGCCCGAAGTGTGTTCGCCGGGCGTTTTCCGGCCAATTCTCACGAGCGTTCTGCCCAAATCGGGATCGATTTGAGCGGAACGCTCGTGAGAATTTGCCGGCGTTGGGCAGCCCTGGTCAGCGCCCAGTTCCGCGTGGAGCAGGGCCCTTTCTCGCTCGGGGCATGTCGCGGGCACCCGGAAAACGAGCCGTGACGATGGGGCGCGGCCGGCGGCCCCGGCGCCGGGGTGCTTTCCCCGAGCAGAGTTGATGGAGGCGCCGTGGCCGGGCGTCCGCCTCCGCCGTGGCGGGCGTCCGGGGCGCCCATGGAGGGGGCTGGCCTCCGTGGGGGAACGGATGGATCCCTCACTCCACGGCTGAGACGAAGCCACGAAAGGTTCCGTGGTCGCCGGGACTGTCGGGGGACTCGTGGCGCGGGACGCAGGGTTCCCCGAGGGGAGGCCCCCAGGCTCAGGCCCCTGGAAACGAAAAGGCTGAGCAAGCGGGCCTGGGCCCGGCCCCGGCTATCGGGGCCGGCCCGGCCCCAGCTGCAGGCGCCAAGGAGGGGACCCCAGGGGGCTGAGGAGCGGGAGGCGTCGGCCTCCCCGGGGCCTGCCTTCCGGAGCTCCTCCTGGTGGCGCCGGAACGCGACGACACGCGATCGCGGACAGGGCCCCGGGGGGGCGTTCCTGCGGCCCTGTGTTGCCCGAAGTGTATTCGCCGGGCGTTTTCCGGCAAATTCTCACGAGCGTTCGATTTGGGCAGAACACTCGTGAGAATTGGCCGGCGTTGGGCAGCCCTGGTCAGCGCCCAGTTCCGCGTGGAGCAGGGCCCTTTCTCGCTCGGGGCATGTCCGGCCACCCGGAAAACGAGCCGTGACGATGGGGCGCGGCCGGCGGCCCCGGCGTCGGGGTGCTTTCCCCAAGCAGAGTTGATGGAGGCGCCGTGGCCGGGCGTCCGCCTCCGCCGTGGCGGGCGTCCGGGGCGCCCATGGAGGGGGCTGGCCTCCGTGGGGGAACAGATGGATCCCTCACTCCACGGCTGGGACGAAGCCGCAAAAGGTGCCATTGTCGCCGGGACGGTCGGGGGCCTCGTGGCGCGGGACGCAGGGTTCCCTGTGGGAGGCCCCCAGGCTCAGGCCCCTGGCAACGGAAGGCTGAGCAAGCAGGCCCGGGCCCGGGCCCGGCTTTCGGAGCCGGCCAGGCCCCAGCTTCCGGCGCCAGGGAGGGGACCCCCGGAGGCTGAGGAGCGGGAGGCATCGGCCTCCCCGGGGCCTGCCTCCCGGTGCTCCTCCTGGCGGTGCCGGAACGCGGCGACACGCGATCCCGGACAGGGCACCGGGGCGGCGGCCCTGCGGCCCTGTGGTGCCCGAAGTGTGTTCGCCGGGCGTTTTCCGGCCAATTCTCACGAGCGTTCTGCCCAAATCGGGATCGATTTGGGCAGAACGCTCGTGAGAATTGGCCGGCGTTGGGCAGCCCTGGTCAGCGCCCAGTTCCGCTTGGAGCAGGGCACTTTCTCGCTCGGGGCATGTCGCGGGCACCCGGAAAACGAGCCGTGACGATGGGGCGCGGCCGGCGGCCTCGGCGCCGGGGTGCTTTCCCCGAGCAGAGTTGATGGAGGCGCCGTGGCCGGGCGTCCGCCTCCGCCGTGGCGGGCGTCCGGGGCGCCCATGGAGGGGGCTGGCCTCCGTGGGGGAACGGATGGATCCCTCACTCCACGGCTGGGACGAAGCCGCGAAAGTTGCCGTGGTCGCCGGAACGGTCGGGGGACTCGTGCCGCGGGACGCAGGGTTCCCCGTGGGGAGGCCCCCAGACTCAGGCCCCTGGCAACGGAAGGCTGAGCAAGCAGGCCCGGACCCGGGCCCGGGTTTCGGGGCCGGCCCGGCCCCAGCTGCCGGCGCCAGGGAGGGGACCCCCGGAGGCTGAGGAGCGGGAGGCGTCGACCTCCCCTGGGCCTGCCTCCCGGAGCTCCTCCTGGCGGTGCCGGAACACGGCGACACGCGATCCCGGACAGGGCCCCGGGGGGGCGGCCCTGTGGCCTTGTGGTGCCCGAAGTGGGTTCGCCGGGCGTTTTCCGGCCAATTCTCACGAGCGTTCTGCCCAAATCGGGATCGAATTGGGCAGAACGCTCGTGAGAATTGGCCGGCGTTGGGCAGCCCTGCTCAGCGCCCAGTTCCGCGTGGAGCAGGGCCCTTTCTCGCTCGGGGCATGTCGCGGGCACCGGGAAAACGAGCCGTGACGATGGGGCGCGGCCGGCGGCCCCGGCGCCGGGGTGCTTTCCCCGAGCAGAGTTGATGGAGGCGCCGTGGCCTGGCGTCCGACTCCGCCGTGGCGGGTTTCCGGGGCGCCCATGGAGGGGGCTGGCCTCTGTGGGGGAATGGATGGATCCCTCACACCACGGCTGGGACGAAGCCGCGAAAGGTGCCGATGTCGCCGGGACGGTCGGGGTCTCGTGGCTCGGGACGCAGGGTTCCCCGTGGTGAGGCCCCCAGGCTCAGGCCCCTGGCAACGGAAGGCTGAGCAAGCAGGCCCAGGCCCGGGCCCGGCTTTCGGGGCCAGCCCTTCCCCAGCGGCCGGCGCCAGGGAGGGGACCCCCGTAGCCTAAGGAGCGGGAGGCGTCTCCCTCCCCGGGGCCGCCTCCCGGAGCTCCTCCTGGCAGTGCCGGAACGCGGCGACACGCTATCCCGGACAGGGCCAGGGGGCGGCGGCCCTGCGGCCCAGTGGTGCCCGAAGTGTGTTCGCCGGGCGTTTTCCGGCCAATTCTCACGAGCGTTCTGCCCAAATCGGGATCGATTTGGGCAGAACGCTCGTGAGAATTGGCCGGCGTTGGGCAGCCCTGGTCAGCACCCAGTTCCGCGTGGAGCAGGGCCCTTTCTCGCTCGGGGCATGTCGCGGGCACCCGAAAAACGAGCCGTGACGAAGGGGCGCGGCCGGCGTCCCCGGCGCTTGGGTGCATTCCCCGAGCAGAGTTGATGGAGGCGCCGTGGCCGGGCGTCCGCCTCCGCCGTGGCGGGTGTCCGGGGCGCCCATGGAGGGGGCTGGCCTCCGTGGGGGAACGGATGGATCCCTCACTCCACAGCTGGGACGAAGCCGCGAAAGGTGCCGTTGTAGCCGGTACGGGCGGGGGACACGTGTCGCGGGAAGCAGGGTTCCCCGTGGGGAGGCCCCCAGGGTCAGGCCCCTGGCAACGGAAGGCTGAGCAAGCAGGCCCGGGCCCCGGCCCGGCTTTCGGGGCCGGCCCGGCCCCAGCTGCCGGCGCCAGGGAGGGGACCCCCGGAGGCTGAGGAGCGGGAGGCGTCGGCCTCCCCGGGGCCTGCCTCCCGGAGCTCCTCCTGGCGGTACCGGAACGCGGCGACACGCGATCCCGGATAGGGCCCCGAGGCGGCGGCCCTGCGGCCCTGTGGTGCCCGAAGTGTGTTCGCCGGGCGTTTTCCGGCCAATTCTCACGAGCGTTCTGCCCAAATCGGGATCGATTTGAGCGGATCGCTCGTGAGAATTTGCCGGCGTTGGGCAGCCCTGGTCAGCGCCCAGTTCCGCGTGGAGCAGGGCCCTTTCTCGCTCGGGGCATGTCGCGGGCACCCGGAAAACGAGCCGTGACGATGGGGCGCGGCCGGCGGCCCCGGCGCCGGGGTGCTTTCCCCGATCAGAGTTGATGGAGGCGCCATGGCCGGGCGTCCGCCTCCGCCGTGGCGGGCGTCCGGGGCGCCCATGGAGGGGGCTGGCCTCCGTGGGGGAACGGATGGATCCCTCACTCCACGGCTGGGACGAAGCCGCGAAAGGTTCCGTGGTCGCCGGGACTGTCGGGGGACTCGTGGCGCGGGACGCAGGGTTCCCCGAGGGGAGGCCCCCAGGCTCAGGCCCCTGGAAACGAAAAGGCTGAGCAAGCGGGCCTGGGCCCGGCCCCGGCTATCGGGGCCGGCCCGGCCCCAGCTGCAGGCGCCAAGGAGGGGACCCCAGGGGGCTGAGGAGCGGGAGGCGTCGGCCTCCCCGGGGCCTGCCTTCCGGAGCTCCTCCTGGTGGCGCCGGAACGCGACGACACGCGATCGCGGACAGGGCCCCGGGGGGGCGTTCCTGCGGCCCTGTGTTGCCCGAAGTGTATTCGCCGGGCGTTTTCCGGCCAATTCTCACGAGCGTTCGATTTGGGCAGAACACTCGTGAGAATTGGCCGGCGTTGGGCAGCCCTGGTCAGCGCCCAGTTCCGCGTGGAGCAGGGCCCTTTCTCGCTCGGGGCATGTCCGGCCACCCGGAAAACGAGCCGTGACGATGGGGCGCGGCCGGCGGCCACGGCGTCGGGGTGCTTTCCCCAAGCAGAGTTGATGGAGGCGCCGTGGCCGGGCGTCCGCCTCCGCCGTGGCGGGCATCCGGGGCGCCCATGGAGGGGGCTGGCCTCCGTGGGGGAACAGATGGATCCCTCACTCCACGGCTGGGACGAAGCCGCAAAAGGTGCCATTGCCGCCGGGACGGTCGGGGGCCTCGTGGCGCGGGACGCAGGGTTCCCTGTGGGAGGCCCCCAGGCTCAGGCCCCTGGCAACGGAAGGCTGAGCAAGCAGGTCCGGGCCCGGGCCCGGCTTTCGGAGCCGGCCCGGCCCCAGCTTCCGGCGCCAGGGAGGGGACCCCCGGAGGCTGAGGAGCGGGAGGCATCGGCCTCCCCGGGGCCTGCCTCCCGGAGCTCCTCCTGGCGGTGCCGGAACGCGGCGACACGCGATCCCGGACAGGGCACCGGGGCGGCGGCCCTGCGGCCCTGTGGTGCCCGAAGTGTGTTCGCCGGGCGTTTTCCGGCCAATTCTCACGAGCGTTCTGCCCAAATCGGGATCGATTTGGGCAGAACGCTCGTGAGAATTGGCCGGCGTTGGGCAGCCCTGGTCAGCGCCCAGTTCCGCTTGGAGCAGGGCACTTTCTCGCTCGGGGCATGTCGCGGGCACCCGGAAAACGAGCCGTGACGATGGGGCGCGGCCGGCGGCCTCGGCGCCGGGGTGCTTTCCCCGAGCAGAGTTGATGGAGGCGCCGTGGCCGGGCGTCCGCCTCCGCCGTGGCGGGCGTCCGGGGCGCCCATGGAGGGGGCTGGCCTCCGTGGGGGAACGGATGGATCCCTCACTCCACGGCTGGGACGAAGCCGCGAAAGTTGCCGTGGTCGCCGGAACGGTCGGGGGACTCGTGCCCCGGGACGCAGGGTTCCCCGTGGGGAGGCCCCCAGACTCAGGCCCCTGGCAACGGAAGGCTGAGCAAGCAGGCCCGGACCCGGGCCCGTGTTTCGGGGCCGGCCCGGCCCCAGCTGCCGGCGCCAGGGAGGGGACCCCCGGAGGCTGAGGAGCGGGAGGCGTCGACCTCCCCTGGGCCTGCCTCCCGGAGCTCCTCCTGGCGGTGCCGGAACACGGCGACACGCGATCCCGGACAGGGCCCCGGGGGGGCGGCCCTGTGGCCTTGTGGTGCCCGAAGTGGGTTCGCCGGGCGTTTTCCGGCCAATTCTCACGAGCGTTCTGCCCAAATCGGGATCGAATTGGGCAGAACGCTCGTGAGAATTGGCCGGCGTTGGGCAGCCCTGCTCAGCGCCCAGTTCCGCGTGGAGCAGGGCCCTTTCTCGCTCGGGGCATGTCGCGGGCACCGGGAAAACGAGCCGTGACGATGGGGCGCGGCCGGCGGCCCCGGCGCCGGGGTGCTTTCCCCGAGCAGAGTTGATGGAGGCGCCGTGGCCTGGCGTCCGACTCCGCCGTGGCGGGTTTCCGGGGCGCCCATGGAGGGAGCTGGCCTCGGTGGGGGAATGGATGGATCCCTCACACCACGGCTGGGACGAAGCCGCGAAAGGTGCTGATGTCGCCGGGACGGTCGGGGTCTCGTGGCGCGGGACGCAGGGTTCCCCGTGGTGAGGCCCCCAGGCTCAGGCCCCTGGCAACGGAAGGCTGAGCAAGCAGGCCCAGGCCCGGGCCCGGCTTTCGGGGCCAGCCCTTCCCCAGCGGCCGGCGCCAGGGAGGGGACCCCCGTAGCCTAAGAAGCGGGAGGCGTCTCCCTCCCCGGGGCCGCCTCCCGGATCTCCTCCTGGCGGTGCCGGAACGCGGCGACACGCTATCCCGGACAGGGCCAGGGGGCGGTGGCCCTGCGGCCCAGTGGTGCCCGAAGTGTGTTCGCCGGGCGTTTTCCGGCCAATTCTCACGAGCGTTCTGCCCAAATCGGGATCGATTTGGGCAGAACGCTCGTGAGAATTGGCCGGCGTTGGGCAGCCCTGGTCAGCACCCAGTTCCGCGTGGAGCAGGGCCCTTTCTCGCTCGGGGCATGTCGCGGGCACCCGAAAAACGAGCCGTGACGAAGGGGCGCGGCCGGCGGCCCCGGCGCTTGGGTGCATTCCCCGAGCAGAGTTGATGGAGGCGCCGTGGCCGGGCGTCCGCCTCCGCCGTGGCGGGCGTCCGGGGCGCCCATGGAGGGGGCTGGCCTCCGTGGGGGAACGGATGGATCCCTCACTCCACAGCTGGGACGAAGCCGCGAAAGGTGCCGTTGTAGCCGGTACGGGCGGGGGACACGTGTCGCGGGAAGCAGGGTTCCCCGTGGGGAGGCCCCCAGGGTCAGGCCCCTGGCAACGGAAGGCTGAGCAAGCAGGCCCGGGCCCCGGCCCGGCTTTCGGGGCCGGCCCGGCCCCAGCTGCCGGCGCCAGGGAGGGGACCCCCGGAGGCTGAGGAGCGGGAGGCGTCGGCCTCCCCGGGGCCTGCCTCCCGGAGCTCCTCCTGGCGGGTACCGGAACGCGGCGACACGCGATCCCGGATAGGGCCCCGGGGCGGCGGCCCTGCGGCCCTGTGGTGCCCGAAGTGTGTTCGCCGGGCGTTTTCCGGCCAATTCTCACGAGCGTTCTGCCCAAATCGGGATCGATTTGAGCGGATCGCTCGTGAGAATTTGCCGGCGTTGGGCAGCCCTGGTCAGCGCCCAGTTCCGCGTGGAGCAGGGCCCTTTCTCGCTCGGGGCATGTCGCGGGCACCCGGAAAACGAGCCGTGACGATGGGGCGCGGCCGGCGGCCCCGGCGCCGGGGTGCTTTCCCCGATCAGAGTTGATGGAGGCGCCATGGCCGGGCGTCCGCCTCCGCCGTGGCGGGCGTCCGGGGCGCCCATGGAGGGGGCTGGCCTCCGTGGGGGAACGGATGGATCCCTCACTCCACGGCTGGGACGAAGCCGCGAAAGGTTCCGTGGTCGCCGGGACTGTCGGGGGACTCGTGGCGCGGGACGCAGGGTTCCCCGAGGGGAGGCCCCCAGGCTCAGGCCCCTGGAAACGAAAAGGCTGAGCAAGCGGGCCTGGGCCCGGCCCCGGCTATCGGGGCCGGCCCGGCCCCAGCTGCAGGCGCCAAGGAGGGGACCCCAGGGGGCTGAGGAGCGGGAGGCGTCGGCCTCCCCGGGGCCTGCCTTCCGGAGCTCCTCCTGGTGGCGCCGGAACGCGACGACACGCGATCGCGGACAGGGCCCCGGGGGGGCGTTCCTGCGGCCCTGTGTTGCCCGAAGTGTATTCGCCGGGCGTTTTCCGGCCAATTCTCACGAGCGTTCGATTTGGGCAGAACACTCGTGAGAATTGGCCGGCGTTGGGCAGCCCTGGTCAGCGCCCAGTTCCGCGTGGAGCAGGGCCCTTTCTCGCTCGGGGCATGTCCGGCCACCCGGAAAACGAGCCGTGACGATGGGGCGCGGCCGGCGGCCACGGCGTCGGGGTGCTTTCCCCAAGCAGAGTTGATGGAGGCGCCGTGGCCGGGCGTCCGCCTCCGCCGTGGCGGGCATCCGGGGCGCCCATGGAGGGGGCTGGCCTCCGTGGGGGAACAGATGGATCCCTCACTCCACGGCTGGGACGAAGCCGCAAAAGGTGCCATTGCCGCCGGGACGGTCGGGGGCCTCGTGGCGCGGGACGCAGGGTTCCCTGTGGGAGGCCCCCAGGCTCAGGCCCCTGGCAACGGAAGGCTGAGCAAGCAGGTCCGGGCCCGGGCCCGGCTTTCGGAGCCGGCCCGGCCCCAGCTTCCGGCGCCAGGGAGGGGACCCCCGGAGGCTGAGGAGCGGGAGGCATCGGCCTCCCCGGGGCCTGCCTCCCGGAGCTCCTCCTGGCGGTGCCGGAACGCGGCGACACGCGATCCCGGACAGGGCACCGGGGCGGCGGCCCTGCGGCCCTGTGGTGCCCGAAGTGTGTTCGCCGGGCGTTTTCCGGCCAATTCTCACGAGCGTTCTGCCCAAATCGGGATCGATTTGGGCAGAACGCTCGTGAGAATTGGCCGGCGTTGGGCAGCCCTGGTCAGCGCCCAGTTCCGCTTGGAGCAGGGCACTTTCTCGCTCGGGGCATGTCGCGGGCACCCGGAAAACGAGCCGTGACGATGGGGCGCGGCCGGCGGCCTCGGCGCCGGGGTGCTTTCCCCGAGCAGAGTTGATGGAGGCGCCGTGGCCGGGCGTCCGCCTCCGCCGTGGCGGGCGTCCGGGGCGCCCATGGAGGGGGCTGGCCTCCGTGGGGGAACGGATGGATCCCTCACTCCACGGCTGGGACGAAGCCGCGAAAGTTGCCGTGGTCGCCGGAACGGTCGGGGGACTCGTGCCCCGGGACGCAGGGTTCCCCGTGGGGAGGCCCCCAGACTCAGGCCCCTGGCAACGGAAGGCTGAGCAAGCAGGCCCGGACCCGGGCCCGTGTTTCGGGGCCGGCCCGGCCCCAGCTGCCGGCGCCAGGGAGGGGACCCCCGGAGGCTGAGGAGCGGGAGGCGTCGACCTCCCCTGGGCCTGCCTCCCGGAGCTCCTCCTGGCGGTGCCGGAACACGGCGACACGCGATCCCGGACAGGGCCCCGGGGGGGCGGCCCTGTGGCCTTGTGGTGCCCGAAGTGGGTTCGCCGGGCGTTTTCCGGCCAATTCTCACGAGCGTTCTGCCCAAATCGGGATCGAATTGGGCAGAACGCTCGTGAGAATTGGCCGGCGTTGGGCAGCCCTGCTCAGCGCCCAGTTCCGCGTGGAGCAGGGCCCTTTCTCGCTCGGGGCATGTCGCGGGCACCGGGAAAACGAGCCGTGACGATGGGGCGCGGCCGGCGGCCCCGGCGCCGGGGTGCTTTCCCCGAGCAGAGTTGATGGAGGCGCCGTGGCCTGGCGTCCGACTCCGCCGTGGCGGGTTTCCGGGGCGCCCATGGAGGGAGCTGGCCTCGGTGGGGGAATGGATGGATCCCTCACACCACGGCTGGGACGAAGCCGCGAAAGGTGCTGATGTCGCCGGGACGGTCGGGGTCTCGTGGCGCGGGACGCAGGGTTCCCCGTGGTGAGGCCCCCAGGCTCAGGCCCCTGGCAACGGAAGGCTGAGCAAGCAGGCCCAGGCCCGGGCCCGGCTTTCGGGGCCAGCCCTTCCCCAGCGGCCGGCGCCAGGGAGGGGACCCCCGTAGCCTAAGAAGCGGGAGGCGTCTCCCTCCCCGGGGCCGCCTCCCGGATCTCCTCCTGGCGGTGCCGGAACGCGGCGACACGCTATCCCGGACAGGGCCAGGGGGCGGTGGCCCTGCGGCCCAGTGGTGCCCGAAGTGTGTTCGCCGGGCGTTTTCCGGCCAATTCTCACGAGCGTTCTGCCCAAATCGGGATCGATTTGGGCAGAACGCTCGTGAGAATTGGCCGGCGTTGGGCAGCCCTGGTCAGCACCCAGTTCCGCGTGGAGCAGGGCCCTTTCTCGCTCGGGGCATGTCGCGGGCACCCGAAAAACGAGCCGTGACGAAGGGGCGCGGCCGGCGGCCCCGGCGCTTGGGTGCATTCCCCGAGCAGAGTTGATGGAGGCGCCGTGGCCGGGCGTCCGCCTCCGCCGTGGCGGGCGTCCGGGGCGCCCATGGAGGGGGCTGGCCTCCGTGGGGGAACGGATGGATCCCTCACTCCACAGCTGGGACGAAGCCGCGAAAGGTGCCGTTGTAGCCGGTACGGGCGGGGGACACGTGTCGCGGGAAGCAGGGTTCCCCGTGGGGAGGCCCCCGGGGTCAGGCCCCTGGCAACGGAAGGCTGAGCAAGCAGGCCCGGGCCCCGGCCCGGCTTTCGGGGCCGGCCCGGCCCCAGCTGCCGGCGCCAGGGAGGGGACCCCCGGAGGCTGAGGAGCGGGAGGCGTCGGCCTCCCCGGGGCCTGCCTCCCGGAGCTCCTCCTGGCGGTGCAGGAACGCGGCGACACGCGATCCCGGATAGGGCCCCGGGGCGGCGGCCCTGCGGCCCTGTGGTGCCGAAGTGTGTTCGCCGGGCGTTTTCCGGCCAATTCTCACGAGCGTTCTGCCCAAATCGGGATCGATTTGAGCGGAACGCTCGTGAGAATTTGCCGGCGTTGGGCAGCCCTGGTCAGCACCCAGTTCCGCGTGGAGCAGGGCCCTTTCTCGCTCGGGGCATGTCGCGGGCACCCGGAAAACGAGCCGTGACGATGGGGCGCGGCCGGCGGCCCCGGCGCCGGGGTGCTTTCCCCGAGCAGAGTTGATGGAGGCGCCGTGGCCGGGCGTCCGCCTCCGCCGTGGCGGGCGTCCGGGGCGCCCATGGAGGGGGCTGGCCTCCGTGGGGGAACGGATGGATCCCTCACTCCACGGCTGGGACGAAGCCGCGAAAGGTTCCGTGGTCGCCGGGACTGTCGGGGGACTCGTGGCGCGGGACGCAGGGTTCCCCGAGGGGAGGCCCCCAGGCTCAGGCCCCTGGAAACGAAAGGCTGAGCAAGCGGGCCCGGGCCCGGGCCTGGCTTTCGGGGCCGGCCCGGCCCCAGCTGCCGGCGCAAGGGAGGGGAACCCCGGAGGCTGAGGAGCGGGAGGCGTCGGCCTCCCAGGGTCCTGCCTCCCGAAGCTCATCCTGGCGGCGCCGGAACGCGACGACACGCGATCGCGGACAGGAGTTCGGGGGGGCCGCCCTGCGGCCCAGTGGTGCCCGAAGTGTTTTCGCCGGGCATTATCCGGCCAATTCTCACGACTGTTCTGCCCAAATCGGGATCGATTTGGGCAGAACGCTCGTGAGAAATGGCCGGCGTTGGGCAGCCTTGGTCAGCGCCCAGTTCCGCGGGGAGCAGGGCCCTTTCTCGCTCGGGGCATGTCGCGAGCACCCGGAAAACGAGCCGTGACGATGAGGCGCGGCCGGCGGCCCCGGCGCCGGGGTGCTTTCCCCGAGCAGAGTTGATTGAGGGGCCGTGGCCGGGCGACCGCCTCTGCCGTGGTGGGCGTCCGGGGCACCCATGGAGGGGGCTGGCCTCCGTGGGGGAACAATGGATCCCTCACTCCACGGCTGGGACGAAGCCGCGAATGGTGCCGTTGTCGCCAGGACGGTCGGGGGACTCGTGGCGCGGGACGCAGAGTTCCCCGTGGGGAGGCCCCCAGGCTCAGGCCCCTGGCAACGGAAGGCTGAGCAAGCAGGCCCGGGCCCGGGCGCGGCTTTCGGGGCGGCCCGGCCCCAGCTGCCGGCGCCAGGGAGGGGACCCCCGAGGGCTGAGGAGCGGGAGGCATCGGCCTCCCCGGGGCCTGTCTCCCGGACACCTCCTGGCGGTGCCGGAACGCGGCGACACGCGATCCCGGACAGGGCCCCGGGGGGGCGGCCCTGCGGTTCTGTGGTGCCCGAAGTGTGCTCGCCGGGCGTTTTCCGGCCAATTCTCACGATCGTTCTGCCCAAATCGGGATCGATTTGGGCAGAACGCTAGTGAGAATTGGCCGGCGTTGGGCAGCCCTGGTCAGCGCCCAGTTGCGCGGGGAGCAGGGCCATTTCTCGCTCGGGGTATGTCGCGGGCACCCGGCAAACGAGCCGTGACGATGGGGCGCGACCGGCGGCCCCGGCGCCGGGGTGCTTTCCCCGAGCAGAGTTGATGGAGGCGCTGTGGCCGGGCGTCCGCCTCCGCCGTGGCGGGCGTCCGGGGCGCCTATGGAGGGGGCTGGCCTCCGTGGGGGAACGGATGGATCCCTCACTCCACGGCTGGGACGAAGCCGCGAAAGGTGCCGTGGTCGCCGGGACGGTCGGTGGACTCGTGGCGCGGGACGCGGGGTTCCCCGTGGGGAGGCCCCAGGCTCAGGCGCCTGGCAACGGAAGGCTGAGCAAGCAGGCCCGGGCCCGGGCCCGGCTTTCGGGGCCGGCCCAGCCCCAGCAGCATGCGCCAGGTAGGGGACCCCCGAGGCTGAGGAGCGGGAGGCGTCGGCCTCCCCGGGGCCTAGCTCCCGGAGCTCCTCCTGGCGGTGCCGGAACGCGGCGACACCCGATCCCGGACAGGGCCCCGGGGGGGCGGCCCTGCGGCCCTGTGGTGCCCAAAGTGGGTTCGCCGGGCGTTTTCCGGCCAATTCTCACGAGCGTTCGATTTGGGCAGAACTCTCGTGAGAATTGGCCGGCATTGGGCAGCCCTGGTCAGCGCCCAGTTCCGCGTCGAACAGGGCCCTATCTCGCTCGGGGCATGTCGCGGCCACCGGAAAAACGAGCCGTGACGATGGGGCGCAGCCGGCGGCCCCGGCGCCGGGGAGTTTTCCCCCAGCATAGTTGATGGAGGCGCCGTGGAAGGGAGTCTGCCTCCGCCGTGGCGGGCGGCTGGGGCGCCCGTGGAGGGGTGTGGCCTCTGTGGGGGAACAGATTGATCTCTCACTCCACGGCTGGGACGAAGCCGCGAAAGGTGCCGTGGTCGCCGGGACGTTCGGGGGACTCGTGGCGCGGGACGCGGGGTTCCCCGTGCCGAGGCCCCAGGCTCAGGCGCCTGGCAACGGAAGGCTGAGCAAGCAGGCCCGGGCCCGGGCCCGGCTTTCGGGGCCGGCCCGGCCCCAGCAGCATGCGCCAGGTAGGGGACACCCGAGGCTGAGGAGCGGGAGGCGTCGGCCTCCCCGAGGCCTGCCTCCCGGAGCTCCTCCTGGCGGTGCCGGAACGTGGCGACATGCGATCCCGGACAGGGCCCCGGGGGGGCGGCCCTGCGGCCCTGTGGTGCCCGAAGTGGGTTCGCCGGGCGTTTTCCGTCCAATTCTCACGAGCGTTCTGCCCAAATCTGGATCGATTTGGGCAGAACGCTCGTGAGAATTGGCCGGCGTTGGGCAGCCCTGGTCAGCGCCCAGTTCCGCGTGGAGCAGGGCCCTTTCTCGCTCGGGGCATGTCGCGGCCACCCGGCAAACGAGCCGTGACGATGAGGCGCAGCCGGATGCCCTGGCGCCGGGGTGCTTTCCCCGAACAGAGTAGATGGTGGCGCCGTGGCCGGGCGTCCGCCTCCACCGTGGCGGGCGTCCGGGGCGCCCATGGAGGGGGCTGGCATCCGTGGGGGAACGGATGGATCCCTCATTCCACGGCTGGGACGATGCCGCCAAATGTGCCGTTGTCGCCGGCACGGTCCGGGGACTCGTGGCGCGGGACGCAGGGTTCCCTGTGGGGAGGCCCCCAGGCTCAGGCCCCTGGCAACGGAAGGCTGAGCAAGCAGGCCCGGGCCCGGTCCCGGCTTTCCGGGCCGGCCCGGCCCCAGCTGCCGGCGCCAGGGAGGGGACCCCCGGAGGCTGAGGAGCGGGAGGCGTCGTCGTCCCTGGGGCCTGCCTCCCGGAGCTCCTCCTGGCGGTGCCGGAACGCGGCGACACGTGATCCCGGATAGGGCCCCGGGGGGGCGGCCGTGCGGCCCTGTGTTGCCCGAAGTGTGTTCGCCGGGCGTTTTCTGGCCAATTCTCACGAGCGTTCTGTACAAATCTTGACCGATTTGGGCAGAATGCTCGTGAGAATTGGCTGGCGTTGGGCAGCCCTGGTCAGCGCCCAGTTCCGCGTGGAGCAGGGCCCTTTCTCGCTCGGGGCATGTCGCGGGCACCCGGAAAACGAGCCGTGACGATGGGGCGCGGCCGGCGGCCCCGGCGCCGGGGTGCTTTCCCCGAGCAGAGTGTATGGAGGCGCCGTGGCCGGGCGTCCGCATCCGCCGTGGCGGGCGTCAGGGGCGCCCATGGAGGGGCTGGCCTCCGTGGGGGAACGGATGGATCCCTCATTCCACGGCTGGGACGAAGCCGCAAATGGTGCCGTTTTCCCCGGGACGGTCGGGGGACTCGTGGCGTGGGACGCGGGGTTCCCCGTGGGGAGGCCCCCAGGCTCAGGCCCCTGGCAACGGAAGGCTGAGCAAGCAGGCCCTGGCCCGGGCCCGGCTTTCGGGGCCGGCTCGGCCCCAGCTGCCGGCGCCAGGGAGGGGACCCCCGGAGTCTGAGGAGCGGGAGGCGTCGGCCTCCCCCGGGCCTGTCTCCCGGAACTCCTCCTGGCGGTGCCCGAACGCGGCGACACTCGATCCCGGACAGGGCCCCGGGGGGGCGGCCCTGCGGCCCTGTGGTGCCCCAAGTGGGTTCGCCAGGCGTTTTCCGGCCAATTCTCACTAGCGTTCTGCCCAAATCGGGATCGATTTGGGCAGAACGCTCTTGAGAATTGGCCGGCGTTGGGCAGCCCTGGTCAGCGCCCAGTTCCGCGTGGAGCAGGGCCCTTTCTCGCTCGGGGCATGTCGCGGGCACCCGGAAAACGAGCCGTGATGATGGGGCGCGGCCGGCGGCCCCGGCGCCGGGGTGCTTTCCCCGAGCAGAGTTGATGGAGGCGCGGTGGCCTGGCGTCCGCCTCCTCCGTGGCGGCGTCCGGGGCGCCCATGGAGGGGGCTGGCCTCCGTGGGGGAACGGATGGATCCCTCACTCCACGGCTGGGACGAAGCCTCGAAAGTTGCCGTGGTCGCCGGGACGGTCGGGGGACTCGAAGCGCGGGACTCCGGGTTCCCCGTGGGGAGGCCCCCCGGCTCAGGCCCCTGGCAACGGAAGGCTGAGCAAGCAGGCCCGGGCACGATCCCGGCTTTCGGGGCAGGCCCGGCCCCAGCTGCAGGCTCCAGGGAGGGGACCCCCGGAGGCTGAGGAGCGGGAGGCGTCGGCCTCCCCGGGGCCTGCTTCCCGGAGCTCCTCCTGGCGGTGCCAGAACGTGGCGACACGCGATACCGGACAGGGCACCGGGGGGGCGGCCCTGCGGCCCTGTGGTGCCCGAAGTGGGTTCGCCGGGCGTTTTCTGGCCAATTCTCACGAGCGTTCGATTTGGGCAGAACGCTCGTGAGAATTGGCCGGCGTTGGGCAGCCCTGGTCAGCGCCCAGTTCCGCGTGGAGCAGGGCCCTTTCTCGCTCGGGGCATGTCGCGGGCACCCGGAAAGCGAGCCGTGACGATGGTGCGCGGCCGGCGGCCCCTGCGCCGGGGTGCTTTCCCCGAGTAAAGTTGATGGAGGTGCCGTGGCCGGGCGTCCGCCTCCGCCGTGGCGGGTGTCCGAGCCGCCCATGGAGGGGGCTGGCCTCCGAGGGGGAACGGATGGATCCCTCACTCCACGGCTGGGACGAAGCCGCGAAAGGTGCCGTGGTCGCCGGGACGTTCGGGGGACTCGTGGCGCGGGACGCAGGGTTCCCCGTGGGGAGGCCCCCAGGCTCAGGCCCCTGGCAACGGAAGGCTGAGCAAGCAGGCCCGGTCCGGACCCGGCTTTCGTGGCCGGCCCGGCCCCAGCTGCCGAAGCCTGGGAGGGGAACCTCGCAGGCTGTGGAGCGGGAGGCGTCGGCCTCCCCGTGGCCTGCATCCCGGAGCT
Source organism: Meles meles (assembly GCF_922984935.1). NCBI lineage: Eukaryota > Metazoa > Chordata > Mammalia > Carnivora > Mustelidae > Meles > Meles meles. Next base: position 193,075 of record NW_025721135.1, read on the forward strand.
CCTCCTTGCGGTGCCGGAACGCGGCGACACGCGATCCCGGACAGGGCCCCGGGGGGGCGGCCCTGCGGCCCTGTGGTGCCCGAAGTGTGTTCTTCGGGCGTTTTCCGGCCAATTCTCACGAGCGTTCTGCCCAAATCGGGATCGATTTGGGCAGAACGCTCGTGAGAATTGGCCGGCGTTGGGCAGCCTTGGTCAGCGCCCAGTTCCGCGGGGAGCAGGGCCCTTTCTCGCTCGGGGCATGTCGCGGGCACCCGGAAAACGAGCCGTGACGATGGGTGCGGCCGGCGGCCCCGGCGCTGGGGTGCTTTCCCCAAGCAGAGTTGATGGAGGCGCCGTGGCCGGGCGTCCGCCTCCGCCGTGGCGGGCGTCCGGGACGCTCATGGAGGGGGCTGGCCTCCGTGGGGGAACGGATGGATCCCTCACTCCACGGCTGGGACGAAGCCGCGAAAGGTGCCGTTGTCGCCGGGACGGGCGGGGGATTCGTGGCGCGGGACGCAGGGTTCCCCGTGGGGAGGCCCCCAGGCTCAGGCCCCTGGCAACGGAAGGCTGAGCAAGCAGGCCCGGGCCCGGGCCCAGCTTTCGGGGCCGGCCCGGCCCCAGCTGCCGGCGCCAGGGAGGGGACCCCCGAGGGCTGAGGAGCGGGAGGCGTCGTCCTCCGCAGGGCCTGCCTCCCGGAGCTCCTCTTGGCGGTGCCGGAACGCGGCGACACGCGATCCCGGACAGGGCCCCGGGGGGGCGGCCCTGCGGCCCTGTGGTGCCCCAAGTGTGTTCGCCGGGCGTTTTCCGTCCAATTCTCACGAGCGTTCTGCCCAAATCGGGATCGATTTGGGCAGAACTCTCGTGAGAATTGGCCGGCATTGGGCAGCCCTGGTCAGCGCCCAGTTCCGCGTCGAACAGGGCCCTTTCTCGCTCGGGGCATGTCGCGGCCACCGGAAAAACGAGCCGTGACGATGGGGCGCAGCCGGCGGCCCCGGCGCCGGGGAGTTTTCCCCCAGCAGAGTTGATGGAGGCGCCATGGACGGGAGTCCGCCTCCGCCGTGGCGGGCGGCCGGGGCGCCCGTGGAGGGGTCTGGCCTCCGTGGGGGAACGGATTGATCTCTCATTCCACGGCTGGGACGACGCCGCGAAAGGTGCCATGGTCGCCGGGACGGTCTGGGGACTCGTGGCGCGGGACTCCGTGTTCCCCATGGGGAGGCCCCCAGGCTCAGGCCCCTGGAAACGGAAGGCTGACCAAGCGAGCCTGGGCCCGGTCCCGGGTTTCCGGGCCGGCCCGGCCCCAGCTGCCGGCGCCAAGGAGGGGACCCCCGGAGGCTGAGGAGCGGGAGGAGTTTGCCTCCCAGTGGCCTGCCTCCCGGACCTCCTCCTGACGGCGCCGGAACGCGGCAACACGCGATCCCGGACAGGGCACCGGGGGGGCGGCCCTGTGGCCCAGTGGTGCCCAAAGTGGGTTCGCCGGGCGTTTTCCGGCCAATTCTCACGAGCGTTCGATTTGGGCAGAAAACTCGTGAGAATTGGCCGGCGTTGGGCAGCCCTGGTCAGCGCCCAGTTCCGCGGGGAGCAGGGCCCTTTCTGGCTCGGGGCATGTCGCGGGCACCCGGAAAACGAGCCGTGACGATGGGGCGCGACCGGCGGCCCCGGTGCCGGGGTGCTTTCCCCGAGCAGAGTTGATGGAGGGGCCGTGGCCGGGCGTCCGCCTCTGCTGTTGTGGGCGTCCGGGGCACCCATGGAGGGGGCTGGCCTCCGTGGGGGAACAATGGATCCCTCACTCCACGGCTGGGATGAAGCCGCGAAAGGTGCCGTTGTCGCCAGGACGGTCGGGGGACTCGTGGCGCGGGACGCAGGGTTCCCCGTGGGGAGGCCCCCAGGCTCAGGCCCCTGGCAACGGAAGGCTGAGCAAGCAGGCCCGGGCCCGGGCGCGGCTTTCGGGGCCGGCCCGGCCCCAGCAGCCGGCGCCAGGGAGGGGACCCCCGGAGGCTGAGGAGCGGGAGGCGTCGGCCGCCCCGGGGCCTGCCTCCCGGAGCTCCTCCTGGCGTTGCCGGAACGCGGCGAAACGCGATCCCGGACAGGGCCCAGGGGGGGCGGCCTGCGGCCCTGTGGTGCCCGAAGTGTGTTCGCCGGGCGTTTTCCGGCCAATTCTCATGAGCGTTCTGCCCAAATCGGGATCGATTTGGGCAGAACGGTCGTGAGAATTGGCCGGCATTGGGCAGCCCTGCTCAGCGCCCAGTTCCGCGTGGAGCAGGGCCCTTTCTCGCTCGGGGCATGTCGCGGCCACCCGGCAAACGAGCCGTGACGATGGGGCGCGGCCGGCGGCCCCGGCGCCGGGGTGCTTTCCCCGAGCAGAGTTGATGGAGGCGCCGTGGCCGGGCGTCCGCCTCCGCCATGGCGGGCGTCCGGGGCGCCATAGGAGGGGGCTGGCCTCCGTGGGGGAACGGATGGATCCCTCACTCCACGGCTGGGACGAAGCCGCGAAAGGTGCCGTGGTCGCCGGGACGGGCGGGGGACTCGTTGCGCGGGACGCAGGGTTCCCCGTGGGGAGGCCCCCAGGCTCAGGCCCCTGGCAACGGAAGGCTGAGCAAGCAGGCCCGGGCCCGGTCCCGGCTTTCGGGGCCGGCCCGGCCCCAGCTGCCAGCGCCAGGGAGGGTCCCCCGAGGGCTGAGGAGCGGGAGGCGTCGGCCTCCCCGGGGCCTGTCTCCCGGAGCTCCTCCTGGCGGTGCCGGAACGCGGCGACACGCGATCCCGGACAGGGCCCCGGTGGGGCGGCCCTGCGGCCCTGTGGTGCCCGAAGTGTGCTCGCCGGGCGTTTTCCGGCCAATTCTCACGAGCGCTCTGCCCAAATCAGGATCGATTTGGGCAGAACGCTCGTGAGAATTGGCCGGCGTTGGGCAGCCCTAGTCAGCGCCCAGTTCCGCGTGGAGCAGGGCCCTTTCTCGCTCGGGTCATGTCGCGGGCACCCGGAAAACGAGCCGTGACGATGGGGCGCGGCCGGCGGCCCCGGCGCCGGGATGCTTTCCCCGAGTAGAGTTGATGGAGGCGCGGTGGCCGGGCGTCCGCCTCCTCCGTGGCGCGCGTCCGGGGCTCCCATGGAGGGGGCTGGCCTCCGTGGGGGAACGGATGGATCCCTCACTCCACGGCTGGGACGAAGCCGCGAAAGTTGCCGTGGTCGCCGGGACGGTCGGGGGACTCGAGGCGCGGGACTCCGGGTTCCCCGTGGGGAGGCCCCCCGGCTCAGGCCCCTTGCAACGGAAGGCTGAGCAACAGGTCAGGGCCCGGGGCCGGCTATCGGGGCCGGCCCGGCCCCAACTGCCGGCACCAGGGAGGGGGCCCCCGGAGGCTGAGGAGCGGGAGGCGTCGGCCTCCCCGGGGCCTGCCTCCCGGAGCTCCTCCTGGCGGTGCCGGAACGCGGCGACACGCGATCCCGGACAGGGCCCCGGGGGGGGCGGCCCTGCGGCCCTCTGTTGCCCGAAGTGGGTTCGCCGGGCGTTTTCCGGCCAATTCTCACGAGCGTTCTGCCCAAATCGGGATCGATTTGGGCAGAACGCTCGTGAGAATTGGCCGGCGTTGGGGAGACCTGGTCAGCGCCCAGTTGCGCGGGGAGCAGGGCCCTTTCTCGCTCGGGGCATGTCGCGGGCACCCGGAAAACGAGCCGTGACGATGGGGCGCGGCCGGCGGCCCCGGCGCCGGGGTCCTTTCCCCGAGCAGAGTTGATGGAGGCGCCGTGGCCGGGCGTCCGCCTCCGCCGTGGGGGGCGTCCAGGGCGCCCATGGAGGGGGCTGGCCTCTGTGGGGGAACGGTTTGATCTCTCACTGCACGGCTGTGACGAAGCCGCGAAAGGTGCCGTTGTGGCCGGGACGGGCGGGGGACTCGTGGCGCGGGACTCCGGGTTCCCCGTGGGGAGGCCCCCAGGCTCAGGCCCCTGGCAACGGAAGGCTGAGCAAGCGGGCCCGGGACCGGGCCCGGCTTTCGGGGCCGACCCGGCCCCAGCTGCCGGCGCCAGGGAGGGGACCCCCGGAGGCTGAGGAGCGGGAGGCGTCGGCCTCCCCTGAGCCTGCCTCCCGGAGCTCCTCCTGGCGGTGCCGGAACGCGGCGACACGCGATCCCGGACAGGGCACCGGGGGGGCGGCCCTGCGGCCCTGTGGTGCCCGAAGTGGGTTCGCCGGGCGTTTTCCAGCCAATTCTCACGAGCGTTCGATTTGGGCAGAACGCTCGTGAGAATTGGCCGGCGTTGGGCAGCCCTGGTCAGCGCCCAGTTCCGCGGGGAGCAGGGACCTTTCTCGCTCGGGGCATGTCGCGGGCACCCGGAAAACGAGCCGTGACGATGGGGCGCGGCCGGCGGCCCCGGCGCCGGGGTGCTTTCCCCGAGCAGAGTTGATGGAGGCGCCGTGGCCGGGCGTCCGCTCTCGACGTGGTGGGAGTCCGGGGCGCCCATGGTGGGGGCTGGCCTCCGTGGGGGAACGGATGGATCCCTCACTCCACGGCTGGGACGAAGCCGCGAAAGGTGCCGTTGTCGCCGGGACGGTCGGGGGACTCGTGGCGCGCGACGCGGGGTTCCCCGTGGGGAGGCCCCCAGGCTCAGGCCCCTGGCAACGGAAGGCTGAGCAAGCAGGCCCTGGCCCGGGCCCGGCTTTCGGGGCCGGCCCGGCCCCAGCTGCCGGCGCCAGGGAGGGTACCCCCGGAGGCTGAGGAGCGGGAGGCGTCGGCCTTCCCGGGGACTGCCTCCCGGAGCTCCTCCTGGCGGTGCCGGAACGCGACGACCCGCGATCCCGGACAGGGCCCCGGGGGGGCGGCCCTGCGGCCCTGTGGTGCCCGAAGTGGGTTCGCCGGTCGTTTTCCGGCTAATTCTCACGAGCGTTCTGCCCAAATCGGGATCGATTTGGGCAGAACACTCGTGAGAATTGGCCGGCTTTGGGCAGCCCTGGTCAGCGCCCAGTTCCGCGGGGAGCAGGGCCCTTTCTCGCTCGGGGCATGTCGCGTGCACCCGGAAAGCGAGCCGTGACGATGGGGCGCGGCCGGCGGCCCCGGCGTCAGGGAGTTTTCCCCCAGCAGAATTGATGGAGGCGCCGTGGACGGGAGTCCGCCTCCGCCGTGGCGGGCGGCCGGGGCGCCCGTGGAGGGGTCTGGCCTCTGTGGGGGAACGGATTGATCTCTCACTCCACGGCTGGGACGACGCCGCGAAAGGTGCCGTGGTCACCGGGACGGTCTGGGGACTCGTGGCGCGGGACTCCGTGTTCCCCATGGGGAGGCACCCAGGCTCAGGCCCCTGGAAACGGAAGGCTGACCAAGAGAGCCTGGGCCCGGTCCCGGCTTTCCGGGCCGGCCCGGCCCCAGCTGCCGGCGCCAAGGATGGGACCCCCGGAGGCTGAGTAGCGGGAGGCGTTGGCCTCCCAGGGGCCTGCCTCCCGGAGCTCCTCCTGGTGGCGCCGGAACGCGACGACATGCAATCGCGGACAGGGCCCCGGGGGGGGCGTTCCTGCAGCCCTGTGTTGCCCGAAGTGTATTCGTCGGGCGTTTTCCGGCCAATTCTCATGAGCGTTCGATTTGGGCAGAACGCTCGTGAGAATTGGCCGGCGTTGGGCAACCCTGGTCAGCGCCCAGTTCCACGTGGAGCAGGGCCCTTTCTCGCTCGGGGCATGTCGCGGCCACCCGGAAAACGAGCCGTGTCGATGGGGCGCGGCCGGGGGCCCCGGCACCGGGGAGTTTTCCCCGAGTAGGGTAGATGGAGGCGCCGTGGCCGGGCGTCCGCCTCTGACGTGGCGGGCGGCCGGGGAGCCCGTGGAGGGGGCTGGCCTCCGTGGGGGAACAGATTGATCTCTCACTCCACGGCTTGGACGACGCCGCGAAAGGTGCCGTAGTCTCCGGGACGGTCGGGGGACTCGTGGCGCGGCCCCACCTGCCGGCGCTAGGGAGGGGACCCACGGAGGCTGAGGAGCGGGAGGCGTCGGCCTCCCCGGGGCCTTCATCCCGGAGCTCCTCCTGGCGGCGCCGGAACGCGATGACACCCGATCGCGGACAGGCTCCCGGGGGGGCGGTCCTGCGGCCCTGTGTTGCCCGAAGTATGTTCGCCGGGCGTTTTCCGGCCTATTCTCATGAGCGTTCTGCCCAAATCGGGATCGATTTGGGCAGAACGCTCGTGACAATTGGCCGGCGTTGGGCAGCCCTGGTCAGTGCCCTGTTCCGCGTGGAGCAGGGCCCTTTCTCGCTCGGGGCATGTCGCGGCCACCCGGAAAACGAGCCGTGACAATGAAGGGCGGCCGGCGGCCACGGCGCCGTTGAGTTTTCACCGAGCAGAGTTGTTGGAGGCGCCGTGGCCGGGCGTCCGACTCCGCCGTGGCGGGCGGCCGTGGCGCCCATGGAGGGGGCTGGCCTCTGTGGGGGAAAGGATTAATCTCTCACCCCACGGCTGGAACGAAGCCGCGAAAGATGCCGTTGTCGCCGGGACGGTCGGGGGACTCGTGGCGCGGGACTCCGGGTTCCCCGTGGGGAGGCCCCCAGGCTCAGGCCCCTGGAAACGAAAGGCTGAGCAAGCGGGCCTGGGCCCGGGACTGGCTTTCGGGGCCGGCCCAGCCCCAGCTGCCTACGCCAGGGAGGGGACCCCCGGAGGCTAGGAGCAGGAGGCGTCGTCCTCACCGGGGCCTGCATCCCGGAGCTCCTCCTGGCGGTGCCGGAACGCGGTGACACGCGATCCCGGACAGGGCCCCAGGGGGGCGGCCCTGCGGCCCTGTGGTGCCCGAAGTGAGTTCGCCGGGCGTTGTCCGGCCAATTCTCACGAGCGTTCTGCCCAAATCGGGATCGATTTGGGCAGAACGCTCGTGAGAATTGGCCGGCGTTGGGCAGCCCTGGTCAGCGCCCAGTTCCGCGTGGAGCAGGACCCTTTCTCGCTCGGGGCATGTCGCGGGCACCCGGAAAACGAGCTGTGACGATGGGTCGCGGCCGGCGGTCCCGGAGCCGGGGTGCTTTCACCGAGCAGAGTTGATGGAGGCGCCGTGGTCGGGCGTCCGCCTCCGCCGTGGCGGGCGTCCGGGGCGCCCATGGAGGAGGCTGGCCTCCGTGGGGGAACGGATGGATCCCTCACTCCACGGCTGGGATGAAGCCGCGATAGGTGCCGTGGTCGCCGGGACGGTCGGGGGACTCGTGGCGCGGGACGCAGGGTTCCCCGTGGGGAGGCCCCCAGGCTCAGGCCCCTGGCAACGGAAGGCTGAGCAAGCAGGCCCGGGCCCGGGCTCGGCTTTCGTGGTCAGCCCGGCCCCAGCTGCCGGCGCCAGGGAGGGGACCCCGGAGGCTGAGGAGCGGGAGGCGTCGGCCTCCCCGAGGCCTGCCTCCCGGAGCTCCTCCTGGCGGTGCCGGAACGCGGCGACACGCGATACCGGACAGGGCCCCGAGGGGGCGGCCCTGCGGCCCTGTGGTGCCCGAAGTGTGTTCGCCGGGCGTTTTCCGGCCAATTCTCACGAGCGTTCTGCCCAAATCGGGATTGATTTGGGCAGAACGCTCGTGAGAATTGGCCGGCGTTGGGCAACGCTGGTCAGCGCCCAGTTCCGCGTGGAGCAGGGCCCTTTCTCGCTCGGGGCATGTCACGGGCACCCGGAAAACGAGCCGTGACGATGGGGCGCAGCCGGCGGCCCCGGCGCCGGGGTGCTTTCCCAGAGCAGAGTTGATGGAGGCGCCGTGGCCGGGCGTCCGCCTCCGACGTGGCGGGCGTCCGGGGCGCCCATGGAGGGGGCTGGCCTCCATGGGGGAACGGATGGATCCCTCACTCCACGGCTGGGACAAAGCCGCGAAAGGTGCTGTTGTCGCCGGGACGGTCGGGGGACTCGTGGCGCGGGACGCAGGGTTCCCCGTTGGGAGGCCCCCAGGCTCAGGCCCCTGGCAACGAAAGGCTGAGCAAGCAGGCCCGTGCCCGTGCCCGGTTTCGGGGCCGGCCCGGCCCCAGCTTCCGGCGCCAGGGAAGGGACCCCCGGAGGCTGAGGAGCGGGAGGCGTCGGCCTCCCAGGTGCCTGCCTCCCGGAGCTCCTCCTGGCGGCGCCCGAACGCGGCGACACGCGATCCCGGACAGGGCCCCGGGTGGGCGGCCCTGCGGCCCAGTGGTGCCCGAAGTGTGTTCGCGGGGTGTTTTCCGGCCAATTCTCAAGAGCGTTCTGCTCAAATCGGATCGATTTGTGCAGAACTCTCGTGAGAATTTGCCGGCATTGGGCAGTCCTTGTCAGCGCCCAGTTCCGCATCGAACAGGGCCCTTTCTCGCTCCGGGCATGTCGCGGCCACCGGAAAAATAGCCGTGACGATGGGGCGCAGCCGGCGGCCCCGGCGCCGGGGAGTTTTCCCCCAGCAGAGTTGATGGAGGCGCCGTGGACGGGCGTCCGCCTCCGCCGTGGCAGGCGGCCGGGGCGCCCGTGGAGGGGGCTGGCCTCTGTGGGGGAACGGATTGATCTCTCACTCCACGGCTGGGACGACGCCGCGAAAGGTGCCGTGGTCGCCGGGACGGTCTGGGGACTCGTGGCGCGGGACTCCGGGTTCCCCTTGGGGAGGCCCCCAGGCTCAGGCCCCTGGAAACGGAAGGCTGACCAAGCGGGCCTGGGCCCGGTCCCGGCTTTCCGGTCCGGCCCGGCCCCAGCTGCCGGCGCTAGGGAGGGGGCCCCCGGGAGCTGAGGAGCGGGAGGCGTCCGCCTTCCCGGGGCCTGCCTCCCGGTGCTCCTCCTGGCGGCGCCGCAACGCGACGACACGCGATCGCGGACAGGGCTTCGGGGGGGCGGCCCTGCGGCCCTGTGTTGCCCGAAGTGTGTTCGCCGGGCGTTTTCCGGCCAATTCTCACGAGTGTTCTGCCCAAATCGGGATCGATTTGGGCAGAACGCTCGTGAGAATTGGCCGGCGTTGGGCAGCCCTGGTCAGCGCCCTGTTCCGCGTGGAGCAGGGCCCTTTCTCGATCGGGGCATGTCGCGGGCACCCGGAAAACGAGCCAGGACGGTGGGGCGCGGCCAGCGCCCCGGCGCCGGGGAGTTCTCGCCGAGCAGAGTGTATGGAGGCGCCGTGGCCGGGCGTCCGCCTCCGCCGTAGCGGGCGGCCGGGGCGCCCGTGGAGGGGCTGGCCTCTGTGGGGGAACGGATTGATTTCTCACTCCACAGCTGGGATGAAGCCGCGAAAGGTGCCGTTGTCGCCGGGACGGTCGGGGGACTGGTGGCGCGGGACTCCGGGTTCCCCGTAGGGAGGCCCCAAGGCTGAGCTATCGGGCCTGTTGCAGGGCCCGGTTTTTGGGTCCGGCCCGGCCCCAGCTTCCAGCGCCAGGGAGTGTACCCCCGGAGGCTGAGGAGCGGGAGGCTTCGGCCTCCCCGGGGCCTTCCTCACGGAGCTCCTCCTGGCGGCGCTGGAACGCGACGACACGCGATCGCGGACAGGGACTGGGGGGGCGGCCCTGCGGCCCAGTGGTGCCCGAAGTGTGTTCGCCGGGCGTTTTCCGGCCAATTCTCACGAGCGTTCTGCCCAAATCGGGATCGATTTGGGAAGAACGCTCGTGAGAATTGGCCGGCGTTGGGCACCCCTCGTCAGCGCCCTGTTCCACGCGGAGAAGGGCCCTTTCTCGCTCGGGGCATGTCGCGGCCACCCGTAAAACGAGCCGTGATGATGGGGCGCTGCCGGCGGCCCCGACGCCGGGGAATTTTCCCTGAGCAGAGTGGATGGAGGCGCCGTGCCGGGCGACCGCCTCCGCCGTGGCAGGCGCCCGGGGCGCCGGTGGAGGGGGCTGGCCTCTGTGGGGGAACGGATTGATCTCTCACTCCACGGCTGGTACGAAGCCGCGAAAGGTGCCGTTGTCGCCGGGACGGTGGGGGGACTCGTGGTGCGGGACTCCGGTTTCCCCGTGGGGAGACCCCAGGCTCAGGCTCCTGGAAACGGAAGGCTGATGAAGTTGGCCTGGGCCCGCGCCCGGCTTTCGGGGCCGGCCCGGCCCCAGCTGCCGGCGCCAGGGAGTGGACCCCCGGAGGCTGAGGAGCGGGAGGCGTCGGCCTCCCCGGGGCCTGCCTCCCGGAGCTCCTCCTGGCGGCGCCGGAACGCGACGACACACGATCGCGGACAGGGCCCCGGGGGTCGGCCATGCGGCCCAGTGGTGCCCGAAATGTGTTCGCCGGGCGTTTTCCGGCCAATTCTCACGAGCGTTCTGCCCAAATCGGGATCGATTTGGGCAGAACGCTCGTGAGAATTGGCTGGCATTGGGCAGCCCAGGTTAGCTCCCAGTTCCACGTGGAGCAGGGCCCTTTTTCGCTCGGGGCATGTCGCGGCCACCCGGAAAACGAGCCGTGACGATGGGTCGCGTCCGGCGGCCCGGCGCCGGGGAGTTTTCCCCCGAACAGAGTTGATGGAGGCGCCGTGGCCGGGCGTCTGCCTCCGCCGTGGCGGGCGGGCGGGGCGCCCGTGGAGGGGGCTGGCCTCTTTGGGGGAACGGATTGATCTCTCATTCCACGGCTGGTACGAAGCCGCGGAAGGTGCCATTGTCGCCGGGAGGGTCGGTGGACTCGTGGCGCAGGACTCAGGTTTCCCCGTGTGGAGGACCCCAGGCTCAGGCCCCCTGGCAACGGAAGGCTGAGCAAGCAAGCCTGGGCCCGGGCCCGTCTTTCGGGGCCGGCCCGGCCCCAGCTGCCTACGCCTGGGAGGGGACCCCCGGAGGCTGTGGAGCGGGAGGCGTCGGCCTCCTCGGGGCCTGCCTCCCGGAGCTCCTCCTGGCGGCCCCGGAACGCGACGACACGCGATCATGGACAGGGCACCGTGGGGGCGGCCCTGTGGCCCAGTGGTGCCCGAAGTGTGTTCGCCTGGCATTTTCCGGCCATTTCTCACGAGCGTTCTGCTCAAATCGGGATCGATTTGGGCAGAACGCTCGTGAGAATTGGCCGGCGTTGGGCAGCCCTGTTCAGCGCCAAGTTCCGCGTGGAGCAGGGCCCTTTCTCCCTCGGGGCATGTCGCGGCAATCGGAAAACGAGCCGTGAGGATGGGGCACGGCCGGCGGTCCCGGCGCCGGGGAGTTTTCCCCGAGCAGAGTTGATGGAGTCGCCGTGCCGGGTGTCCGCCTCCGCCGTGGCGGGCGGTCGGGGCGCCCGTGGAGGGGGCTGGCCTCTGTGGGAGAACGGATTGATCTCTCACTCCACGGCTGGGACGAAGCCGCGAAAGGTGCCGTTGTCGCCAGGACGGTCGGGGGACTCGTGACGCGGGACTCCGGGTTCCCTGTGGGCAGGCCCCAAGGCTCAGGCTCCTGGCAACGGAAGGCTGAGCAAAGGGGACTGGGCCCGGGATCGGCTTTCGGGGCCGGCCCAGCCCCAGCTGCCGGCCCCAGGGAGGGGACCCCCGAAGGCTGAGGAGCGGGAGGCGTCGGCCTCCCCGGGGCCTTCCGCCTGGAGCTCCTCCTGGCGGCGCCGGAACGCGACGACACGCGATCGCGGACAGGGCCCCGGGGGGGCGGCCATGTGGCCCAGTGCTGCCCGAAGTGTGTTCGCCGGGCGTTTTCCGGCCAATTCTCACGAGCGTTCTGCCCAAATCGGGATCGATTTGGGGAGAACGCTCGTGAGAATTGGCCGGCGTTGGGCAGCCCAGGTCAGCGCCCAGTTCGCCTGGAGCAGGGCCCTTTCTCGCTCGGGACATGTCGTGGCAAACCGGAAAACGAGCCGTGACGATGGGGCGCGGCCGGCGGCCCCGGCGCCGTGGAGTTTTCCCCGAGCAGAGTTGATGGAGGTGCCGTGGCCGGGCGTCTGCCACCGCCGTGGCAGGCGGCCGGGGCGCCCGTGGAGGGGGCTGAACTCTGTGAGGAAACGGATTGATCTCTCACTCCACGGCTGGGACGAAGCCGCGAAAGCTGCCGCTGTCGCCGGGACGGTCGGGGGACTCGTGGCGCGGGACGCAGGGTTCCCCGTGGGGAGGCCCCCAGGCTCAGGCCCCTGGCAAAGGAAGGCTGAGCAAGCAGGCCCGTGCCCGGGCCCGGCTTTCGGGGCGGCCCGGCCCCAGCTGCCGGCGCCAGGGAGGGGAACCCCGGAGGCTGAGGAGCGGGAGGCGTGGGCCTCCCCGGGGCCTGCCTCCCGGAGCTCCTCCTGGCGGTGCCGAAACGCGGCGACACGCGATCCCGGACATGGCCCAGGGGGGGCGGCCCTGCGGCCCTGTGGTGCCCGAAGTGTGTTCGCCGGGCGTTTTCCGGCCAATTCTCACGAGCGTTCTGCCCAAATCGATCCCGATTTGGGCAGAACGCTCGTGAGAATTGGCCGGCGTTGGGCAGCCCTGGTCAGCGCCCAGTTCCGCGGGGAGCAGGGCCCTTTCTCGCTCGGGGCATAACTCGGGCACCCGGAAAACGAGCCTTGACGATGGGGCGCGGCCGGCGGCCACGGCGCCGGGGTGCTTTCCCCGAGCAGAGGTGATGGAGGCGCCGTGGCCGTGCGTCCGCCTCCGCCGTGTCGGGCGTCCGGGGCCCCCATGGAGGGGGCTGGCCTCCGTGGGGGACCGATGGATCCCTCACTCCACGGCTGGGACGAAGCCGCAAAAGGTGCCATAGTCGCCGGGACCGTCGGGGGCTCGTGGCGCGGGACGCGGAGTTCCCCGTGGGGAGGCCCCCAGGCTCAGGACCCTGGCAACCGAAGGCTGAGCTTGCGGGCCTGGGCCCGGTCCCGGCTTTCGGGGCCGCCCCGGCCCCAGCTGCAGGCGCCAGGGAGGGGAACTCAGGGGGCTGAGGAGCGGGAGGCGTCGGCCTCCCCGGGGCCTGCCTCCCGGAGCTCCTCCGGGTGGCGGGGAACGCGACGACACGCGATCACGGACAGGGCCCCGGGGGGGCGGTCCTGTGGCCATGTGTTGCCCGAAGTGTATTCGCCGGGCGTTTTCCGGCCAATTCTCTCGAGCGTTCGATTTGGGCAGAACGCTCGTGAGAGTTGGCCGGCGTTGGTCAGGCCTGGTCAGCGCCCAGTTCCGCGTAGAGCAGGGCCCTTTCTCGCTCGGGGCATGTCGCGGCTACCCGGAAAACGAGCCGTGACGATGGGGCGCGGCCGGCGTCCCCGGCGTCGGGGAGTTTTCCCCGAGCAGAGTTGATGGAGGCGCCGTGGCCGGGCGTCCGTCTCTGCCGTGGCTGGCGACCGGGGCACCCGTGGAGGGGGCTGGCCTCTGTGGGGGAACGGATTGATCTCTCACTCCACGGCTGGGACGAAGCCGCGAAAGGTGCCGTTGACTCCGGGATGGTCGGGGGACTCGAGGCGTGGGATTCCAGGTTCCCCGTGGGGAGGCCCCCAGGCCCAGGCCCCTGGCAACGGAAGGATGAGCAAGCGGGACTGGGCCCGGGCCCGGCTTTCGGGGCCGGCCCGTCCCCAGCTGCAGGCGCCAGGGAGGGGACCCCCGGGGGTTGAGGAGTGGGAGGCGTCGGCCTCCCCGGGGCCTGCCTCCCGGAGCTCCTCCTGGCGGCGCCGGAACGCGACGACATGCGATCGCGGACAGGGCACCGGGGTGCGCTCCTGCGGCCCTGTGGTGCCCGAAGTGTGTTCGCCGGGCGTTTTCCGGCCAATTCTCACGAGCGTTCTGCCCAAATCGGGATCGATTTGGTCAGAACGCTCGTGAGAATTGGCCGGCGTTTGGCAGCCCAGGTCAGCGCCCAGTTCCGCGTGGATCAGGGCCCTTTCTCCCTCGGGGCATGTCGCGGCCACCCGGAAAACGAGCCGTGACGATGGGGTGCGTCCGGCTGCCCCGGAGCCGGGGAGTTTTCCCCGAGCAGAGTTGATGGAGGCGCCGTGGCCTGGCCTCCGTCTCCGTCGTGGCGGGCAGCCGGGGCGCACGTGGAGGGGGCTGGCCTCTGTGGGGGAACGGATTGATATCTCACTCCACGGCTGGGACGAAACCGCGAAAGGTGCCGTTGTAGCCGGGACGGTCGGGGGACTCGTGGCACGGGACTCCGGGTTCCCCGTGGGGAGGCCCCCAGGCTCAGGCCCCTGGCAACGGAGGGCTGAGCAAGCGCGCCTGGGCCCGGGCCCGGCTTTCGGGGCCGGCCCGGCCCCAGCTGCCGGCGCCAGGGAGGGGACCCCCGGGGGCTGAGGAGCGGGAGGCGTCGGCCTCTCCGGGGCCTCCCTCCCAGTGCTCCTCCTGGCGGCCCCGGAACGCGACGACACGCGATCGCGGACAGGGCCCCGGGGGGGCGGTCCTGCGGCCCTGTTTTGCCCGAAGTGTATTCGCCGGGCGTTTTCCGGCAAATTCTCACGAGCGTTCGATTTGGGCAGAACGCTCGTGAGAATTGTCCGGCGTTGGGCAGCCGTGGTCAGCGCCAAGTTCCGCGTGGAGCAGGGCCCTTTCTCGCTCGGGGCATGTCGCGGGTACCCGGAAAACGAGCCATGACGATGGGGCGCGGCCGGCGGCCCCGGCGCCGGGGAGTTTTCCCCGAGCAGAGTTGATGGAGGCGCCGTGGCAGGGCGTCGGCCTCCGCCGTGGCGGGCGGCCGGGGCGCCCGTGGAGGGGTCTGGCCTCTGTGGGGGAACGGATTGATCTCTCACACAACGGCTGGGACGAAGCCGCGAAAGATGCCATGGTCGCCGGGACGGTCGGGGGACTCGTGGCGCGGGACTCCGGGTTCCCCGTGGGGAGGCCCCCAGGCTCAGGCCCCTGGAAACGAAAGTCTGAGCAAGCGGTCCTGGGCCCGTGCCTGGCTTTCGGGGCCGGCCCGGCCCCAGCTGCCGGCGCTAGGGAGGGGACCCACGGAGGCTGAAGAGCGGGAGGCGTCGGCCTCCCCGGGGCCTGCCTTCCGGAGCTCCTCCTGGCGGTGCCGGAACACGGCGACACGCGATCCCGGACAGGGCCCCGGGGGGGCGGCCCTGCGGCCCTGTGGTGCCCGAAGTGTGTTCGCCGGGCGTTTTCCGGCCAATTCTCACGAGCGTTTTTGCCCAAATCGGGATCGATTTGGGCAGAACGCTCGTGAGAGTTGGCCGGCGTGGGCACCCCTCATCAGCGCCCATTTCCGCGGGGAGCAGGGCCCTTTCTCGTTTGGGGCATGTCGCGTGCACCCGGAAAACGAGCCGTGACGAAGGGGCGTGGCTGGCGGCCCCGGCGCCGGGGTGCTTTCCCCGAGCAGAGTTGAAGGAGGCGCCGTGGCCGGGTGTCCGCGTCCGCCGTAGCGGGCGTCCGGGGCTCCCATGGAGGGGGCTGTCCTCCGTGGGGGAACGGATGGATCCCTCACTCCACGGCTGGGACGAAGCCGCGAAAGGTGCCGTTGTCGCCGGGACGGTCGGGGGACTCATGGCGCGGGACGCAGGGTTCCCCGTGGGGAGGCCCCCAGGCTCAGGCCCCTGGCAACGGAAGGCTGAGCAAGCAGGCCCGTGCCCGGGCCCGGCTCTCGGGGCCGGCCCGGCCCCAGCTGCCGGCGCCAGGGAGGGGACCCCAGGAGGCTGAGGAGCGGGAGGCCTCGGCCTCCCCGGGGCCTGCCTCCCGGAGCTCCTCCTGGCGATGCCGGAGCGCGGCGACATGCGATCCCGGACAGGGCCCCGGGGGGGCGGCCCTGCGGCCCTGTGGTGCCCGAAGTGTGTTCGCCGGGCGTTTTCCTGCCAATTCTCACGAGCGTTCTGCCCAAATCGGGATCGATTTGGGCAGAACGCTCGTGAGAATTGGCCAGCGTTGGGCAGCCCTGGTGAGCGCTCAGTTCCGCGGGGAGCAGGGCCCTTTCTCGCTCGGGGCATGTCGCGGGCACCCGGAAAACGAGCCGTGACGATGGGGCGCGGCCGGCGGCTCCGGCGCCGGGGTGCTTTCCCCGAGCAGAGTTGATGGAGGCGCCGTGGCCAGGCGTCCGCCTCCGCCGTGGCGGGCGTCCAGAGCGCCATGTAGGGGGCTGGCCTCCGTGGGAGAACGGATGGATCCCTCATTCCACGGCTGGTACGAAGCCGCGGAAGGTGCCGCTGTCGCCGGGATGGTCGGGGGACCCGTGGCGCGGGACGCAGGGGTCCCCGTGGGGAGGCCCCCAGGCTCAGGCCCCTGGCAACGGAAGGCTGAGCAAGCAGGCCCGGGCCCGGGCCCGGCTTTCGGGGCCTGCCCGACCCCAGCTGCCGGCGCCAGGGAGGGGACCCACGGAGACTGAGGAAAGGGAGGCGTCGGCCTCCCCGGGGCCTTCATCCCCGAGCTCCTCCTGGTGGCGCCGGAACGCGGCGACACGCGATCCCGGATAGGGACCCGGGGGGGCGGCCTTGCGGCCCTGTGGTGCCCGAAGTGTGCTCGCCGGGCGTTTTCCGGCCAATTCTCACGAGCGTTCTGCCCAAATCAGGATCGATTTGGGCAGAACGCTCGTGAGAATTGGCCGGCGTTGGGCAGCCCTAGTCAGCGCCCAGTTCCGCGTGGAGCAGGGCCCTTTCTCGCTCGGGGCATGTCGCGGGCACCCGGAAAACGAGCCGTGACGATGGGGCGCGGCCGGAGGCCCCGGCGCCGGGGTCCTTTCCCCGAGCAGAGTTGATGGAGGCGCCGTGGCCGGGCGTCCGCCTCCGCCGTGGCCGGCTTCCGGGGCGCCCATGGAGGGGGCTGGCCTCCGTGGGGGAACGGATGGATCCCTCACTCCATGGCTGGGACGAAGCCGCGAAAGGTGCCGTTGTCGCCGGAACGGTCGGGGGACTTGTGGCGCGGGACGCAGGGTTCCCCGTGGGGAGGCCCCCAGGCTCAGGCCCCTGGCAACGGAAGGCTGAGCAAGCAGTACCGGGCCCGGGCCCGGCTTTCGGGGCCGGCTCGGCCCCAGCTGCCGGCGCCAGGGAGGGGACCCCGGGAGGCTGAGGGGCGGGAGGCGTCGGCCTCCCAGTTGCCTGCCTCCCGGAGCTCCTCCTGGCGGCGCCGGAACACGACGACACGCGATCGCGGACAGGGCCCCGGGGGGGCGGCCCTGCGGCCCAGTGGTGCCCGAAGTGGTTCGCCGGGTGTTTTCTGACCAATTCTCAAGAGCGTTCTGCTCAAATCGGATCGATTTGTGCAGAACTCTCGTGAGAATTGGCCGGCATTGGGCAGTCCTTGTCAGCGCCCAGTTCCGCGTCGAACAAGGCCCTTTCTCGCTCGGGGCATGTCGCGGCCACCGGAAAAATAAGCCGTGACGATGGGACGCAGCCGGCGGCACCGGCGCCGGGGAGTTTTCCCCCAGCAGAGTTGATGGAGGCGCCGTGGACGGGCGTCCGCCTCCGCCGTGGCGGGCGGCCGGGGCGCCCGTGGAGGGGGCTGGCCTCTGTGGGGGAACGGATTGATCTCTCACTCCACGGCTGGGACGACGCCGCGAAAGGTGCCGTGGTCGCCGGGACGGTCTGGGGACGCGTGGCGCGGGACTCCGGGTTCCCCTTGGGGAGGGCCCCAGGCTCAGGGCCCTGGAAACGGAAGGCTGACCAAGCGGGCCTGGGCCCGGTCCCGGCTTTCCGGGCCGGCCCTGCCCCAGCTACCGGCGCCAGGGAGGGGGCCCCCGGGAGCTGAGGAGCGGGAGGCGTCGGCCTTCCCGGGGCCTGCCTCCCGGAGCTCCTCCTGGCGGCGCCGCAACGCGACGACACGCGATCGCGGACAGGGCTTCGGGGGGGCGGCCCTGCGGCCCTGTGTTGCCCGAAGTGTGTTCGCTGGGCGTTTTCCGGCCAATTCTCACGAGCGTTCTGCCCAAATCTGGATCGATTTGGGCAGAACGCTCGTGAGAATTGGCCGGCATTGGGCAGCCCTCGTCAGCGCCCAGTTATGCGTTGAGCAGGCCCCTTTCTCGCTCGGGGCATGTCGCGGCCACCCGGAAAACGAGCCGTGACGATGGGGTGCGGCCGGCGGCCCCGGCGCCGGGGAGTTTTCCCCGAGCAGAGTTGATGGAGGCGCCGTGGCGGGGCGTCCGCCTCCGTCGTGGTGGGCGGCCGGGGCGCCCGTGGAGGGGGCTGGCCTCTGTGGGAGAAAGGATTGATCTCTCACTCCACAGCTGGGACGACGCCGAGAAAGGTGCCGTTGTCTCCGTGATGGTCGCGGTACTGGTGGCGCGGGACTCCGGGTTCCCCGTGGGGAGGCCCCCAGGCTCAGGCCCCTGGCAACGGAAGGCTGAGCAAGCGGGCCTGGGCCCGGGCCCGGCTTTCGGGGCCGGCCCGGCGCCATTTGCCGGCGCCAGGGAGGGGACCGCCGGAGGCTGAGGAGCGGGAGGCGTCGGCCTCCCCGGGTCCTTCCTCCCGGAGCTCCTCCTGGCGGTGCTGGAACGCGACGACACGCGATCGCGGACAGGGCCCCGGGGCGGCGGTCCTGGGGCCCTGTGTTGCCCGAAGTGTGTTCGCCGGGTGTTTCCGGCCAATTCTCTCGAGCGTTCTGCTGAAATCGGGATCGATTTGGGCAGAACGCTCGTGAGAAAAGGCCGCCGTTGGGCAGCCCTGGTCAGCGCCCAGTTCCGCGTGGAGCAGGGCCCTTTATCGCTCGGGGCATGTCGCGGCCACCCGGAAAACGAGCCGTGACGATGGGGCGCGGCCGGCGGCCCGGGCGCCGGGGTGCTTTCCCCGAGCAGAGTTGATGGAGGCGCCGTGGCCGGGCGTCCTCCTCAGCCGTGGCGGGCGTCCGGAGCGCCCATGGAGGGGGCTGGCCTCCGTGGGGGAACCGATGGATCCCTCACTCCACGGCTGGGACGAAGCCGCGAAAGGTGCCGTGGTCGCCGGGACGGTCGGGGGACTCGTGCCGCGGGACGCAGGGTTCCCCGTGGGGAGGCCCACAGGCTAGGGGCCCTGGCAACGGAAGGCTGAGCAAGCAGGCCCGGGCCCGGGCCCGGCTTTCGGGGCCGGCCCGGCCCCAGCTGCCGGCGCCAGGGAGGGGACCCCCGGAGGCTGAGGAGCGGGAGGCGTCGGCCTCCCCGGGGCCTGCCTCCCGGAGCTCCTCCTGGCGGTGCCGGAACGCGGCGACACGCGATCCCGGACAGGGCCCCGGGGGGGCGGCCCTGCCGCCCTGTGGTGCCCGAAGTGTGTTTGCCGGGCGTTTTCCGGCCAATCTCACGAGCGTTCTGCCCAAATCGGGATCGATTTGGGCAGAACGCTCGTGAGAATTGGCCGGCGTTGGGCAGCCCTGGTCAGCACACAGTTCCGCGGGGAACAGGGCCCTTTCTCGCTCGGGGCATGTCGCGGCCACCCGGAAAACGAGCCGTGACGATGGGGCGCGGCCGGCGGCCCCGGCGCCGGGGGTCCTTTCCCCGAGCAGAGTTGATGGAGGCGCCGTGGTCGCGCGTCCGCCTCCGCCGTGGTGGGCGTCCGGGGCGCCCATGGAGGGGGCTGGCCTCCGTGGGGGAACGGATGGATCCCTCACTCCACGGCTGGGACGAAGCCGCGAAAGGTGCCGTGGTCGCCGGGACGGTCGGGGGACTCGTGGCGCGGGACGCGGGGTTCCCCGTGGGGAGGCCCCAGTCTCAGGCGCCTGGCAACGGAAGGCTGAGCAAGCAGGCCCGGGCCCGGGCCCGGCTTTCGGGGCCGGCCCGGCCCCAGCAGCATGCGCCAGGTAGGTGACCCCCGGAGGCTGAGAGCGGGAGGCGTCGGCCTCCCCGAGGCCTGCCTCCCGGAGCTCCTCCTGGCGGTGCCGGAACGCGGCGACACGCGATCCCGGACAGGGCCCCGGGGGGGCGGTCCTGCGGCCCTGTGGTGCCCGAAGTGGGTTCGCCGGGCGTTTTCCGTCCAATTCTCACGAGCGTTCTGCCCAAATCGGGATCGATTTGGGCAGAACGCTCGTGAGAATTGGCCGGCGTTGGGCAGCCCTGGTCAGCGCCCAGTTCCACGGGGAGCAGGGCCCTTTCTCGCTCGGGGCATGTCGCGGGCACCCGGAAAACGAGCCGTGACGATGGGGAGCGGCCGGCGGCCCCCGCGCCGGGGACTTTTCCCCGAGCAGAGTTGATGGAGGCGCCGTGGCAGGGCGTCCGCCTCCGCCCTGGGGGGAGGCCGGGGCGCCCGTGGAGGGCGCTGGCCTCTGTGGGGGAACGGATTGATCTCTCACACCACGGCTGGGATGAAGCCGCGAAAGATGCCGTTGTCGCCGGGACGGTCAGGGGACTCGTGGCGCGGGACTCCGGGTTCCCCGTGGGGAGGCCCCCAGGCTCAGGCCCCTGACAACGGAAGGCTGAGCAAGCGGGCCTGGGCCCGGGCCCGGGTTTCGGGGCCGGCCCGGCCCCAGCTGCAGGCGCCAGGGAGGGGACCCCCGGAGGCTGAGGAGCGGGAGGCGTCGGCCTCCCCGGGGCCTGTCTCCCGGAGCTCCTCCTGGCGGCGCCGGAACACGATGACACGCGATCCCAGACAGGGCCCCAAAGGGGCGGCCCTGCGGCCCTGTGGTGCCCGAAGTGTGTTCGCCAGGCGTTTTCCAGCCAATTCTAAAGAGCGTTCTGCCCAGATCGATTTGGGCAGAACGCTCGTGAGAATTGGCCGGCGTTGGGCAGCCCTTGTCAGCGCCCAGTTCCGCGTTGCGCAGGGCCCTTTCTCGCTCGGGGCATGTCGCGGCCACCCGGCAAACGAGCCGTGACGATGGGGCGAGGCCGGCGGCCCCGGCGCCGGTGTCCTTTCCCAAGCAGAGTGGATGGAGGCGCCGTGGCCGGGCGTCCGCTTCCGCCATGGCGGGCGTCCGGGGCGCCCATGGAGGGGCTTGCCTCCGTGGGGGAACGGATGGATCCCTCATTCCACGGCTGGGACGAAGCCGCGAAAGGTGCCGTTTTCCCCGGGACGGTCGGGGGACTCGTGGCGCGGGACGCGGGGTTCCCCGTGGGGAGGCCCCCAGGCTCAGGCCCCTGGCAACGGAAGGCTGAGCAAGCAGGCCCTGGCCCGGGCCCGGCTTTCGGGGCCGGCCCGGCCCCAGCTGCCGGCGCCAGGGAGGGGACCCCCGGAGGCTGAGGAGCGGGAGGCGTCGGCCTCCCCGGGGACTGCCTCCCGGAGCTCCTCCTGGCGGTGCCGGAACGCGACGACACGCGATCCCGGACAGGGCCCCGGGGGGGAGTCCCTGCGGCCCTGTGGTGCCCGAAGTGGGTTCGCCGCCGTTTTCCGGCCAATTCTCACGAGCGTTCTGCCCAAATCGGGATCGATTTGGGCAGAACGCTCGTGAGAATTGGCCGGCGTTGGGGAGCCCTGGTCAGCGCCCAGTTGCGCGGGGAGCAGGGCCCTTTCTCGCTCGGGGCATGTCGCGGGCACACGGAAAAAGAGCCGTGACGATGGGGCGCGGCCGGCGGCCCCGGCGCCGGGGTCCTTTCCCGAGCAGAGTGGATAGAGGCGCCGTGGCCGGGCGTCCGCCTCCGCCGTGGCGGTCGTCCGGGGCGCCCATGGAGGGGCTTGCCTCCGTGGGGGAACGGATGGATCCCTCATTCCACGGCTGGGACGAAGCCGCGAAAGGTGCCGTTTTCCCCGGGACGGTCGGGGACTCGTGGCGCGGGACACGGGGTTCCCCGTGGGGAGGACCCCAGGCTCAGGCCCCTGGCAACGGAAGGCTGAGCAAGCAGGCCCTGGCCCGGGCCCGGCTTTCGGGGCCGGCCCGGCCCCAGCTGCCGGCGCCAGGGAGGGGACCCCCTGAGGGTGAGGAGCGGGAGGCGTCGGCCTCCCCGGGGCCTGCCTCACGGAGCTCCTCCTGGCGGTGCCGGAACGCGACGACACGCGATCCCGGACAGGACCCAGGGGGGGAGTCCCTGCGGCCCTGTGGTGCCCGAAGTGGGTTCGCCGGGCGTTTTCCGTCCAATTCTCACGAGCGTTCTGCCCAAATCGGGATCGATTTGGGCAGAACGCTCGTGAGAATTGGCCGGCGTTGGGCAGCCCTGGTCAGCCACCAGTTCCGCGGGGAGCAGGGCCCTTTCTCGCTCGGGGCATGTCGCGGGCACCCGGAAAACGAGCCGTGATGATGGGGCGCGGCCGGCGGCCCCGGCGCCGGGGTGCTTTCCCCGAGCAGAGTTGATGGAGGCGCCGTGGCCGGGCGTCCGCCTCCGCCGTGGCGGGCGTCCGGGGCGCCCATGGAGGGGGCTGGCCTCCGTGGGGGAACGGATGGATCCCTCACTCCACGGCTGGGACGAAGCCGCGAAAGGTGCCGTGGTCGCCGGGACGGTCGGGGGACTCGTGGCGCGGGACGCAGAGTTCCCCGTGGGGAGGCCCCCAGGCTCAAGACCCTGGCAACGGAAGGTTGAGCAAGCAGGCCCGGGCCCGGGCCCGGCTTTCGGGGCCGGCCCGGCCCCAGCTGCCGGCGCCAGGGAGGGGACCCCCGGAGGTTGAGGAGCGGGAGGCGTCGGGCTCCCCGGGGCCTGCCTCACGGAGCTCCTCCTGGCGGTGCCGGAACGCGGCGACACGCGATCACGGACAGGGCCCCGGGGGGGCGGCCCTGCGACCCTGAGGTGCCCGAAGTGGGTTCGCCGCGCGTTTTCCAGCCAATTCTCACGAGCGTTCTGCCCAAAACGGGATCGATTTGGGCAGAACACTCGTGAGAATTGGCCGGCGTTGGGCAGCCCTGGTCAGCGCCCAGTTCCGCGTGGAGCAGGGCCCTTTCTCGCTCGGGGCATGTCGCGGGCACCCGGAAAACGAGCCGTGACGATGGGGCGCGGCCGGCGGCCCCGGCGCCGGGGTGCTTTCCCCGAGCAGAGTTGATGGAGGCGCCGTGGCCGGGCGTCCGCCTCAGCCGTGGCGGGCGTCCGGGGCGCCCATGGAGGGGGCTGGCCTCCGTGGGGGAACCGATGGATCCCTCACTCCACGGCTGGGACGAAGCCGCGAAAGGTGCCGTGGTCCCCGGGACGGTCGGGGGACTCGTGCCGCGGGACGCAGGGTTCCCCGTGGGGAGGCCCACAGGCTAGGGGCCCTGGCAACGGAAGGCTGAGCAAGCAGGCCCGGGCCCGGGCCCGGCTTTCGGGGCCGGCCCGGCCCCAGCTGCCGGCGCCAGGGAGGGGACCCCCGGAGGCTGAGGAGCGGGAGGCGTCGGCCTCCCCGGGGCCTGCCTCCCGGAGCTCCTCCTGGCGGTGCCAGAACGCCGCGACACGCGATCCCGGAGAGGGCCCCGGGGGGCGGCCCTGCGGCCCTGTGGTGCCCGAAGTGGGTTCGCCGGTCTTTTTCCGGCCAATTCTCACGAGCGTTCTGCCCAAATCGGGATCGATTTGGGCAGAACGCTCGTATGAATTGGCCGGCGTTTGGGAGCCCTGGTCAGCGCCCAGTTGCGCGGGGAGCAGGGCCCTTTCTCGCTCGGGGCATGTCGCGGGCACCCGGAAAACGAGCCGTGACGATGGGGCGCGGCCGGCGGCCCCGGCGCCGGGGTGCTTTCCCCGAGCAGAGTTGATGGAGGCGCCGTGACCGGGCGTCCGCCTCCGCCGTGGCGGGCGTCCGGGGAGCCCATGGAGGGGGCTGGCCTCCGTGGGGGAATGGATGGATCCCTCACTCCACGGCTGGGACGAAGCCGCGAAAGTTGCCGTTGTCGCCGGGACGGGCGGGGGACTCGTGGCGCGGGACGCAGGGTTCCCCGTGGGGAGGCCCCCAGGCTCAGGCCCCGGACATCGGAAGGCTGAGCAAGCAGGCCCGGGCCCGGGCCCGGCTTTCGGGCCCGGCCCGGCCCCAGCTGCCGGCGCCAAGGAGGGGACCCCCGGAGGCTGAGGAGCGGGAGGCGTCGGCCTCCCAGGGGCCTGCCTCCCGGAGCTCCTGCTGGCGGTGCCGGAACACGGCGACACGCGATCCCGGACAGGGCCCCGTGGGGGCGGCCCTGCGGCCCTGTGGTGCCCGAAGTGTGTTCGCCGGGCGTTTTCCGGCCAATTCTCACGAGCGTTCTGCCCAAATCGGGATCGATTTGGGCAGAACGCTTGTGAGAATTGGCCCGCTTTGGGCAGCCCTGTTCAGCGCCCAGTTCGGCGGGGAGCAGGGCCCTTTCTCGCTCGGGGCATGTCGCGGGCACCCGGAAAACGAGCCATGACGATGGGGCGTGGCCGGCGGCCCTGGGGCCGGTGTGCTTTCCCCGAGCAGAGTTGATGGAGGCGCCGTGGCCGGGCGTCCGCCTCCGCCGTGGCGGGTGTCCGGGGCGCCCATGGAGGGGGATGGCCTCGGTGGGGGAATGGATGGATCCCTCACACCACGGCTGGGACGAAGCCGCGAAAGGTGCCGATGTCGCCGGGACGGTCGGGGGACTCGTGGCGCGGGACGCAGGTTTCCCCGTGGGGAGGCCCCCAGGCTCAGGCCCCTGGCAACGGAAGGCTGAGCAAGCAGGCCCGGGCCCGGGCCCGGCTTTCGGGGCTGGCCCGGCCCCAGCGGCCGGCGCCAGGGAGGGGACCCCCGGAGGCTGAGGAGCGGGAGGCGTCGGCCTCCCCGGGGCCTGCATCCCGGAGCTCCTCCTGGCGGTGCTGGAACGCCGCGACATGCGATCCCGGACAGGGCCCCGGGGGGCGGCCCTGCGGCCCTGTGGTGCCCGAAGTGTGTTCGCCGGGAGTTTTCCGGACATTTCTCACGAGCGTTTTGCCCAAATCGGGATCGATTTGGCCAGAACGCTCGTGAGAATTGGCCGGCATTGGTCAGCCATGGTCAGCGCCCAGTTCCACGGGGCGCAGGGCCCTTTCTAGCTCGGGGGAAGACGCGGGCACCCGGAAAACGAGCCGTGACGATGGGGCGCGGCCGGCGGCCCTGGAGCCGGGGTGCTTTCCCCGAGCAGAGTTGATGGAGGCACCGTGGCCGGGCGTCTGCCTCCGCAGTGGCGGGCGTCCGGGGCGCCCATGGAGGGGGCTGGCCTCCGTGGGGGAACGGATGGATCCCTCACTCCACGGCTGGGACGCAGCCGCAAAAGGTGCCGTGGTCGCCGCGACGTTCGGGGGACTCGTGGCTCGGGACGCATGGTTCCCCGTGGGGAGGCCCCCCGGCTCAGGCCCCTGGCAACGGAAGGCTGAGCAAGCAGGCCCGGGCCCGGGGCCGGCTAACGGGGCCGGCCCGGCCCCAACTGCCGGCACCAGGGAGGGGACCCCCGGAGGATGAGGAGCGGGAGGCGTCGGCCTCCCCGGAGACTGCCTCCCGGAGCTCCTCCTGGCCGTGCCGGAACGCGACGACACGCGATCCCGGACAGGGCCCCAGGGGGGAGGCCCTGCGTCCCTGTGGTGCCCGAAGTGTGTTCGCCGGTCGTTTTCCGGCCAATTCTCACGAGCGTTCTGCCCAAATCGGGATCGATTTGGGCAGAACGCTCGTGAGAATTGGCCGGCGTTGGGCAGCCCTGGTCAGCGCCCAGTTCCGCGGGGAGCAGGGCCCTTTCTCGCTCGGGGCATGTCGCGGGCACCCGGAAAACGAGCCGTGACGATGGGGCGCGGCCGGCGGCCCCGGCGTCGCGGTGCTTTCCCCAAGCAGAGTTGATGGAGGCGCCGTGGCCGGGCGTCCGCATCCGCCGTGGCGGGCGTCCGGGGCGCCCATGGAGGGGGCTGGCCTCCGTGGGGGAACGGATGGATCCCTCACTCCACAGCTGGGACGAAGCCGCGAAAGGTGCCGTGGTCGCCGGGACGGTCGGGGTACTCGTGGCGCAGGACGCAGGGTTCCCATGGGGAGGCCCCCCGGATCAGGCCCCTGGCAACGGAAGGCTGAGCAAGCATGCCTGGTTCGGGGCCGGCTAACGGGGCCGGCCCGGCCCCAGCTGCCGGCACCAGAGAGGGGACCCCCGGAGGCTGAGTAGCGGGAGGCGTCGGCCTCCCCTGGGCCTGCCTCCCGGAGCTCCTCCTGGTGGTGCCGGAACGCGGCGACATACGATCCCGGACAGGGCCCCGGGGGGGCGGCCCTGCGGCCCTGTGGTGCCCGAAGTGGGTTCGCCGGGCGTTTTCCGGCCAATTCTCACGAGCGTTCTGCCCAAATCGGGATCGATTTGGGCAGAACACTCGTGAGAATTGGCCGGGGTTGGGGAGCCCTGGTCAGCGCCCAGTTGCGCGGGGAGCAGGGCCCTTTCTCGCTCGGGGCATGTCGCGGGGACCCGGAAAACGAGCCGTGACGATGGGGCGCGGCCGGCGGCCCGGCGCCGGGGTCCTTTCCCGAGCAGAGTGGATGGAGGCGTCGTGGCCGGGCGTCAGCCTCCGCAGTGGCGGGCGTCCGGGGCGCCCATGGAGGGGGCTGGCCTCCGTGGGGGAACGGATGGATCCCTCACTCCACGGCTGGGACGAAGCCGCAAAAGGTGCCGTGGTCGCCGCGACATTCGGGGGACTCGTGGCTCGGGACGCAGGGTTCCCCGTGGGGAGGCCCCCCGGCTCAGGCCCCTGGCAACGGAAGGCTGAGCAAGCAGGCCCGGGCCCGGGGCCGGCTAACGGGGCCGGCCCGGCCCCAACTGCCGGCACCAGGGAGGGGACCCCCGGAGGATGAGGAGCGGGAGGCGTCGGCCTCCCTGGAGACTGCCTCCTGGAGCTCCTCCTGGCCGTGCCGGAACGCGACGACACGCGATCCCGGACAGGGCCCCAGGGGGGAGGCCCTGCGGCCCTGTGGTGCCCGAAGTGTGTTCGCCGGTCGTTTTCTGGCCAATTCTCACGAGCGTTCTGCCCAAATCGGGATCGATTTGGGCAGAACGCTCGTGAGAATTGGCCGGCGTTGGGCAGCCCTGGTCAGCGCCCAGTTCCGCGGGGAGCAGGGCCCTTTCTCGCTCGGGGCATGACGCGGGCACCCGGAAAACGAGCCGTGACGATGGGGCGCGGCCGGCGGCCCCGGCGTCGGGGTGCTTTCCCCAAGCAGAGTTGATGGAGGCGCCGTGGCCGGCCGTCCGCCTCCGCCGTGGCGGGCGTCCGGGGCGCCCATGGAGGGGGCTGGCCTCCGTGGGGGAACGGATGGATCCCTCACTCCACAGCTGGGATGAAGCCGCGAAAGGTGCCGTGGTCGCCGGGACGGTCGTGGTACTCGTGGCGCAGAACGCAGGGTTCACATGGGGAGGCCCCCCGGATCAGGCCCCTGGCAACGGAAGCCTGAGCAAGCATGCCCGGTTCGGGGCCGGCTAACGGGGCCGGCCCGGCCCCAGCTGCCGGCACCAGAGAGGGGACCCCCGGAGGCTGAGGAGCGGGAGGCGTCGGCCTCCCCGGGGCCTGCCTCCCGGAGCTCCTCCTGGTGGTGCCGGAACGCGGCGACACACGATCCCGGACAGGGCCCCGGGGGGGCGGCCCTGCGGCCCTGTGGTGCCCGAAGTGGGTTCGCCGGGCGATTTCCGGCCAATTCTCACGAGCCTTCTGCCCAAATCGGGATCGATTTGGGCAGAACACTCGTGAGAATTGGCCGGCGTTGGGGAGCCCTGGTCAGCGCCCAGTTGCGCGGGGAGCAGGGCCCTTTCTCGCTCGGGGCATGTCGCGGGGACCCGGAAAACGAGCCGTGACGATGGGGCGCGGCCGGCGGCCCCGGCGCCCGGGTGCTTTCCCGAGAAGATTTGATGGAGGCCCCGTGGCCGGGCGTTCGCCTCCGCCGTGGCGGGCGTCCGGGGCGCCCATGGAGGGGGCTGGCCTCCGTGGGGGAACGGATGGATCCCCCACTCCACGGCTGGGACGAAGCCGCGAAAGGTGCCGTTGTCGCCAGGACGGTCGGGGGACTCGTGGCGCGGGACGCAGGGTTCCCCGTGGGGAGGCCCCCAGGCTCAGGCCCCTGGAAACGGAAGGCTGAGCAAGCAGGCCCGGGACCGGGCGCGGCTTTCGGGACCGGCCCGGCCCCAGCTGCCGGCGCCCGGGAGGGGACCCCCGGAGGCTGAGGAGCGGGAGGCGTCGGCCTCCCCGGGGCCTGCCTCCCGGAGCTCCTCCTGGCGCCGCCGGAACAAGATGACACGCGATCCCGGACAGGGCCCCCGAGGGGCGGCCCTGCGGCCCTGTGGTGCCCGAAGTGGGTTCGCCGATTGTTTTCCGGCCAATCCTCAAGAGCGTTCTGCCCAGATCGATTTGGGCAGAACGCTCGTGAGAATTGGCCGGCGTTGGGCAGCCCTGGTCAGCGCCCAGTTCCGCGTGGCGCAGGGCCAGTTCTCGCTCGGGGCATGTCGCGGCCACCCGACAAACGAGCCGTGACGATGGGGCGCGGCCGGCGGCCCCGGCGCCGGGGTCCTTTCCCGAGCAGAGTGGATGGAGGCGCCGTGGCCGGGCGTCAGCCTCCGCCGTGGCGGGCGTCCGGGGCGCCCATGGAGGGGCTGGCCTCCGTGGGGGAACGGATGGATCCCTCATTCCACGGCTGGGACGAGCCGCGAAAGGTGCCGTTTTCGCCGGTACGGTCGGGGGTCTCGTGGCGCGGGACGCGGGGTTCCCCGTGGGGAGGCCCCCAGGCTCAGGCCCCTGGCAACGGAAGGCTGAGGAAGCAGGCCCGGTCCGGATCCGGCTTTCGTGGCCGGCCCGGCCCCAGCTGCCGAAGTCTGGGAGGGGAACCTCGCAGGCTGTGGAGCGGGAGGCGTCGGCCTCCCCCGGGCCTGCCTCCCAGAGCTCCTCCTTGCGGTGCCGGAACGCAGCGACACGCGATCCCGAACAGGGCCCTGGGGCGGTAGCCCTGCGGCCCTGTGGTGCCCGAAGTGTGTTCTTCGGGCGTTTTCCGGCCAATTCTCACGAGCGTTCTGCACAAATCGGGATCGATTTGGGCAGAACGCTCGTGAGAAATGGCCGCCGTTGGGCAGCCTTGGTCAGCGCCCAGTTCCGCGGGGAGCAGGGCCCTTTCTCGCTCGGGGCATGTCGCGGGCACACGGAAAGCGAGCCGTGACGATGGGGCGCGGCCGGCGGCCCCGGCGCCGGGGTGCTTTCCCCGAGCAGAGTTGATGGAGGCGCCGTGGCCGGGCGACCGCGTCCGCCGTGGCGGGCGTCCGGGGCGCCCATGGAGGGGGCTGGCCTCCGTGGGGGAACGGATGGATCCCTCACTCCACGGCTGGGACGAAGCCGCGAAAGGTGCCGTGGTCGCCGGGACGGTCGGGGGTCTCGTGGCCGGGACGCAGGGTTCCCCGTGGGGAGGCCCCCAGGCTCAGGCCCCTGGCAACGGAAGGCTGAGCAAGCAGGCCCTGGCCGGGCCCGGCTTTCGGGGCCGGCCCGGCCCCAGCTGCCGACGCCTGGGAGGGGAACCTCGCAGGCTGTGGAGCGGGAGGCGTCGGCCTCCCCAGGGCCTGCCTCCCGAAGCTCCTCCTGGCGGTGCCGGAACGCGGCGACACGCGATCCCGGACAGGGCCGCGGGGGGGCGGCCCTGCGGCCCTGTGGTGCCCGAAGTGGGTTCGCCGGGCGTTTTCCGTCCAATTCTCACGAGCGTTCTGCCCAAATCGGGATCGATTTGGGCAGAACGCTCGTGAGAATTGGCCGGCGTTGGGCAGCCCTGGTCAGCGCCCAGTTCCGCGTCGAACAGGGCCCTTTCTCGCTCGGGGCATGTCGCGGCCACCGGAAAAACGAGCCGTGACGATGGGGCACAGCCGGCGGCCCCGGCGCCGGGGAGTTTTCCCCCAGCAGATTTGATGGAGGCGCCGTGGAAGGGAGTCCGCCTCCGCCGTGGCGGGCGGCCGGGGCGCCCGTGGAGGGGTCTGGCCTCTGTGGGGGAACGGATTGATCTCTCACTCCACGACTGGGACGAAGCCGCGAAAGATGCCGTTGTCGCCGGGACGGTCGGGGGACTCGTGGCGCGGGACGCGGGGTTCCCCGTGGGGAGGCCCCAGGCTCAGGCGCCTGGCAACGGAAGGCTGAGCAAGCAGGCCCGGGCCCGGGCCCGGCTTTCGGGGCCGGCCGGCCCCAGCAGCATGCGCCAGGTAGGGGACCCACGGAGGCTGAGGAGCGGCAGGCGTCGGCCGCCCCGGGGCCTTCATCCCGGAGCTCCTCCTGGCGGTGCCGGAACGCGGCGACACGCGATCCCGGACAGGGCACCGGGGGGGCGGCCCTGCGGCCCTGTGGTGCCCGAAGTGGGTTCGCCGGGCGTTTTCCGTCCAATTCTCACGAGCGTTCTGCCCAAATCGATCACGATTTGGGCAGAACGCTCGTGAGAATTGGCCGGTGTTGGGCAGCCCAGGTCAGCGCCCAGTTCCACGTGGAATAGGGCCCTTTCTCGCTCGGGGCATGTCGCGGCCACCCGGAAAACGAACCTTGACGATGGGGCGCGGCCGGCGCCCCAGCGCCAGGGAGTTTTCCCTGAGAAGAGTTGATGGAGGCGCCGTGGCCGGGCGTCCGCCTCCGTCGTGGTGGGCGACCGGGGCGCCTGTGGAGGGGGCTGGCCTCTGTGGGGGAACGGATTGATCTCTCACTCCACGGCTTGGACGACGCCGCGAAAGGTGCCGTTGTCTCCGGGACGGTCGGGGGACTCGTGGCGCGGGACTCCGGGTTCCCCGTGGGAAGGCCACCAGGCTCAGGCCCCTGACAACGGAAGGCTGAGCAAGCGGGCCTGGGCCCGGGCCCGGCTTTCGGGGCCGGCCCGGCCCGAGCTGCAGGCGCCAGGGAGGGGACCCACGGAGGCTGAGGAGCGGGAGGCGTCGGCCGCCCCGGGGCCTTCATCCCGGAGCTCCTCCTGGCGGCGCCGGAACGCGACGACACGCGATCGCGGACAAGGCCCCGGGGGGGCGGCCCTGCGGCCCAGTGGTGCCCAAAGTGTGTTCGCCGGGCGTTTTCCGGCCAATTCTCAAGAGCGTTCTGCCCAGATCGATTTGGGAAGAACGCTCGTGAGAATTGGCCGGCGTTGGGCAGCCCTGGTCAGCGCCCAGTTCCGCGTGGCGCAGGGCCCTTTCTCGCTCGGGGCATGTCGCGGCCACCCGGCAAAAGAGCCGTGACGATGGGGCGCGGCCGGCGGCCTCGGCGCCGGGGTCCTTTCCCGAGCAGAGTGGATGGAGGCGCCGTGGCCGGGCGTCCGCCTCCGCCGTGACGGGCGTCCGGGGCGCCCATGGAGGGGCTTGCCTCCGTGGGGGAACGGATGGATCCCTCATTCCACGGCTGGGACGAAGCCGCGAAAGGTGCCGTTTTCCCCGGGACGGTCGGGGGACTCGTGGCGCGGGACGTGGGGTTCCCCGTGGGGAGGCCCCCAGGCTCAGGCCCCTGGCAACGGAAGGCTGAGCAAGCAGGCCCTGGCCCGGGCCCGGCTTTCGGGGCCGGCCCGGCCCCAGCTGCCGGCGCCAGGGAGGGGACCCCCGGAGGCTGAGGAGCGGGAGGCGTCGGCCTCCCCGGGGACTGCCTCCCGGAGCTCCTCCTGGCGGCGCCGGAACACGATGACACGCGATCCCAGACAGGGCCCCCAAGGGGCGGCCCTGCGGCCCTGTGGTGCCCGAAGTGTGTTCGCTGGGCGTTTTCTGGCCAATTCTCAAGAGCGTTCTGCCCAGATCGATTTGGGCAGAACGCTCGTGAGAATTGGCCGGCGTTGGGCAGCCCTGGTCAGCGCCCAGTTCCGCGTGGCGCAGGGCCCTTTCTCGCTCGGGGCATGTCGCGGCCACCCGGCAAACGAGCCGTGACGATGGGGCGCGGCCGGCGGCCTCGGCGCCGGGGTCCATTCCCGAGCAGAGTGGATGGAGGCGCCGTGGCCGGGCGTCCGCCTCCGCCGTGGCGGGCGTCCGGGGCGCCCATGGAGGGGCTTGCCTCCGTGGGGGAACGGATGGATCCCTCATTCCACGGCTGGGACGAAGCCGCGAAAGGTGCCGTTTTCCCCGGGACGGTCGGGGGACTCGTGGCGCGGGACGCGGGGATCCCCGTGGGGAGGCCCCCAGGCTCAAGACCCTGGCAACGGAAGGTTGAGCAAGCAGGCCCGGGCCCGGGCCCGGCTTTCGGGGCCGGCCCGGCCCCAGCTGCCGGCGCCAGGGAGGGGACCCCCGGAGGCTGAGGAGCGGGAGGCGTCGGCCTCCCCGGGGACTGCCTCCCGGAGCTCCTCCTGGCGGTGCCGGAACGCGACGACACGCGATCCCGGACAGGACCCGGGGGGGAGTCCCTGCGGCCCTGTGGTGCCCGAAGTGGGTTCGCCGGGCGTTTTCCGTCCAATTCTCACGAGCGTTCTGCCCAAATCGGGATCGATTTGGGCAGAACGCTCGTGAGAATTGGCCGGCGTTGGGCAGCCCTGGTCAGCCACCAGTTCCGCGGGGAGCAGGGCCCTTTCTCGCTCGGGGCATGTCGCGGGCACCCGGAAAACGAGCCGTGACGATGGGGCGCGGCCGGCGGCCCCGGCGCCGGGGTGCTTTCCCCGAGCAGAGTTGATGGAGGCGCCGTGGCCGGGCGTCCGCCTCCGCCGTGGCGGGCGTCCGGGGCGCCCAAGGAGGGGGCAGGCCTCCATGGGGGAACGGATGGATCCCTCACTCCACGGCTGGGACGAAGCCGCGAAAGGTGCCGTGGTCGCCGGGACGGTCGGGGTACTCGTGGCGCGGGACGCAGTGTTCCCCGTGGGGAGGCCCCCAGGCTCAAGACCCTGGCAACGGAAGGTTGAGCAAGCAGGCCCGGGCCCGGGCCCGGCTTTCGGGGCCGGCCCGGCCCCAGCTGCCGGCGCCAGGGAGGGGACCCCCGGAGGCTGAGGAGCGGGAGGCGTCAGGCTCCCCGGGGCCTGCCTCCCGGAGCTCCTCCTGGCGGTGCCGGAACGCGGCGACACGCGATCACGGACAGGGCCCCGGGGGGGCGGCCCTGCGACCCTGAGGTGCCCGAAGTGGGTTCGCCGCGCGTTTTCCGGCCAATTCTCACGAGCGTTCTGCCCAAAACGGGATCGATTTGGGCAGAACACTCGTGAGAATTGGCCGGCGTTGGGCAGCCCTGGTCAGCGCCCAGTTCCGCGTGGAGCAGGGCCCTTTCTCGCTCGGGGCATGTCGCGGGCACCCGGAAAACGAGCCGTGACGATGGGGCGCGGCTGGCGGCCCCGGCGCCGGGGTGCTTTCCCCGAGCAGAGTTGATGGAGGCGCCGTGGCCGGGCGTCCGCCTCAGCCGTGGCGGGCGTCCGGAGTGCCCATGGAGGGGGCTGGCCTCCGTGGGGGAACCGATGGATCCCTCACTCCACGGCTGGGACGAAGCCGCGAAAGGTGCCGTGGTCGCCGGGACGGTCGGGGGACTCGTGCCGCGGGACGAAGGGTTCCCCGTGGGGAGGCCCACAGGCTAGGGGCCCTGGCAACGGAAGGCTGAGCAAGCAGGCCCGGGCCCGGGCCCGGCTTTCGGGGCCGGCCCGGCCCCAGCTGCCGGCGCCAGGGAGGGGACCCCCGGAGGCTGAGGAGCGGGAGGCGTCGGCCTCCCCGGGGCCTGCCTCCCGGAGCTCCTCCTGGCGGTGCCGGAACGCGGCGACACGCGATCCCTGACAGGGCCCCGGGGGGGCGGCCCTGCGACCCTGAGGTGCCCGAAGTGGGTTCGCCACTCGTTTTCCGGCCAATTCTCACGAGCGTTCTGCCCAAAACGGGATCAATTTGGGCAGAACGCTCGTGAGAATTGGCCGGCGTTGGGCAGCCCTGGTCAGCGCCCAGTTCCGCGTGGCGCAGGGCCCTTTCTCGCTCGGGGCATGTCGCGGGCACCCGGAAAACGAGCCGTGACGATGGGGCGTGGCCGGCGGCCCCGGCGCCGGGGTGCTTTCCCCGAGCAGAGTTGATGGAGGCGCTGTGGCCGGGCGTCCGCCTCAGCCGTGGCGGGCGTCCGGGGCGCCCATGGAGGGGGCTGGCCTCCGTGGGGGAAGGAATGGATCCCTCACTCCACGGCTGGGACGAAGCCGCGAAAGGTGCCGTGGTCGCCGGGACGGTCGGGGGACTCGTGCCGCGGGACGCAGGGTTCCTCATGGGGAGGCCCAGAGGCTAGGGCCCCTGGCAACGGAAGGCTGAGCAAGCAGGCCCGGGCCCGGGCCCGGCTTTCGGGGCCGGCCTGGCCCCAGCTGCCGGCGCCAGGGAGGGGACCCCCGGAGGCTGAGGAGCGGGAGGCGTCGGCCTCCACGGGGCCTGCCTCCCGGAGCTCCTCCTGGCGGTGCCGGAACGCGGCGACACGCGATCCCGGACAGGGCCCCGGGGGGGCGGCCCTGCGGCCCTGTGGTGCCCGAAGTGAGTTCGCCGGGCGTTTTCCGGCCAATTCTCACGAGCGTTCTGCCCAAATCGGGATCGATTTGGGCAGAACGCTCGTGAGAATTGGCCAGCGTTGGGCAGCCCTGGTCAGCGCCCAGTTCCGCGGGGAACAGGGCCCTTTCTCGCTCGGGGCATGTCGCGGGCAACCGGAAAACGAGCCGTGACGATGGGGCGCGGCCGGCGGCCCCGGCGCCGGGGTGCATTCCCCGAGCAGAGTTGATGGAGGCGCCGTGTCCTGGCGTCCGCCTCCGCCGTGGGGGGCGTCAGGGGCGCCCATGGAGGGGGCTGGCCTCCGTGGGGGAAGGGATGGATCCCTCACTCCACGGCTGGGACGAAGCCGCGAAAGGTGCCGTTGTCGCCAGGACGGTCGGGGGACTCGTGGCGCGGGACGCAGTGTTCCCCGTGGGGAGGCCCCCAGGCTCAGGCCCCTGACAACGGAAGGCTGTGCAAGCAGGCCCGGGCCCGGGCCCGGCCGCAGCAGCATGCGCCAGGTAGGTGACCCCCGGAGGCTGAGGAGCGGGAGGCGTCGGCCTCCCCGAGGCCTGCCTCCCGGAGCTCCTCCTGGCGGTGCCGGAACGCGGCGACACGCGATCCCGGACAGGGCCCCGGGGGGGCGGCCCTCGGCCCTGTGGTGCCCGAAGTGTTTTCGCCGGGCGTTTTCCGTCCAATTCTCACGAGCGTTCTGCCCAAATCGGGATCGATTTGGGCAGAACGCTCGTGAGAATTGGCCGGCGATGGGCAGCCCTGGTCAGCGCCCAGTTCCGCGGGGAGCAGGGCCCTTTCTAGCTCGGGGCATGTCGCGGGCACCCGGAAAACGACCCGTGACGATGGGGCGTGGCCGGCGGCCCCGGCGCCGGTGTGCTTTCCCCGAGCAGAGTTGATGGAGGCGCCGTGGCCGGGCGTCCGCCTCCGCCGTGGGGGGAGGCCGGGGCGCCCGTGGAGGGCGCTGGCCTCTGTGGGGGAACGGATTGATCTCTCACACCAGGGCTGGGACGAAGCCGCGAAAGATGCCGTTGTCGCCGGGACGGTCAGGGGACTCGTGGCGCGGGACTCCGGATTCCCCGTACGGAGGCCCCCAGGCTCAGGCCCCTGGAAACGAAGGGCTGAGCAAGCGGGCCTGGGCCCGGTCCTGGCTTTCGGGGCCGGCCCGGCCCCAGCTGCCGGCGCTAGGGAGGGGACCCCCGAGGGCTGAGGAGCGGGAGGCTTCGGCCGCCCCGGAGCCTTCATCCCGGAGCTCCTCCTGGCGCCGCCGGAACGCGACGACACGGGATCGCGGACAAGGCCCCGGGGGGGGCGGCCCTGCGGCCCAGTGGTGCCCGAAATGTGTTCGCCGGGCGTTTTCCGGCCAATTCTCACGAGCGTTCTGCCCAAATCGATCACGATTTGGGCAGAACGTTCGTGAGAATTTGCCGGCGTTGGGCAGCCCATGTCAGCGCCCAGTTCCACGTGGAGCAGGGCACTTTCTCGCTCGGGGCATGTCGCGGCCACCCGGAAAACGAACCTTGACGATGGAGCGCGGCCGGCGCCCCAGCGCCGGGGAGTTTTTGTTGAGCACAGTGTATGGAGGCGCCGTGGCCGGGCCTCCGCCTCCGTCGGGGTGGGCGGCTGGGGCGCCCGTGGAGGGGGCTGGCCTCTTTGGGGGTAAGGTTTGATCTCTCACTCCACGGCTGGGACGACGCCGCGAAAGGTGCCGTTGTCTCCGGGACGGTGGGGGACTTGTGGCGCGGGACTCCGGGTTCGCCGTGGGGAGGCCCCCAGGCTCAGGCCCCTGACAACGGAAGGCTGAGCAAGCGGGCCTGGGCCCTGGCCCGGCTTTCGGGGCCGGCCCGGCCCCAGCTGCCGGCGCCAGGGAGGGACCCCCGGAGGCTGAGGAGCGGGAGGCGTCGGCCTCCCCGGGGCCTGCCTCCCGGAGGTCCTCCTGGCGGCACCGGAACACGATGACACGCGATCCCGGACAGGGCCCCCAAGGGGCGGCCCTGCGGCCCTGTGGTGCCCGAAGTGTGTTCGCCGGGCGTTTTCCGGCCAATTCTCAAGAGCGTTCTGCCCAGATCGATTTGGGCAGAACGCTCGTGAGAATTGGCCGGCGTTGGGCAGCCCTGGTCAGCGCCCAGTTCCGCGTGGCGCAGGGCCCTTTCTCGCTCGGGGCATGTCGCGGCCACCCGGCAAACGAGCCGTGACGATGGGGCGCGGCCGGCGGCCCCGGCGCCGGGGTCCTTTCCCGACCAGAGTGGATCGAGGCGCCGTGGCCGGGCGTCCGCCTCCGCCGTGGCGGGCGTCCGGGGCGCCCATGGAGGGGCTTGCCTCCGTGGGGGAACGGATGGATCCCTCATTCCACGGCTGGGACGAAGCCGCGATAGGTGCCGTTTTCCCCGGGACGGTCGGGGGACTCGTGGCGTGGGACGCGGGGTTCCCCGTGGGGAGGCCCCCAGGCTCAGGCCCCTGGCAACTGAAGGCTGAGCAAGCAGGCCTGGGCCCGGGCCCGGCTTTCGGGGCCGGCCCGGCCCCAGCTGCCGGCGCCAGGGAGGGGACCCCCGGAGGCTGAGGAGCGGGAGGCGTCGGCCTCCCCGGGGCCTGCCTCCCGGAGCTCCTCCTGGCGGCGCCGGAACACGATGACACGCGATCCCGGCCAGGGCCCCCAAGGGGCGGCCCTGCGGCCCTGTGGTGCCCGTAGTGGGTTCGCCGGGCGTTTTCCGGCCAATTCTCAAGAGCGTTCTGCCCAGATCGATTTGGGCAGAACGCTCGTGAGAATTGGCCGGCGTTGGGCAGCCCTGGTCAGCGCCCAGTTCCGCGTGGCGCAGGGCCCTTTCTCGCTCGGGGCATGTCGCGGCCACCCGGCAAACGAGCCGTGACGATGGGGCGCGGCCGGCGGCCCCGGCGCCGGGGTCCTTTCCCGACCAGATTGGATGGAGGCGCCGTGGCCGGGCGTCCGCCTCCGCCGTGGCGGGCGTACGGGGCGCCCATGGAGGGGCTTGCCTCCGTGGGGGAACGGATGGATCCCTCATTCCACGGCTGGGACGAAGCCGCGAAAGGTGCCGTTTTCCCCGGGACGGTCGGGGGACTCGTGGCGCGGGACGCGGAGTTCCCCGTGGGGAGGCCCCCAGGCTCAGGCCCCTGGCAACGGAAGGCTGAGCAAGCAGGCCCTGGCCCGGGCCCGGCTTTCGGGGCCGGCCCGGCCCCAGCTACCAGCGCCAGGGAGGGGACCCCCGGATGCTGAGGAGCGGGAGGCGTCGGCATCCCCGGGGACTGCCTCCCGGAGCTCCTCCTGGTGGTGCCGGAACGCGACGACACGCGATCCCGGACAGGACCCCGGGGGGGAGTCCCTGCGGCCCTGTGGTGCCCGAAGTGGGTTAGCCGCCGTTTTCCGGCCAATTCTCACGAGCGTTCTGCCCAAATCGGGATCGATTTGGGCAGAACACTCGTGAGAAATGGCCGGCGTTGGGCAGCCTTGGTCAGCGCCCAGTTCCGCGGGGAGCAGGGCCCTTTCTCGCTCGGGGCATGTCGCGGGCACCCGGAAAACGAGCCGTGACGATGAGGCTCGGCCGGCGGCCCCGGCGCCGGGGTGCTTTCCCCCGAGCAGAGTTGATGGAGGCGCCGTGGCCGGGCGTACGCCTCCGCTGTGGCGGGCGTCCGGGGCGCCCATGGAGGGGGCTGGCCTCTGTGGGGGAACAGATTGATCTCTCACACAACGGCTGGGACGAAGCCGCGAAAGATGCCGTGGTCGCCGGGACGGTCGGGGGACTCGTGGCGCGGGACTCCGTGTTCCCCGTGGGGAGGCCCCCAGGCTCAGGCCCCTGGAAACGAAAGGCTGAGCAAGCGGGCCTGGGCCCGGGCCCGGCTTTCGGGGCCGGCCCGGCCCAAGCTGCATGCGCCAGGGAGGGGACCCCAGGGGGCTGAGGAGCGGGAGGCGTCGGCCTCCCCGGGGCCTGCCTTCCGGAGCTCCTCCTGGCGGCGCCGGAACGCGACGACACGCGATCGCGGACAGGGCCCCGGGGGCGCGGTCCTGCGGCCCTGTGTTTCCCGAAGTATATTCGCCGGGCGTATTCCGGCCAATTCTCATGAGCGTTCTGCACAAATCGTGATCGATATGGGCAGAACGCTCGTGAGAATTGGCCGGCGTTGGGCAGCCCTGGTCATCGCCCAGTTCCGCGTGGAGCAGGGCCCTTTCTCGCTCGGGGCATGTCGCGGGCACCCAGAAAACGAGCCGTGACGATGGGGCGTGGCCGGCGGCCCCGGCGCCGGGGTGCTTTCCCCGAGCAAAGTTGATGGAGGCGCCGTGGCCGGGCGTCCGCATCCGCCGTGGCGGACGTCCGGGGCGCCTATGGAGGGGGCTGGACTCCGTGAGGGAACGGATGCATCCCTCACTCCACGGCTGGGACGAAGCCGCGAAAGATGCCATGGTCGCCGCGACGGTCGGGGGAATCTTGGCGCGAGACGCAGTGTTCCCTGTGGGGAGGACCCCAGGCTCAGGCCCCTGGAAACGAAAGGCTGAGCAAGATGGCCTGGGCCCGGGCCTGGTTGTCGGGGCCGGCCCGGCCCCAGCTGCCGGCGCTAGGGAGGGGACCCACGTAGGCTGAGTAGCGGGAGGTATCTGACTACCCGGGGCCTTCATCCTGGAGCTCCTCCTGGCGGCGCCGGAACGCGATGACACGCGATCGCGGACAGGGCCCCGGGGGGGCGGCCCTGCGGCCCTGTGGTGCCCGAAGTGTGTTCGCCGGGCGTTTTTCCGGCCAATTCTCACAAGCGTTCTGCCCAAATCGGGATCGATTTGGGCAGAACGCTCGTGAGAATTTGCAGGCGTTGGGAAGCCCAGGTCAGCGCCCAGTTCCGCGTGGATCACCGCCCGTTCCCTCGCTCGGGGCATGTCGCGGCCACCCGGAAAACGAGCCTTGACGATGGGGCGCGGCCGGCGGCCCCGGTGCCGGGGAGTTTTTCCCGAGCAGAGTTGATGGAGACACCGTGGCCGGGCGTCCGCCTCCGCCGTGGCGGGCGTCCGGGGCGCCCATCGAGGGGGCTGGCCTCCGTGGGGGAACAGATGGATCCCTCACTCCACGGCTGGGACGAAGCCACAAAAGGTGCCGTTGTCACCGGGACGGTCAGGGGCCTCGTGGCGCGGGACGCAGGGTTCCCTGTGGGGAGGCCCCCAGGCTCAGGCCCCTGGCAACGGAAGGCTGAGCAAGCAGGACCGGGCCCGGGCCCGGCTTTCGGGGCTGGCCCGGCCCCAGCTGCCGTCGCCAGGGAGGGGACCCCCGAGGGCTGAGGAGCGGGAGGCGTCGGCCTCCCCATGGCCTGCCTCCCGGAGCTCCTCCTGGCGGCGCCGGAACGCGACGACACGCGATCCCGGACAGGTCCCCGGGGGGGGCGGCCCTGCGGCCCTGTGGTGCCCGAAGTGTGTTCGCCGGACGTTTTCCGGCCAATTCTCACGAGCGTTCTGCCCAAATCGGGATCGATTTGGGCAGAACACTCGTGAGAATTGGCCGGCGTTGGGCAGCCCTGGTCAGCGCCCAGTTCCGCGTGGAGCAGGGCCCTTTCTCGCTCGGGGCATGTCGCGGCCACCCGGAAAACGAGCCGTGACGATGGGGCGCGGCCGGCGGCCCCGGCGTCGGGGTGCTTTCCCCGAGCAGAGTTGATGGAGGCGCCGTGGCCGGGCGTACGCCTCCGCCGTGGCGGGCGTCCGGGGCGCCCATGGAGGGGGCTGGCCTCGGTGGGGGAATGGATGGATCCCTCACACCACGGCTGGGACGAAGCCGCGAAAGGTGCCGATGTCGCCGGGACGGTCGGGGTACTCGTGGCGCGGGACGCAGGTTTCCCCGTGGGGAGGCACCCAGGCTCAGGCCCCTGGCAACGGAAGGCTGAGCAAGCAGGCCCGGGCCCGGGCCTGGCTTTCGGGGCCGGCCCGGCCCCAGCTGCCGGCGCCAGGGAGGGGACCCCCGGAGGCTGAGGAGCGGGAGGCGTCGGCCTCCCCGGGGCCTGCCTCCCGGAGCTCCTCCTGGCGGTGCCGGAACGCCGCGACACGCGATCCCGGAGAGGGCCCTGGGGGGGCGGCCCTGCGGCCCTGTGGTGCCCGAAGTGGGTTCGCCGGGCGTTTTCCGGCCAATTCTCACGAGCGTTCTGCCCAAATCGGGATCGATTTGGGCAGAACGCTCGTATGAATTGGCCGGCATTTGGGAGCCCTGGTCAGCGCCCAGTTGCGCGGGGAGCAGGGCCCTATCTCGCTCGGGGCATGTCGCGGGCACCCGGAAAACGAGCCGTGACGATGGGGCGCGGCCGGCGGCCCGGCGCCGGGGTGCATTCCCCGAGCCGAGTTGATGGAGGCTCCGTGGCCGGGCGTCCGCCTCCGCCGTGGCGGGCGTCCGGGGCGCCCATGGAGGGGGCTGGCCTCTGTGGGGGAACGGATGGATCCCTCACTCCACGGCTGGGACGAAGCCGCGAAAGGTGCCGTGGTCGCCGGAACGGTCGGGGGACTCGTGCCGCGGGACTCAGGGTTCCCCGTGGGGAGGCCCCCAGGCTCAGGCCCCTGGCAACGGAAGGCTGAGCAAGCAGGTCCGGACCCGGGCCCGGGTTTCGGGGCCGGCCCGGCCCCAGCTGCCGGCGCCAGGGAGGGGACCTCCGGAGGCTGAGGAGCGGGAGGCATCGGCCTCCCCGGGGCCTGCCTCCCGGAGCTCCTCCTGGGGGTGCCGGAACGCGGCGACACGCGATCCCAGACAGGGCCCCGGTGGGGCGGCCCTGCGGCCCTGTGGTGCCCGAAGTGTGCTCGCCGGGCGTTTTCCGGCCAATTCTCACGAGCGTTCTGCCCAAATCGGGATCGATTTGGGCAGAACGCTCGTGAGAATTAGCCGGCGTTGGGCAGCCCTGGTCAGCGCCCAGTTCCGCGTGGAGCAGGGCCCTTTCTCGCTCAGGGTATGTCGCGGGCACATGGCAAACGAGCCGTGACGATGGGGCGCGGCCGGCGGCCCCGGCGCCGGGGTGCTTTCCCCGAGCAGAGTTGATGGAGGCGCTGTGGCCGGGCGCCCGCCTCCGCCGTGGCGGGCGTCCGGGGCGCCTATGGAGGGGGCTGGCCTCCGTGGGGGAACGGATGGATCCCTCACTCCACGGCTGGGACGAAGGCGCGAAAGGTGCCGTGGTCGCCGGTACGTTCGGGGCACTCGTGGCGCGGGACGCGGGGTTCCCCGTGGGGAGGCCCCAGGCTCAGGCGCCTGGCAACGGAAGGCTGAGCAAGCAGTCCCGGTCCCGGGCCCGGCTTTCGGGGCCGGCCCGGCCCCAGCAGCATGCGCCAGGTAGGGGACCACCGGGGGCTGAGGAGCGGGAGGCGTCGGCCTCCCCGGGGCCTGCCTCCCGGAGCTCCTCCTGGCGGTGCCGGAACGCGGCGACAAGCGATCCCGGACAGGGCCCCGAGGGGGGGGCTGCGGCCCTGTGGTGCCCGAAGTGGGTTCGCCGGGCGTTTTCCGTCCAATTCTCACGAGCGTTCTGCCCAAATCGGGATCGATTTGGGCAGAACGCTCGTGAGAATTGGCCGGCGTTGGGCAGCCCAGGTCAGCGCACAGTTCCGCGGGGAGCAGGGCCCTTTCTTGCTCGGGGCATGTCGCGGGCACCCGGAAAACGAGCCGTGACGATGGGGCGCGCCGGCGGCCCCGGCCCCGGGGAGTTTTCCCCGAGCAGAGTTGATGGAGGCGCCGTGGCCGGGCGTCCGCCTCCGCCGTGGGGGGCGGCCGGGGCGCCCGTGGAGGGCGCTGGCCTCTGTGGGGGAACGGATTGATCTCTCACACCACGGCTGGGACGAAGCCGCGAAAGATGCCGTTGTCGCCGGGACGGTCAGGGGACTCGTGGCGCGGGACTCCGGGTTCCCCGTGGGGAGGCCCCCAGGCTCAGGCCCCTGGAAACGAAAGGCTGAGCAAGCGGGCCTGGGCCCGGTCCTGGCTTTCGGGGCCGGCCCGGCCCCAGCTGCCGGCGCTAGGGAGGGCACCCACGGAGGCTGAGGAGCGGGAGGAGACGGCTGCCCCGGGGCCTTCATCCCGGAGCTCCTCCTGGCGGCGCCGGAACGCGACGACACGCGATCGCGGACAAGGACCCGGGGGGGCGGCCCTGCGGCCCTGTGGTGCCCGAAGTGTGTTCTCCGGGCGTTTTCCGGCCAATTCTCACGAGCGTTCTGCCCAAATCGGGATCGATTTGGGCAGAACGCTCGTGAGAATTGGCCGGCGTTGGGCAGCCCAGGTCAGCGCCCAGTTCCACGTGGAGCACCGCCCTTTCTCGCTCGGGGCATGTCGCCGCCACCCGGAAAACGTGCCGTGACGATGGGGCGCGGCCGGCGGCCCCGGCGCCGGGGAGTTTTCCCCGAGCAGAGTTGATGGTGGCGCCGTGGCCGGGCGTCCGCCTCCGTCGTGGCGGGCGGCCGGGTCGCCGTGGAGGGGGCTGGCCTCTGCGGGGGAACGGATTGATCTCTCACACCACGGCTGGGATGAAGCCGCGAAAGATGCCGTTGTCGCCGGGACGGTCGGGGGACTCGTGGCGCGGGACTCCGGGTTCCCCGTGGGGAGGCCCCCAGGCTCAGGCCCCTGGCAACGGAAGGCTGAGCAAGCAGGCCCGGTCCGGACCCGGCTTTCGTGGCCGGCCCGGCCCCAGCTGCCGAAGCCTGGGAGGGGATCCTCACAGGCTGTGGAGCGGGAGGCGTCGGCCTCCCCCAGGCCTGCCTCCCGGAGCTCCTCCTTGCGGTGCCAGAACGCGGCGACACGCGATCCCGGATAGGGCCCTGGGGCGGTGGCCCTGCGGCCCTGTGTTGCCCGAAGTGTGTTCTTCGGGCGTTTTCCGGCCAATTCTCACGAGCGTTCTGCCCAAATCGGGATCGATTTGGGCAGAACACTCGTGAGAAATGGCCGGCGTTGGGCAGCCTTGGTCAGCGCCCA
This sequence comes from Meles meles, assembly GCF_922984935.1. Lineage (NCBI taxonomy): Eukaryota > Metazoa > Chordata > Mammalia > Carnivora > Mustelidae > Meles > Meles meles. Next base: position 235,791 of record NW_025721135.1, read on the forward strand.
GTTCCGCGGGGAGCAGGGCCCTTTCTCGCTCGGGGCATGTCGCGGGCACCCGGAAAACGAGCCGTGACGATGAGGCGCGGCCGGCGGCCCCGGCGCCGGGGTGCTTTCCCCGAGCAGAGTTGATGGAGGGGCCGTGGCCGGCCGTCCGCCTCTGCCGTTGTGGGCGTCCGGGGCACCCATGGAGGGGGCTGGCCTCCGTGGGGGAACAATGGATCCCTCACTCCACGGCTGGGACGAAGCCGCGAAAGGTGGCGTTGTCGCCAGGACGGTCAGGGGACTCGTGGCGCGGGACGCAGGTTTCCCCGTGGGGAGGCCCCCAGGCTCAGGCCCCTGGCAACGGAAGGCTGAGCAAGCAGGCCCGGGCCCGGGCGCGGCTTTCGGGGCCGGCCTGGCCCCAGCGGCCGGCGCCAGGGAGGGGATCCCCGGAGGCTGAGGAGCGGGAGGCGTCGGCCTCCCCGGGGCCTGCCTCCCGGAGTTCCTCCTGGCGTTGCCGGAACGCGACGACACGCGATCCCGGACAGGTCCCCGGGGGGGCGGCCCTGCGGCCCTATGGTGCCCGAAGTGTGTTCGCCGGGCGTTTTCCGGCCAATTCTCACGAGCGTTCTGCCCAAATCGGGATCGATTTGGGCAGAACGCTCGTGAGAATTGGCCGGCGTTGGGCAGCCCTGGTCAGCGCCCAGTTCCGCGTGGAGCAGGGCCCTTTCTCGCTCGGGGCATGTCGCGGCCACCCGGCAAACGAGCCGTGACGATGGGGCGCGGCCGGCGGCCCCGGCGCCGGGGTGCTTTCCCCGAGCAGAGTTGATGGAGGCGCCGTGGCCGGGCGTCAGCTTCCGCCATGGCGGGCGTCCGTGGCGCCATAGGAGGGGGCTGGCCTCCGTGGGGGAACGGATGGATCCCTCACTCCCCAGCTGGGACGAAGCCGCGAAAGGTGCCGTTGTCGCCGGGACGGGCGGGGGACTCGTTGCGAGGGACGCAGGGTTCCCAGTGGGGAGGCCCCCAGGCTCAGGCCCCTGGCAACGGAAGGCTGAGCAAGCAGGCCCGGGCCCGGGCCCGGGTTTCCGGGCCGGCCCGGCCCCAGCTGCCGACGCCTGGGAGGGGAACCTCGCAGGCTGTGGAGCGGGAGGCGTCGGCCTCCCCGGGGCCTGCCTCCCGGAGCTCCTCCTGGTGGTGCCGGAACGCGGTGACACGCGATCCCGAACAGGTCCCCGGGGGGGCGGCCCTGCGGCCCTGTAGTGCCCGAAGTGTGTTCGCCGGGCGTTTTCCGGCCAATTCTCACGAGCGTTCTGCCCAAATCGGGATCGATTTGGGCAGAACGCTCGTGAGAATTGGCCGGCGTTGGGGAGCCCTGGTCAGGGCCCAGTTGCGCGCGGGGAGCAGGGCCCTTTCTCGCTCGGGGCATGTCGCGGGCACCCGGAAAAAGAGCCGTGACGATGGGGTGCGGCCGGCGGCCCCGGCGCCGGGGTGCTTTCCACGAGCAGAGTTGATGGAGGCGCCGTGGCCGGGCGTCCGCCTCCGCCGTGGCGGGCGTCCGGGGCGCCCATGGAGGGGGCTGGCCTCCGTGGGGGAACAGATGGATCCCTCACTCCACGGCTGGGACGAAGCCGCGAAAGGTGCCGTGGTCGCCGGGACGGTCGGTGGACTCGTGCCGCGGGATGCAGTGTTCCCTGTGGGGAGGCCCCCCGGCTCAGGCCCCTGGCAACGGAAGGCTGAGCAAGCAGGACTGGACCCGGGCCCGGATTTCGGGGCCGGCCCGGCCCCAGCTGCCGGCGCCAGGGAGGGGACCCCCGGAGGCTTAGGAGCGGGAAGCATCGGCCTCCACGGGGCCTGCCTCCCGGAGCTCCTCCTGGCGGTGCCGGAACGCGGCGACACGCGATCCCGGACAGGGCCCCGAGGCGGCGGCCCTGCGGCCCTGTGGTGCCCGAAGTTTGTTCGCCAGGCGTTTTCCGGCTAATTCTCACGAGCGTTCTGCCCAAATCGGGATCGATTTGGGCAGAACGCTCGTGAGAATTGGCCGGCGTTGGGCAGCCCTGGTCAGCGCCCAGTTCCGCGAGAAGCAGGGCCCTTTCTCACTCGGGGCATGTCGCGGGCACCCGGAAAACGAGCCGTGAAGATGGGGCGCGGCCGGCGTCCCCGAGGCCGGGGTACTTTCCCCGTGCAGAGTTGATGGAGGCGCCGTGGCCGGGCGTCCGCTTCCGCCGTGGCGGGCGTCCGGGGCGCCCATGGAGTTGGCTGGCCTCCGTGGGGGAACGGATGGATCCCTCACTCCACGGCTGGGACAAAGCCGCGAAAGGTGCCGTTGTCGCCGGGACGGTCGGGGGACTCGTGGCGCGGGAAGCAAGGTTCCCCGTGTGGAGGCCCCCAGGGTCAGGCCCCTGGCAACGGAAGGCTGAGCAAGCAGTCCCGGGACCCGGCCCGGTTTCGGGACCGGCCCGGCCCCAGCTGCCGGCGCCAGGGAGGTTACCCCCGGAGGCTGAGGAGCGGGAGGCGTCGGCCTCCCCGGGGCCTTAATCCCGGAGCTCCTCCTGGCGGCGCCGGAACGCGACGACAGGCGATCGCGGACATGGCCCCGGGGGGGCGGTCCTGCGGCCCTGTGTTGCCCGAAGTATGTTCGCCGGGCGTTTTCCGGCCAATTCTCATGAGCGTTCTGCCCAAATCGGGATCGATTTGGGCAGAACGCTCGTGAGAATTGGCGGGCGTTGGGCAGCCCTGGTCAGCGCCCAGTTCCGCGGGGAACAGGGCCCTTTCTCGCTCGGGGCATGTCGCGGGCACCCGGAAAACGAGCCGTGACGATGGGGCGCGACCGGCGGCCCCGGCGCCGGGGTGCTTTCCCCGAGCAGAGTTGATGGAGGCGCCGTGGCCGGGCGTCCGCCTCCTCCGTGGCGGGAGTCCGGGGCGCCCATGGAGGGGGCTGGCCTCCGTGGGAGAACGGATGGATCCCTCACTCCACGGCTGGGACGAAGCCGCGAAAGGTGCCGTTGTCGCCGGGACGGTCAGGGGACTCGTTGCGCGGGACGCAGGGTTCCCCGTGGGGAGGCCCCCAGTCTCAAGCCCCTGGCAACGGAAGGCTGAGCAAGCAGGCCCGGGCCCGGGCCCTGCTTTCGGGGCCGGCCCGGCCCCAGCTGCCAGCGCCAGGGAGGGGACCCCCGAGGGCTGAGGAGCGGGAGGCGTCGGCCTCCCCGGGGCCTGTCTCCCGGACACCTCCTGGCGTTGCCGGAACGCGGCGACACGCGATCCCGGACAGGGCCCCGGGGGGGCGGCCCTGCGGTCCTGTGGTGCCCGAAGTGTGCTCGCCGGGCGTTTTCCGGCCAATTCTCACGAGCGTTCTGCCCAAATCGGGATCGATTTGGGCAGAACGCTCGTGAGAATTGGCCGGCGTTGGGCAGCCCTGGTCAGCGCCCAGTTCCGCGTGGAGCAGGGCCCTTTCTCGCTCGGGGTATGTCGCGGGCACCCGGCAAACGAGCCGTGACGATGGGGCGCGGCCGGCGGACCCGGCGCCGGGGTGCTTTCCCTGAGCAGAGTTGATGGAGGCGCTGTGGCCAGGCGTCCGCCTCCGCCGTGGCGGGCGTCCGGGGCGCCTATGGAGGGGGCTGGCCTCCGTGGGGGAACGGATGGATCCCTCACTCCACGGCTGGGACGAAGCCGCGAAAGGTGCCGTGGTCGCCGGGACGGTCGGGGGACTCGTGGCGCGGGACGCGGGGTTCCCCGTGGGGAGGCCCCAGGCTCAGGCACCTGGCAACGGAAGGCTGAGCAAGCAGGCCCGGGCCCGGGCCCGGCTTTCGGGGCCGGCCCGGCCCCAGCAGCATGCGCCAGGTAGGGGACCCCCGGAGGCTGAGGAGCGGGAGGCGTCGGCCTCCCTGGGGCCTGCCTCCCGGAGCTCCTCCTGGCGGTGCCGGAACGCGGCGACACCCGATCCCGGACAGGGCCCCGGGTGGCGGCCCTGCGGCCCTGTGGTGCCCGAAGTGGGTTCGCCGGGGGTTTTCCGTCCAATTCTCACGAGCGTTCTGCCCAAATCGGGATCGATTTGGGCAGAACGCTCGTGAGAATTGGCCGGCGTTGGGCAGCCCTGGTCAGCGCCCAGTTCCGCGTGGAGCAGGGCCCTTTCTCGCTCGGGGTATGTCGCAGGCACCCGGCAAACGAGCCGTGACGATGGGGCGCGGCCGGCGGCCCCGGCGCCGGGGTGCTTTCCCCGAGCAGAGTAGATGGAGGCGCTGTGGCCGGCGTCCGCCTCCGCCGTGGCGGGCGTCCGGGGCGCCCATGGAGGGGTCTGGCCTCCGTGGGGGAACGGATGGATCCCTCACTACACGGCTGGAACGAAGCCGAGAAAGTTGCCATTGTCGCCGGGTCGGGCGGGGGACTCGTGGCGCGGGACGCAGGGTTCCCCGTGGGGAGGCCCCCAGGCTCAGGCCCCTGGCAACGGAAGGCTGAGCAAGCAGGTCCGGGCCCGATCCCGGGTTTCGGGGCCGGCCCGGCCCCAGCTGCAGGCGCCAGGAAGGGGACCCCCGGAGGCTGAGGAGCGGGAGGCGTCGGCCTCCCCGGGGCCTGACTCCCGGAGCTCCTCCTGGCGGTGCCGGAACGCAGCGACACGCGATCAAGGACAGGGCACCGGGGGGGCGGCCCTGCGGCCCTGTGGTGCCCGAAGTGGGTTCGCCGGGCTTTTTCCGGCCAATTCTCACGAGCGTTCGATTTGGGCAGAACGCTCGTGAGAATTGGCCGGCGTTGGGCAGCCCTGGTCAGCGCCCAGTTCCGCGGGGAGCAGGGCCCTTTCTCGCTCGGGGCATGTCGCGGGCACCCAGAAAACGAGCCGTGACGATGGGGCGCGGCCGGCGGCCCCGGTGCCAGGGTGCTTTCCCCTAGCAGAGTTGATGGAGGGGCCGTGGCCGGGCGTACGCCTCTGCCGTGGTGGGCGTCCGGGGCACCCATGGAGTGGGCTGGCCTCCGTGGGGGAACAATGGATCCCTCACTCCACGGCTGGGACGAAGCCGCGAAAGGTGCCATTGTCGCCAGGACTGTCGGGGGACTCGTGGCGCGGGACGCAGGGTTCCCCGTGGGGAGGCACCCAGGCTCAGGCCCCTGGCAACGGAAGGCTGAGCAGGCAGGCCCGGGCCCGGGCGCGGCTTTCTGGGCCAGCCCGGCCCCAGCTGCCGGCGCCAGGGAGGGGACCCCCGGAGGCTGAGGTGCGGGAGGCGTCGGCCTCCCCGGGGCCTGCCTCCCGGAGCTCCTCCTGGCGTTGCCGGAACGCGGCGACACGCGATCCCAGACAGGGCCCCGGGGGGGCGGCCCTGCGGCCCTGTGGTGCCCGAAGTGTGTTCGCCGGGCGTTTTCCGGCCAATTCCCATGAGCGTTCTGCCTAAATCGGGATCGATTTGGGCAGAACGCTCGTGAGAATTGGCCGGCTTTGGGCAGCCCTGGTCAGCGCCCAGTTCCGCGTGGAGCAGGGCCCTTTCTCGCTCGGGGCATGTCGCGGCCACCCGGCAAACGAGCCGTGACGATGGGGCGCGGCCGGCGGCCCCGGCGCCTGGGTGCTTTCCCCGAGCAGAGTTGATGGAGGCGCCGTGGCCGGGCGTCCGCCTCCGCCATGGCGGGCGTCCGGGGCGCCATAGGATGGGGCTGGCCTCCGCTGGGGGAATGGATGGTTCCCTCACACCACGGCTGGGAGGAAGCCGCGAAAGGTGCCGTTTTCGCCGGGACGGGCGGGGGACTCGTTGCGCGGGACGCAGGGTTCCCCGTGGGGAGGCACCCAGGCTCAGGCCCCTGGCAACGGAAGGCTGAGCAAGCAGGCCCGGGCCCGGGCCCGGCTTTCGGGGCCGGCCCGGCCCCAGCTGCCAGCGCCAGGGAGGGGACCCCCGAGGGCTGAGGAGCGGGAGGCGTCGGCCTCCCCGGGGCCTGTCTCCCGGAGCTCCTCCTGGCGGTGCCGGAACGCGGCGACACGCGATCCCGGACAGGGCCACGGTGGGGCGGCCCTGCGGCCCTGTGGTGCCCGAAGTGTGCTCGCCGGGCATTTTCCGGCCAATTCTCACGAGCGTTCTGCCCAAATCGGGATCGATTTCGGCAGAACGCTCGTGAGAATTGGCCGGCGTTGGGCAGCCCTGGTCAGCGCCCAGTTCCGCGTGGAGCAGGGCCCTTTCTCGCTCGGGGTATGTCGCGGGCACCCGGCAAACGAGCCGTGACGATGGGGCGCGGCCGGCGGCCCCGGCGCCGGGGTGCTTTCCCCGAGCAGAGTTGATGGAGGCGCTGTGGCCGGGCGTCCGCCTCCGCCGTGGCGGCCGTCCGGGGCGCCTATGGAGGGGGCTGGCCTCCGTGGGGGAACGGATGGATCCCTCACTCCACGGCTGGGACGAAGCCGCGAAAGGTGCCGTGGTCGCCGGGACGGTCGGGGGACTCGTGGCGAGGGACGCGGGGTTCCCCGTGGGGAGGCCCCAGGCTCAGGCGCCTGGCAACGGAAGGCTGAGCAAGCAGGCCCGGGCCCGGGCCCGGCTTTCGGGGCCGGCCCGGCCCCAGCAGCATGCGCCAGGTAGGGGACCCCCGGAGGCTGAGGAGCGGGAGGCGTCGGCCTCCCCGGGGCCTGCCTCCCGGAGCTCCTCCTGGCGGTGCCGGAACGCGGCGACACGCGATCCCGGACAGGGCCCTGGGGGGGCGACCCTGCGGCCCTGTGGTGCCCGAAGTGGGTTCGCCGGGCGTTTTCCGGCCAATTCTCACGAGCGTTCGATTTGGGTAGAACGCTCGTGAGAATTGGCCGGCGTTGGGCAGCCCTGGTCAGCGCCCAGTTCCGCGGGGAGCAGGGCCCTTTCTCGCTCGGGGCATGTCGCGGGCACCCGAAAAACGAGCCGTGACGATGGGGCGCGGCCGGCGGCCCCGGCGCCGGGGTCTTTCCCCGAGCAGAGTTGATGGAGGGGCCGTGGGCGGGCGTCCGCCTCTGCCGTGGTGGGCGTCCAAGGCACCCATGGAGGGGGCTGGCCTCCGTGGGGGAACAATGGATCCCTCACTCCACGGCTGGGACGAAGCCGCGAAAGGTGCCGTGGTCGCCGGGACGGGCGGGGGACTCGTGGCGCGGGACGCAGGGTTCCCCGTGGGGAGGCCCCCAGGCTCAGGCCCCTGGCAATGGAAGGCTGAGCAAGCAGGCCCGGGCCCGGGCCCGGCTTTCGGGGCCGGCCAGGCCCCAGCGGCCCGCGCCAGGGAGGGGACCCCCGGAGGCTGAGGAGCGGGAGGCGTCTCCCTCCCCGGGGCCTGCCTCCCGGAACTCCTCCTGTTGGTGCCGGAACGCGACGACTCGCGATCCCGGACAGGGCCCCGGGGGGGCGGCCCTGCGGCCCTGTGGTGCCCGAAGTGTGTTCGCCGGGCGTTTTCCGGCCAATTCTCACGAGCGTTCTGCCCAAATCGGGATCGATTTGGGCAGAACTCTCGTGAGAATTGGCCGGCATTGGGCAGCCCTGGTCAGCGCCCAGTTCCGCGTCGAACAGGGCCCTATCTCGCTCGGGGCATGTCGCGGCCACCGGAAAAACGAGCCGTGACGATGGGGCGCGGCCGGCGGCCCCCGCGCCGGGGAGTTTTCCCCGAGCAGAGTTGATAGAGGCGCCGTGGCCGGGCGTCCGCCTCCGCCGTGGCGGGCGGCCGGGGCGCCCGTGGAGGGGGCTGGCCTCTTTGGGGGTAAGGTTTGATCTCTCACTCCACGGCTGGGCCGACGCCGCGAAAGGTGCCTTTGTCTCCGGGACGGTCGGGGGACTCGTGGCGCAGGACTCCGGGTTCCCCGTGGGGAGGCCCCCAGGCTCAGGCCATGACAACGGAAGGCTGAGCAAGCGGGCCTGGGACCGGGCCCGGCTTTTGGGGCCGGCCCGGCCCCAGCTGCAGGCGCCAGGGAGGGCACCCCCGGAGGCTGAGGAGCGGGAGGCGTCGGCCTCCCCGGGGCCTGCTTCCCGGAGCTCCTCCTGGCGGCGCTGGAACACGATGACACGCGATCCCGGACAGGGCCCCCGAGGGGCGGCCCTGCGGCCCTGTGGTGCCCGAAGTGTGTTCGCCGGGCGTTTTCCGGCCAATTCTCAAGAGCGTTCTGCCCAGATCGATTTGGGCAGAACGCTCGTGAGAATTGGCCGGCGTTGGGCAGCCCTGGTCAGCGCCCAGTTCCGCGTGGCGCAGGGCCCTTTCTCGCTCGGGGCATGTCGCGGCCACCCGGCAAACGAGCCGTGACGATGGGGCGCGGCCGGCGGCCCCGGCGCCGGGGTCCTTTCCCGAGCAGAGTGGATGGAGGCGCCTAGGCCGGGCGTCCGCCTCTGCCGTGGCGGGCGTCCGGGGCGCCCATGGAGGGGCTGGCCTCCGTGGGGGAACGGATGGATCCCTCACTCCACGGCTGGGACGAAGCCGCGAAAGGTGCCGTGGTCGCCGGGACGGTCGGGGGACTCGTGGCACGGGACGCAGGGTTCCCGGTGGGGAGGCCCCCAGGCTCAGGCCCCTGGCAACGGAAGGCTGAGCAAGCAGGCCCAGGCCCGGGCCCGGCTTTCGGGGCCGACCCGGCCCCAGCTGCAGGCGCCAGGGAGGGGACCCCCGGAGGCTGAGAAGCGGGAGGCGTCGGCCTCCCCTGAGCCTGCCTCCCGGAGCTCCTCCTGGCGGTGCCGGAACGCGGCGACACGCGATCCCGGACCGGGCACCGGGGGGGCGGCCCTGCGGCCCTGTGGTGCCCGAAGTGGGTTCGCCGGGCGTTTTCCAGCCAATTCTCACGAGCGTTCGATTTGGGCAGAATGCTCGTGAGAATTGGCCGGCGTTGGGCAGCCCTGGTCAGCGCCCAGTTCCGCGGGGAGCAGGGCCCTTTCTCGCTCGGGGCATGTCGCGGGGACCCGGAAAACGAGCCGTGACGATGGGGCGCGGCCGGCGGCCCTGGCGCCGGGGTGCTTTCCCCGAGCAGAGTTGATGGAGGGGCCGTGGCCGGGCGTACGCCTCTGCCGTGGTGGGCGTCCGGGGCACCCATGGAGGGGGCTTGCCTCCGTTGGGGAACGGATGGATCCCTCACTCCACGGCTGGGATGAAGCCGCGAAAGGTGCCGTTGTCGCCGGGACGGGCGGGGGACTCGTTGCGCGGGACGCAGGGTTCCCCGTGGGGAGGCCCCCAGGCTCAGGCCCCTGAAAACGGAAGGCTGAGCAAGCGGGCCTGGGACCGAGCCCGTCTTTTGGGCCCGGCCCGGCCCCAGCTGCAGGCGCCAGGGAGGTGACCCCCGGAGGCTGAGGAGCGGGAGGCGTCGGCCTCCCCGGGGCCTGCCTCCCAGAGTTCCTCCTGGCGGTGCTGGAACGCGGCGACACGCGATCCCGGACAGGGCCCCGGGGGGGCGGCCCTGCGGCCCTGTGGTGCCCGAAGTGTGTTCGCCGGGCGTTTTCCGGCCAATTCTCAAGAGCGTTCTGCCCAGATCGATTTGGACAGAACGCTCGTGAGAATTGGCCGGCGTTGGGCAGCCCTGGTCAGCGCCCAGTTCCACGTGGAGCAGGGCCCTTTCTCGCTCGGGGCATGTCGCGGGCACCCGGAAAACGAGCCGTGACGATGGGGCGCGGCCGGATGCCCCGGCGCCGGGGTGCTTTCCCCGAACAGAGTAGATGGAGGCGCCGTGGCCGGGCATCCGCCTCCGCCGTGGCGGGCGTCCGGGGCGCCCATGGAGGGGGCTGGCCTCCGTGGGGGAACGGATGGATCCCTCATTCCACGGCTGGGACGATGCCGCCAAATGTGCCGTTGTCGCCGGCACTGTCCGGGGACTCGTGGCGCGGGACGCAGGGTTCCCCGTGGGGAGGCCCCCAGGCTCAGGCCCCTGGCAACGGAAGGCTGAGCAAGCGGGCCTGGGCCCGGGCCCGGCTTTCGGGGCCGACCTGGCCCCAGGTGCAGGCGCCAGGTAGGGGACCCCTGGAGGCTGAGGAGCGGGAGGCGTCGGCCTCCCCTGAGCCTGCCTCCCGGAGCTCCTCCTGGCGGCGCCGGAACGCGACGACACGCGATCCCGGACAGGGCCCCGGGGGGGCGGTTCTGCGGCCCTGTGTTGCCCGAAGTGTGTTCGCCGGGCGTTTTCCGGCCAATTCTCACGAGCGTTCTGCACAAATCGGGATCAATTTGGGCAGAATGCTCGTGAGAATTGGCCGGCGTTGGGCAGCCCAGGTCAGCGCCCATTTCCGCGTGGAGCAGGGCCCTTTCTCGCTCGGGGCATGTCGCGGCCACCCGGAAAACGAGCCTTGACGATGGGGCGCGGCCGGGGGCCCCAGCGCCGGTGAGTTTTTCCCGAGCAGAGTTGATGGAGGCACCGTGGCCGGGCGTCCGCCTCCGTCGTGGCGGGCGGCCGGGGCGCCCGTGGAAGGGGCTGGCCTCTGTGGGGGAACGGATTGATCTCTCACACCACGGCTGGGACGAAGCCGCGAAAAGTGCCGTGGTCGCCGGGACGGTCGGGGGACTATTGGCGCGGGACGCGGGGTTCCCCCTGGGGAGGCCCCCAGGCTCAGGCCCCTGGCAACGGAAGGCTGAGCAAGCAGGCCCGGGCCGGGCCCGGGTTTCAGGGCCGGCCCGGCCCCAGATGCCGACGCCTGGGAGGGGAACCTCGCAGGCTGTGGAGCGGGAGGCGTCGGCCTCCCCGGGTCCTGCATCCCGGAGCTCCTCCTGGTGGTGCCGGAACGCGGCGACACGCGATCCCGGACAGGGCCCCGGGGGGGCGGCCCTGCGGCCCTGTGGTGCCCGAAGTCGGTTCGCCGGGCGTTTTCCGGCCAATTCTCACGAGCGTTCTGCCCAAATCGGGATCGATTTGGGCAGAACGCTCGTGAGAATTGGCAGGCGTTGGGCAGCCCAGGTCAGCGCCCAGTTCCGCGTGGAGCACCGCCCTTTCTCGCTCGGGACATGTCGCGGCCACCCGGAAAACGAGCCTTGACGATGGGGCGCGGCCGGCGGCCCCGGCGCCGGGGAGTTTTTCACGAGCAGAGTTGATGGTGGCACCGTGGCCGGGCGTCCGCCTCCGCCGTGGCGGGCGTCCGTGGCGCCCATGGAGGGGGCTGGCCTCCGTGGGGGAACGGATGGATCCCTCACTCCACGGCTGGGACGAAGCCGCGAAAGGTGCCGTGGTCGCCGGGACGGTCGGGGGACTCGTGGCGAGGGACGCGGGGTTCCCCGTGGGGAGGCCCCAGGCTCAGGCGCCTGGCAACGGAAGGCTGAGCAAGCAGGCCCGGGCCCGGGCCCGGCTTTCGGGGCCGGCCCGGCCCCAGCAGCATGCGCCAGGTAGGGGACCCCCGGAGGCTGAGGAGCGGGAGGCTTCGGCCTCCCCGGGGCCTGCCTCCCGGAGCTCCTCCTGGCGGTGCCGGAACGCGGCGACACGCGATCCCGGACAGGGCCCCGGGGGGGCGACCCTGCGGCCCTGTGGTGCCCGAAGTGGGTTCGCCGGGCGTTTTCCGGCCAATTCTCACGAGCGTTCGATTTGGGTAGAACGCTCGTGAGAATTGGCAGGCGTTGGGCAGCCCTGGTCAGCGCCCAGTTCCACGGGGAGCAGGGCCCTTTCTCGCTCGGGGCATGTCGCGGGCACCCGGAAAACGAGCCGTGACGATGGGGCACGGCCGGCGGCCCCGGCGTCCGGGTGCTTTCCCCGAGCAGAGTTGATGGAGGCGCCGTGGCCGGGCGTCCGCCTCCGCCGTGGGGGGCGTCCGGGGCGCCCATGGAGGGGGCTGGCCTCCGTGGGGGAACGGATGGATCCCTCACTCCACGGCTGGGACAAAGCCGCGAAAGGTGCCGTTGTCTCCGGGACGGTCGGTGGACTCGTGGCTCGGGACGCAGGGTTCCCCGTGGGGAGGCCCCCAGGCTCAGGCCCCTGGCAACGGAAGGCTGAGCAAGCAGGCCCGGGCCCGGGTGCAGCTTTCGGGGCCGGCCCGGCCCCAGCTGCCGGCGCCAGGGAGGGGACCCCCGGAGGCTGAGGAGCGGGAGGCGTCGGCCTCCCCGGGGACTGCCTCCCGAAGCTCCTCTTGGCGGTGCCGGAACGCGACGACACGCGATCCCGGACAGGACACCGGGGGGGAGTTCCTGCGGCCCTGTGGTGCCCGAAGTGTGTTCGCCGCCGTTTTCCGGCCAATTCTCACGAGCGTTCTGCCCAAATCGGGATCGATTTGGGCAGAACGCTCGTGAGAATTGGCCGGCGTTGGGCAGCCCTGGTCAGCGCCCAGTTCCGCGTGGCGCAGGGCCCTTTCTCGCTCGGGGCATGTCGCGGCCACCCGGCAAACGAGCCGTGACGATGGGGCGCGGCCGGCCGCCCGGCGCCGGGGTGCTTTCCCCGAGCAGAGTTGATGGAGGCGCCGTGGCCGGGCGTCCGCCTCCGCCGTGGCGGGCTTCCGGGGCGCCCATGGAGGGGGCTGGCCTCCGTGGGGGAACGGATGGATCCCTCACTCCACGGCTGGGACGATGCCGCGAAATGTGCCGTTGTCGCCGGCACGTTCGGGGGACTCGTGGTGCGGGACGAGGGTTTCCCCGTGGGGAGGCCCCCAGGCTTAGGCCCGTGGCAACGGAAGGCTGAGCAAGCAGGCCCGGGCCCGGGCCCGGCTTTCGGGGCCGGCCCGGCCCCAGCTGCCGGCGTCAGGGAGGGGACCACCGGAGGCTGAGGAGCGGGAGGCGTCGGCCTCCCCGGGGCCTGCCTCCCGGAGCTCTTCCTGGCGGCGCCGGAACGCGACGAATCGCGATCGCGGACAAGGCCCCAGGGGGGCGGCCATGCGGCCCAGTGGTGCCCGAAGTGTGTTCGCCGGGCGTTTTCCGGCCAATTCTCACGAGCGTTCTGCCCAAATCGGGATAGATTTGGGCAGAACGCTCCTGAGAATTGGCCGGCGTTGGGCAGCCCTGGTCAGCGCCCAGTTGCGCGTGGAGCAGGGCCCTTTCTCGCTCGGGGCATGTCGCGGGCACCCGGAAAACGAGCCGTGACGATGGGGCGCGGCCGGCGGCCCCGGCGCCGGCGTGCTTTCCCCGAGCAGAGTTGATGGAGGCGCCGTGGCCGGGCGTCCGCCTCCGCATTGGCGGGCGTCCGGGGCGCCCATGGAGGGGGCTGGCCTCCGTGGGGGAACGGATGGATCCCTCACTGCACGGCTGGGACGAGGCCGCGAAAGATGCCGTTGTCGCCGGGACGGTCGGGGGACTCGTGGCTCGGGACACAGTGTTCCCCGTTTGGAGGCCCCCAGGCTCAGGCCCCTGGCAACGGAATGCTGAGCAAGCAGGCCCGGGCCCGGGCGCGATTTTCGGGGCCGGCCCGGCCCCAGCTGCCGGCGCCAGGGAGGGGACCCCCGAGGGCTGAGGAGCGGGAGGCGTCGGCCTCCCCTTGGCCTGCCTCCCGGAGCTCCTCCTGGCGGCGCCGGAACGCGACGACACGCGATCCCGGACAGGTCCTCGGGGGGGCGGCCCTGCGGCCCTGTGGTGCCCGAAGTGTGTTCGCCGGGCATTTTCCGGCCAATTCTCACGAGCGTTCTGCCCAAATCGGGATCGATTTGGGCAGAAGGCTCGTGGGAATTGGCCGGCGTTGGGCAGCCCTGCTCAGCGCCCAGTTCCGCGTGGAGCAGGGCCCTTTCTCGCTCGGGGCATGTCGCGGGCACCCGGAAAACGAGCCGTGACGATGGGGCGCGACCGGCGGCCCCGGCGTCGGGGTGCTTTCCCCAAGCAGAGTTGATGGAGGCGCCGTGGCCGGGCGTCCGCCTCCTCCGTGGCGGGCGTCCGGGGCGCCCATGGAGGGGGCTGGCCTCCGTGGGGGAACGGATGGATCCCTCACTCCATGGCTGGGACGAAGCCGCGAAATGTTCCGTGGTCGCCGGGACGGTCGGGGGACTCGTGGCGCGGGACGCATGGTTCCCCTTGGGGAGGCCCCCCGGCTCAGGCCCCTGGCAACGGAAGGCTGAGCAAGCAGGCCCGGGCCCGGGGCCGGCTAACGGGGCCGGCCCAGCCCCAACTGCCGGCACAAGGGAGGTGACCCCCGGAGGCTGAGGAGCGGGAGGCGTCGGCCTCCCCGGGGCCTGCCTCCCGGAGCTCCTCCTGGCTGTGCCGGAACGCGGCGACACGCGATCCCGGACAGGGCCCCGGGGGGGCGGCCCTGCGGCCCTCTGGTGCCCAAAGTGGGTTCGCCGGGGGTTTTCCGGCCAATTCTCACGAGCGTTCTGCCCAAATCGGGATCGATTTGGGCAGAACGCTCGTGAGAATTCGCCGGCGTTGGGGAGCCCTGGTCAGCGCCCAGTTTTGTGGGGAGCAGGGCCCTTTCTCGCTCGGGGCATGTCGCGGGCACCCGGAAAACGAGCCGTGACGATGGGGCGCGGCCGGCGGCCCCGGCGCCGGGGTGCTTTCCCGAGCAGATTTGATGGAGGCCCCGTGGCCGGGCGTCCGCCTCCGCCGTGGCGGGCGTCCGGGGCGCCCATGGAGGGGGCTGGCCTCCGTGGGGGAACGGATGGATCCCTCATTCCACGGCTGGGACGAAGCCGCGAAAGGTGCCGTTTTCCTCGGGACGGTCGGGGGACTCGTGGCGCGGGACGCGGGGTTCCCCGTGGGGAGGCCCCCAGGCTCAGGACCCTGGCAACGGAAGGCTGAGCAAGCAGGCCCTGGCCCGGGCCCGGCTAACGGGGCCGGCCCGGCCCCAGCTGCCGGCGCCAGGGAGGGTACCCCCTGAGGCTGAGGAGCGGGAGGCGTCGGCCTCCCCGGGGCCTGCCTCCCGGAGCTCCTCCTGGCGGCGGCGGAACGCGGTGACACGCGATCCCGGCCAGGGCCCCCAAGGGGCGGCCCTGCGGCCCTGTGGTGCCCGAAGTGGGTTCGCCGGGCGTTTTCCGGCCAATTCTCAAGAGCGTTCTGCCCAGATCGATTTGGGCAGAACGCTGGTGAGAATTGGCCCGCGTTGGGCAGCCCTGGTCAGCGCCCAGTTCCGCGTGGCGCAGGGCCCTTTCTCGCTCGGGGCATGTCGCGGCCACCTGGCAAACGAGCCGTGACGATGGGGCGCGGCCGGCGGCCCCGGCGCCGGGGTCCTTTCCCGAGCAGAGTGGATGGAGGCGCCGTGGCCGGGCGTCCGCCTCCTCCGTTGCGGGCGTCCGGGGCGCCCATGGAGGGGCTTGCCTCCATGGGGGAAGGGATGGATCCCTCATTCCACGGCTGGGACGAAGCCGCGAAAGGTGCCGTTTTCCCCGGGACGGTCGGGGGACTCGTGGCGCGGGACGCGGGGTTCCCCGTGGGGAGGCCCCCAGGGTCAGGCCCCTGGCAACGGAAGGCTGAGCAAGCAGGCCCTGGCCCGGGCCCGGCTTTCGTGGCCGGCCCGGCCCCAGCTGCCGGCGCCAGGGAGGGGACCCCCGGAGGCTGAGGAGCGGGAGGCGTCGGCCTCCCCGGGGACTGCCTCCCGGAGCTCCTCTTGGCGGTGCCGGAACGCGACGACACGCGATCCCGGACAGGACACCGGGGGGGAGTCCCTGCGGCCCTGTGGTGCCCGAAGTGGGTTCGCCGCCGTTTTCCGGCCAATTCTCACGAGCGTTCTGCCCAAATCGGGATCGATTTGGGCAGAACGCTCGTGAGAATTGGCCGGCGTTGGGCAGCCCTGGTCAGCGCCCAGTTCCGCGTGGCGCAGGGCCCTTTCTCGCTCGGGGCATGTCGCGGCCACCCGGAAAACGAGCCGTGACGATGGGGCGCGGCCGGCGGCCCCGGCGCCGGGGTGCTTTCCCGAGCAGATTTGATGGAGGCGCCGTGGCCGGGCGTCCGCCTCCGCCGTGGCGGGCGTCCGGGGCGCCCATGGAGGGGGCTGGCCTCCGTGGGGGAACGGATGGATCCCTCATTCCACGGCTGGGACGAAGCCGCGAAATGTGCCGTTTTCCTCGGGACGGTCGGGGGACTCGTGGCGCGGGACGCGGGGTTCCCCGTGGGGAGGCCCCCAGGCTCAGGACCCTGGCAACGGAAGGCTGAGCAAGCAGGCCCTGGCCCGGGCCCGGCTAACGGGGCCGGCCCGGCCCCAGCTGCCGGCGCCAGGGAGGGTACCCCCTGAGGCTGAGGAGCGGGAGGCGTCGGCCTCCCCGGGGCCTGCCTCCCGGAGCTCCTCCTGGCGGCGCCGGAACGCGGCGACACGCGATCCCGGCCAGGGCCCCCAAGGGGCGGCCCTGCGGCCCTGTGGTGCCCGAAGTGGGTTCGCCGGGCGTTTTCCGGCCAATTCTCAAGAGCGTTCTGCCCAGATCGATTTGGGCAGAACGCTGGTGAGAATTGGCCCGCGTTGGGCAGCCCTGGTCAGCGCCCAGTTCCGCGTGGCGCAGGGCCCTTTCTCTTTAGGGGCATGTCGCGGGCACCCGGAAAACGAGCCGTGACGATGGGGCTCGGCCGGCGGCCCCGGCGCCGGGGTGCTTTCCCCGAGCAGAGTTGATGGAGGCGCCGTGGCCGGGTGTCCGCGTCCGCCGTGGCGGGCGTCCGGGGCGCCCATGGAGGGGGCTGGCCTCCGTGGGTGAACGGATGGATCCCTCAATCCACGGCTGGGACGAAGCCGCGAAAGGTGCCGTTGTCGCCGGGACGGTCGGGGGACTCGTGGCGCGGTACGCAGTGTTCCCCGTGGGGAGGCCCCCAGGCTCAGGCCCCTGGCAACGGAACGCTGAGCAAGCAGGCCCGTGCCCAGGCCCGGCTTTCGGGGCCGGCTCGGCCCCAGCTGCCGGCGCCAGGGAGGGTACCCCGGAGGCTGAGGAGCGGGAGGCGTCGGCCTCCCTGGGGCCTGCCTCCCGGAGCTCCTCCTGTCGGTGCCGGAACGCGGCGAAACGCGATCCCGGACAGGGCCCCGGGGGGGCGGCCCTGCGGCCCTGTGGTGCCCGAAGTGTGTTCGCCGGGCGTTTTCCGGCCAATTCTCACGAGCGTTCTGCCCAAATCGGGATCGATTTGGGCAGAACGCTCGTGAGAATTGGCCGGCGTTGGGCAGCCCTGGTCAGCGCCCAGTTCCGCGTGGAGCAGGGCCCTTTCTCGCTCGGAGCATGTCGCGGGCACCCGGAAAACGAGCCGTGACGATGGGGCGCGGCGGGCGGCCCCGGCGCCGGGGTGCTTTCCCCGAGCAGAGTTGATGGAGACGCCGTGGCCGGGCGTCCACCTTCGAAGTGGTGGGCGTCCGGGGCGCTCATGGAGGGGGCTGGCCTCCGTGGGGGAACGGATGGATCCCTCACTCCACGGCTGGGACGAAGCCGCGAAAAGTGCCGTGGTCGCCGGGACGGTCGGGGGACTCGTGGCGCGGGACGCAGGGTTCCCCGTGGGGAGGCCCCCAGGCTCAGGTCCCTGGCAACGGAAGGCTGAGCATGCAGGCCCGGGCCCGGGCCCGGATTTCGGGGCCGCCCCGGCCCCAGCTGCCGGCGCCAGGGAGGGTACCCCCGGAGGCTGAGTAGCGGGAGGCGTCGGCCTCCCCGGGGCCTGCCTCCCGAAGCTCCTCCTGGCGGTGTCGGAACGCGGCGACACGCAATCCCGGACTGGGCCCAGGGGGGGCGGCCCTGCGGCCCTGTGGTGCCCGAAGTGTGCTCGCCGGGCGTTTTCCGGCCAATTCTCACGAGCGTTCTGCCCAAATCGGGATCGATTTGGGCAGAACGCTCGTGAGAATTGGCCGGCGTTGGGCAGCCCTGGTCAGCGCCCAGTTCCGCGGGGAGCAGGGCCCTTTCTCGCTCGGGGCATGTCGCGGCCACCGGGCAAACGTGCCGTGATGATGTTGCGCGGCCGGCGGCCACGGCGCCGGGGTGCTTTCCCCGAGCAGTGTTGATGGAGGCGCCGTGGCCGGGCGTCCGCCTCCGCCGTGGCGGGCGTCCGGGCCGCCCATGGAGGGGGCTGCCTCCGTGGGGGAACGGATGGATCCCTCACTCCACGGCTGGGACGAAGCCGCGAAAGGTGCCGTGGTCGCCGGGACGGTCGGGGGACTCGTGGCGCGGGACGCAGGGTTCCCCGTGGGGAGGCCCCCAGGCTCAGGCCCCTGGCAACGGAAGGCTGAGCAAGCAGGCCCGGGCCGGGCCCGGCTTTCGGGGCCGGCCCGGCCCCAGCTGCCGACGCCTGGGAGGGGAACCTCGCAGGCTGTGGAGAGGGAGGCGTCGGCCTCCCCGGGGCCTGCCTCCCGAAGCTCCTCCTGGAGGTGCCGGAACGCGGCGACACGCGATCCCGGACAGGGCCCCGGGGGGGCGGCCCTGCGGCCCTGTGGTGCCCGAAGTGTGATCGCCGGGCGTTTTCCGGCCAATTCTCATGAGCGTTCTGCCCAAATCGGGATCGATTTGGGGAGAACGCTCGTGCTAATTGGCCGGCTTTGGGCATCCCTGGTCAGCGCCCTGTTCCGCGTGGAGCAGGGCCCTTTCTCGCTCGGGGCACGACGGGGGCACCCGGAAAACGAGCCGTGACGATGGGGCGCGGACGGCGGCCCCGGCGCCGGGGTGCTTTCCCCGAGCAGAGTTGATGGAGGCGCCGTGGCCGGGCGTCCGCCTCCGCCGTGGCGGGCGTCCGGGGCGCCCATGGAGGGGGCTGGCCTCCGTGGGGGAACGGATGGATCCCTCACTCCACGGCTGGGACGAAGCCGCGAAAGGTGCCGTTGTCGCCGGGACGGTCGGGGGACTCGTGGCACGGGACGCAGGGTTCCCCGTGGGGTGGCCCACAGGCTCAGGCCCCTGGCAACCGAAGGCTAAGCAAGCGGGCCTGGGCCCGGTCCCGGCTTTCGGGGCCGGCCCGGCCCCAGCTGCAGGCTCCAGGGAGGGGATCCCAGGGGGCTGAGGAGCGGGAGCCGTCGGCCTCCCCGAGGCCTGCCTCCCGGAGCTACTCCGGGTGGCGCCGGGACGTGACGACACGCGATCACGGACAGGGCCCCGGGGGGGCGGTCCTGTGGCCATGTGTTGCCCGAAGTGTATTCGCCGGGCGTTTTCCGGCCAATTCTCTCGAGCGTTCGATTTGGGCAGAACGCTCGTGAGAGTTGGCCGGCGTTGGGCAGGCCTGGTCAGCGCCCAGTTCCGCGTGGAGCAGGGCCCTTTCTCGCTCGGGGCATGTCGCGGCCACCCGGAAAACGAGTCGTGACGATGGGGCGCGGCCGGCGGCCCCGGCGCCGGGGAGTTTTCCCCGAGCAGAGTTGATGGAGGCGCCGCGGCCGGGCGTCCGCCTCCGCCGTGGCGGGCGACCGTGGCGCCCGTGGAGGGGGCTGGCCTCTGAGGAAAAATGGATTGATCTCTCACACAACGGCTGGGACGAAGCCGCGAAAGATGCCGTGGTCGCCGGGACGGTCGGGGGACTCGTGGCGCGGGACTCCGGGTTCCCCGTGGGGAGGCCCCCAGGCTCAGGCCCCTGGAAACTAAAGGCTTAGCAAGCGGGCCTGGGCCCGGGCCTGGCTTTAGGGGCCGTCCCGGCCCCAGTTGCCGGCGCTAGGGAGGGTACCCACAGAGGCTGAAGAGCGGGAAGCGTCGGCCTCCCTGCGGCCTTCATCTCGGAGCTCCTCCTGGCGGCGCCGGAACGCGACGACACACGATCACGGACAGGGCCCCGGGGGGGCGGTCCTGCGGCCCTGTGTTGCCCGAAGTGTGTTCGCCGGGCGTTTTCCGGCCAATTCTCATGAGCGTTCTGCCCAAATCGGGATCGATTTGGGCAGAACGCTCGTGACAATTGTCCGGCTTTGGGCAGCCCTGGTCAGCGCCCTGTTCCGCGTGGAGCAGGGCCCTTTCTCGCTCGGGGCACGTCGGGGGCACCCGGTAAACGAGCCGTGACGATGGGGCGCGGCCGGCGGCCCCGGCGCCGGGGAGTTTTCCCCGAGCAGAGTTGATGGTGGCGCCGTGGCCGGGCGTCCGCCTCCGCCGTGGCGGGCGTCCGGGGCGCCCATGGAGGGGGCTGGCCTCCGTGGGGGAACGGATGGATCCCTCACTCCACGGCTGGGACGAATCCGCGAAAGGTGCCGTTGTCGCCGGGACGGTCGGGGGACTCGTGGCACGGGACGCAGGGTTCCCCGTGGGGAGGCCACAGGCTCAGGCCCCTGGCAACCGAAGGCTAAGCAAGCGGGCCTGGGCCCGGTCCCGGATTTCGGGGCCGGCCCGGCCCCAGCTGCAGCTGCCAGGGAGGGGAACCCAGGGGGCTGAGGAGCGGGAGGCGTCGGCCTCCCCGGGGCCTGCCTCCGGGAGCTCCTCCGGGTGGCGCCGGAACGCGACGACACGCGATCACGGACAGGGCCCCGGGGGGGCGGTCCTGTGGCCATGTGTTGCCCGAAGTGTATTCGCCGGGCGTTTTCCGGCCAATTCTCTCGAGCGTTCGATTTGGGCAGAACGCTCGTGAGAGTTGGCCGGCGTTGGGCAGGCCTGGTCAGCGCCCAGTTCCGCGTGGAGCAGGGCCCTTTCTCGCTCGGGGCATGTCGCGGCCACCCGGAAAACGAGTCGTGACGATGGGGCGCTGCCGGCGGCCCCGGCGCCGGGGAGTTTTCCCCGAGCAGAGTTGATGGAGGCGCCGTGGCCGGGCGTCCGCCTCCGCCGTGGCGGGCGGCCGGGGCGCCCGTGGAGGGGGCTGGCCTCTGTGGGGGAACGGATTGATCTCTCACACAACGGCTGGGACGAAGCCGCGAAAGATGCCGTGGTCGCCGGGACGGTCGGGGGACTCGTGGCGCGGGACTCCGGGTTCCCCGTGGGGAGGCCCCCAGGCTCAGGCCACTGGAAACGAAAGGCTGAGCAAGCGGGCCTGGGCCCGTGCCTGGCTTTCGGGGCCGGCCCGGCCATAGCGGCCGGCGCCAGGGAGGGGACCCACGGAGGCTGAGGAGCGGGAGGCATCAGCCTCCCCGGGGCCTTCATCCCGGAGCTCCTCCTGGTGGCGCCGGAACGCGACGACACGCGATCCCGGACAAGGCCCCGGGGGGGCGGCCCTGCGGCTCGGTGGTGCCCGAACTGTGTTCACCGGGTGTTTTCCGGCCAATTCTCACGAGCGTTCTGCCCATATCGATCCCTATTTGGGCAGAACGCTCGTGAGAATTGGTCGGCGTTGGGCATCCCTGGTCAGCGCCCAGTTCCGCATGGAGCAGGGCCCTTTCTCGCTCGGGGCATGTCGCGGCCTCCCGGAAAACGAGCCGTGACGATGGGTTTCGGCCGGCGGCCCCGGCGTCGGGGAGTTTTCCCCGAGCAGAGTTGATGGAGGCGCCGTGGCCGGGCGTCTGCCTCCGCCGTGGCGGGCGGCCGGGGCGCCCGTGGAGGGGGCTGGCCTCTGTGGGGGAACGAATTGATCTCTCAATCCTCGGGTGGTACGAAGCCGCGAAAGGTGCCGTTGTCGCCGGGACGGTCGGTGGACTCGTGGCGCGGGACTCAGGTTTCACCGTGGGGAGGAACCAAGGCTCAGGCCCCTGGCAACGGAAGGCTGAGCAAGCAGGGCTGGGCCCGGGCCCATCATTTGGGGCCGGCCCGGCCCCAGCTGCCTGCGCCAGGGAGGGGACCCCCGGAGGCTAGGAGCGGGAGTCGTCAACCTCACCGGGGCCTGCCTCCCGGAGCTCCTCCTGGCGGTGCCGGAACGCGGTGACACGCGATTCCGGACAGGGCCCCGGGGGGGCGGCCCTGCGGCCCTGTGGTGCCCGAAGTGTGTTCGCCGGGCGTTATCCCGCCAATTCTCACGAACGTTCTGCCCAAATCGGGATCGATTTTGGCAGAACGCTCGTGAGAATTGGCCGGCGTTGGGCAGCCCTGGTCAGCACCCTGTTCCGCGTGGAGCAGGGCCCTTTCTCGCTCGGGGCATGTCGCGGCCACCCGTAAAACGAGCCGTGACGATGGGGCGCGGCCGGCCGCCCTGGCGCCGGGGAGTTTTCCCCGAGCAGAGTTGATGGAGGCGCCGTGGCCGGGCGTCCGTCTCTGCCATGGCGGGCGACCGGGGCGCCCGTGGAGGGGGCTGGCCTCTGTGGGGGAACGGATTGATCTCTCACTCCACGGCTGGGACGACGCCGCGAAAGGTGCCGTGGTCGCCGGGACGGTCTGGGGACTCGTGGCGCGGGACTCCGGTTTCCACTTGGGGAGGCCCCCAGGCTCAGGCCCCTGGAAACGGAAGGCTGACCAAGCGGGACTGGGCCCGGTCCCGGCTTTCCGGGCCGGCCAGGCCCCTGCTGCCGGCGCCAGGGAGGGGGCCCCCGGAGGCTGAGGAGCGGGAGGCGTCGGCCTCCCCGGGGCCTGCCTCCCGGAGCTCCTCCTGGCGACGCCGCAACGCGACGACACGCGATCACGGACAGGGCTTGGGGGGGCGGCCCTGCGGCCCTGTGTTGCCCGAAGTGTGTTCGCCGGGCGTTTTCCGGCCAATTCTCACGAGCGTTCTGCCCAAATCCGGATCGATTTGGGCAGAACGCTCGTGAGAATTGGCCGGCGTTTGGCAGCCCAGGTCAGCGCCCAGTTCCGCGTGGAGCAGGGCCCTTTCTCGCTTGGGGCATGTCGCGGCCACCTGGAAAACGAGCCGTGACCATGGGGTGCAGCCGCTGGCCCCGGAGCCGGGGAGTTTTCCCCGAGCAGTGTTGATGGAGGCGCCGTGGCCTGGCGTCCGCTCCGTCGTGGCGGGGAGCCGGGGGCCCGTGGAGGGGGCTGGCCTCTCTGGGGGAACGGGTTGATATCTCATCCACGACTGGGACGAAGCCGCGAAAGGTGCCGTTGTCGCCGGGACGGTCGGGGGACTCGTGGCGCGGGACTCCGGGTTCCCCGTGTGGAGGCCCAAAGGCTCAGGCCCCTGGCAACGGAAGGCTGAGCAAGCGGGTCTGGGCCCGGGCCCGGCTTTCGGGGCCAGCCCGGCCCCAGCTGCAGGCGCCAGGGAGGGGACCCCCGGGGGCTGAGGAGCGGGAGGCGTCGGCCTCCCCGGGGCCTGCCTCCCGGAGCTCCTCCTGGTGGCGCCGGAACGCGACGACATGCGATCGCGGACAGGGCCCCGGGGGGGGCGTTCCTGCGGCCCTATGTTGCCCGAAGTGTATTCGTCGGGCGTTTTCCGGCCAATTCTCATGAGCGTTCGATTTGGGCAGAACGCTCGTGAGAATTGGCCGGCGTTGGGCAACCCTGGTCAGCGCCCAGTTCCACGTGGAGCAGGGCCCTTTCTCGCTCGGGGCATGTCGCGGCCACCCGGAAAACGAGCCGTGTCGATGGGGCGCGGCCGGGGGCCCCGGCACCGGGGAGTTTTCCCCGAGTAGGGTAGATGGAGGCGCCGTGGCCGGGCGTCCGCCTCTGACGTGGCGGGCGGCCGGGGAGCCCGTGGAGGGGGCTGGCCTCCGTGGGGGAACAGATTGATCTCTCACTCCACGGCTTGGACGACGCCGCGAAAGGTGCCGTAGTCTCCGGGACGGTCGGGGGACTCGTGGCGCGGCCCCACCTGCCGGCGCTAGGGAGGGGACCCACGGAGGCTGAGGAGCGGGAGGCGTCGGCCTCCCCGGGGCCTTCATCCCGGAGCTCCTCCTGGCGGCGCCGGAACGCGATGACACCCGATCGCGGACAGGCTCCCGGGGGGGCGGTCCTGCGGCCCTGTGTTGCCCGAAGTATGTTCGCCGGGCGTTTTCCGGCCTATTCTCATGAGCGTTCTGCCCAAATCGGGATCGATTTGGGCAGAACGCTCGTGACAATTGGCCGGCGTTGGGCAGCCCTGGTCAGTGCCCTGTTCCGCGTGGAGCAGGGCCCTTTCTCGCTCGGGGCATGTCGCGGCCACCCGGAAAACGAGCCGTGACAATGAAGGGCGGCCGGCGGCCACGGCGCCGTTGAGTTTTCACCGAGCAGAGTTGTTGGAGGCGCCGTGGCCGGGCGTCCGACTCCGCCGTGGCGGGCGGCCGTGGCGCCCATGGAGGGGGCTGGCCTCTGTGGGGGAAAGGATTAATCTCTCACCCCACGGCTGGAACGAAGCCGCGAAAGATGCCGTTGTCGCCGGGACGGTCGGGGGACTCGTGGCGCGGGACTCCGGGTTCCCCGTGGGGAGGCCCCCAGGCTCAGGCCCCTGGAAACGAAAGGCTGAGCAAGCGGGCCTGGGCCCGGGACTGGCTTTCGGGGCCGGCCCAGCCCCAGCTGCCTACGCCAGGGAGGGGACCCCCGGAGGCTAGGAGCAGGAGGCGTCGGCCTCACCGGGGCCTGCATCCCGGAGCTCCTCCTGGCGGTGCCGGAACGCGGTGACACGCGATCCCGGACAGGGCCCCAGGGGGGCGGCCCTGCGGCCCTGTGGTGCCCGAAGTGAGTTCGCCGGGCGTTGTCCGGCCAATTCTCACGAGCGTTCTGCCCAAATCGGGATCGATTTGGGCAGAACGCTCGTGAGAATTGGCCGGCGTTGGGCAGCCCTGGTCAGCGCCCAGTTCCGCGTGGAGCAGGACCCTTTCTCGCTCGGGGCATGTCGCGGGCACCCGGAAAACGAGCTGTGACGATGGGTCGCGGCCGGCGGTCCCGGAGCCGGGGTGCTTTCACCGAGCAGAGTTGATGGAGGCGCCGTGGCCGGGCGTCCGTCTCTGCCATGGCGGGCGACCGGGGCGCCCGTGGAGGGGGCTGGCCTCTGTGGGGGAACGGATTGATCTCTCACTCCACGGCTGGGACGATGCCGCGAAAGGTGCCGTGGTCGCCGGGACGGTCTGGGGACTCGTGGCGCGGGACTCCGGTTTCCACTTGGGGAGGCCCCCAGGCTCAGGCCCCTGGAAACGGAAGGCTGACCAAGCGGGACTGGGCCCGGTCCCGGCTTTCCGGGCCGGCCAGGCCCCTGCTGCCGGCGCCAGGGAGGGGGCCCCCGGAGGCTGAGGAGCGGGAGGCGTCGGCCTCCCCGGGGCCTGCCTCCCGGAGCTCCTCCTGGCGACGCCGCAACGCGACGACACGCGATCACGGACAGGGCTTGGGGGGGCGGCCCTGCGGCCCTGTGTTGCCCGAAGTGTGTTCGCCGGGCGTTTTCCGGCCAATTCTCACGAGCGTTCTGCCCAAATCCGGATCGATTTGGGCAGAACGCTCGTGAGAATTGGCCGGCGTTTGGCAGCCCAGGTCAGCGCCCAGTTCCGCGTGGAGCAGGGCCCTTTCTCGCTTGGGGCATGTCGCGGCCACCTGGAAAACGAGCCGTGACCATGGGGTGCAGCCGCTGGCCCCGGAGCCGGGGAGTTTTCCCCGAGCAGTGTTGATGGAGGCGCCGTGGCCTGGCGTCCGCTCCGTCGTGGCGGGGAGCCGGGGGCCCGTGGAGGGGGCTGGCCTCTCTGGGGGAACGGGTTGATATCTCATCCACGACTGGGACGAAGCCGCGAAAGGTGCCGTTGTCGCCGGGACGGTCGGGGGACTCGTGGCGCGGGACTCCGGGTTCCCCGTGTGGAGGCCCAAAGGCTCAGGCCCCTGGCAACGGAAGGCTGAGCAAGCGGGTCTGGGCCCGGGCCCGGCTTTCGGGGCCAGCCCGGCCCCAGCTGCAGGCGCCAGGGAGGGGACCCCCGGGGGCTGAGGAGCGGGAGGCGTCGGCCTCCCCGGGGCCTGCCTCCCGGAGCTCCTCCTGGTGGCGCCGGAACGCGACGACATGCGATCGCGGACAGGGCCCCGGGGGGGGCGTTCCTGCGGCCCTATGTTGCCCGAAGTGTATTCGTCGGGCGTTTTCCGGCCAATTCTCATGAGCGTTCGATTTGGGCAGAACGCTCGTGAGAATTGGCCGGCGTTGGGCAACCCTGGTCAGCGCCCAGTTCCACGTGGAGCAGGGCCCTTTCTCGCTCGGGGCATGTCGCGGCCACCCGGAAAACGAGCCGTGTCGATGGGGCGCGGCCGGGGGCCCCGGCACCGGGGAGTTTTCCCCGAGTAGGGTAGATGGAGGCGCCGTGGCCGGGCGTCCGCCTCTGACGTGGCGGGCGGCCGGGGAGCCCGTGGAGGGGGCTGGCCTCCGTGGGGGAACAGATTGATCTCTCACTCCACGGCTTGGACGACGCCGCGAAAGGTGCCGTAGTCTCCGGGACGGTCGGGGGACTCGTGGCGCGGCCCCACCTGCCGGCGCTAGGGAGGGGACCCACGGAGGCTGAGGAGCGGGAGGCGTCGGCCTCCCCGGGGCCTTCATCCCGGAGCTCCTCCTGGCGGCGCCGGAACGCGATGACACCCGATCGCGGACAGGCTCCCGGGGGGGCGGTCCTGCGGCCCTGTGTTGCCCGAAGTATGTTCGCCGGGCGTTTTCCGGCCTATTCTCATGAGCGTTCTGCCCAAATCGGGATCGATTTGGGCAGAACGCTCGTGACAATTGGCCGGCGTTGGGCAGCCCTGGTCAGTGCCCTGTTCCGCGTGGAGCAGGGCCCTTTCTCGCTCGGGGCATGTCGCGGCCACCCGGAAAACGAGCCGTGACAATGAAGGGCGGCCGGCGGCCACGGCGCCGTTGAGTTTTCACCGAGCAGAGTTGTTGGAGGCGCCGTGGCCGGGCGTCCGACTCCGCCGTGGCGGGCGGCCGTGGCGCCCATGGAGGGGGCTGGCCTCTGTGGGGGAAAGGATTAATCTCTCACCCCACGGCTGGAACGAAGCCGCGAAAGATGCCGTTGTCACCGGGACGGTCGGGGGACTCGTGGCGCGGGACTCCGGGTTCCCCGTGGGGAGGCCCCCAGGCTCAGGCCCCTGGAAACGAAAGGCTGAGCAAGCGGGCCTGGGCCCGGGACTGGCTTTCGGGGCCGGCCCAGCCCCAGCTGCCTACGCCAGGGAGGGGACCCCCGGAGGCTAGGAGCAGGAGGCGTCGGCCTCACCGGGGCCTGCATCCCGGAGCTCCTCCTGGCGGTGCCGGAACGCGGTGACACGCGATCCCGGACAGGGCCCCAGGGGGGCGGCCCTGCGGCCCTGTGGTGCCCGAAGTGAGTTCGCCGGGCGTTGTCCGGCCAATTCTCACGAGCGTTCTGCCCAAATCGGGATCGATTTGGGCAGAACGCTCGTGAGAATTGGCCGGCGTTGGGCAGCCCTGGTCAGCGCCCAGTTCCGCGTGGAGCAGGACCCTTTCTCGCTCGGGGCATGTCGCGGGCACCCGGAAAACGAGCTGTGACGATGGGTCGCGGCCGGCGGTCCCGGAGCCGGGGTGCTTTCACCGAGCAGAGTTGATGGAGGCGCCGTGGCCGGGCGTCCGTCTCTGCCATGGCGGGCGACCGGGGCGCCCGTGGAGGGGGCTGGCCTCTGTGGGGGAACGGATTGATCTCTCACTCCACGGCTGGGACGATGCCGCGAAAGGTGCCGTGGTCGCCGGGACGGTCTGGGGACTCGTGGCGCGGGACTCCGGTTTCCACTTGGGGAGGCCCCCAGGCTCAGGCCCCTGGAAACGGAAGGCTGACCAAGCGGGACTGGGCCCGGTCCCGGCTTTCCGGGCCGGCCAGGCCCCTGCTGCCGGCGCCAGGGAGGGGGCCCCCGGAGGCTGAGGAGCGGGAGGCGTCGGCCTCCCCGGGGCCTGCCTCCCGGAGCTCCTCCTGGCGACGCCGCAACGCGACGACACGCGATCACGGACAGGGCTTGGGGGGGCGGCCCTGCGGCCCTGTGTTGCCCGAAGTGTGTTCGCCGGGCGTTTTCCGGCCAATTCTCACGAGCGTTCTGCCCAAATCCGGATCGATTTGGGCAGAACGCTCGTGAGAATTGGCCGGCGTTTGGCAGCCCAGGTCAGCGCCCAGTTCCGCGTGGAGCAGGGCCCTTTCTCGCTT
The DNA here is from genome assembly GCF_922984935.1 of Meles meles. NCBI lineage: Eukaryota > Metazoa > Chordata > Mammalia > Carnivora > Mustelidae > Meles > Meles meles. The sequence continues at coordinate 263,311 of NW_025721135.1, forward strand.
GGGGCATGTCGCGGCCACCTGGAAAACGAGCCGTGACCATGGGGTGCAGCCGCTGGCCCCGGAGCCGGGGAGTTTTCCCCGAGCAGTGTTGATGGAGGCGCCGTGGCCTGGCGTCCGCTCCATCGTGGCGGGGAGCCGGGGGCCCGTGGAGGGGGCTGGCCTCTCTGGGGGAACGGGTTGATATCTCATCCACGACTGGGACGAAGCCGCGAAAGGTGCCGTTGTCGCCGGGACGGTCGGGGGACTCGTGGCGCGGGACTCCGGGTTCCCCGTGTGGAGGCCCAAAGGCTCAGGCCCCTGGCAACGGAAGGCTGAGCAAGCGGGTCTGGGCCCGGGCCCGGCTTTCGGGGCCAGCCCGGCCCCAGCTGCAGGCGCCAGGGAGGGGACCCCCGGGGGCTGAGGAGCGGGAGGCGTCGGCCTCCCCGGGGCCTGCCTCCCGGAGCTCCTCCTGGTGGCGCCGGAACGCGACGACATGCGATCGCGGACAGGGCCCCGGGGGGGGCGTTCCTGCGGCCCTGTGTTGCCCGAAGTGTATTCGTCGGGCGTTTTCCGGCCAATTCTCATGAGCGTTCGATTTGGGCAGAACGCTCGTGAGAATTGGCCGGCGTTGGGCAACCCTGGTCAGCGCCCAGTTCCACGTGGAGCAGGGCCCTTTCTCGCTCGGGGCATGTCGCGGCCACCCGGAAAACGAGCCGTGTCGATGGGGCGCGGCCGGGGGCCCCGGCACCGGGGAGTTTTCCCCGAGTAGGGTAGATGGAGGCGCCGTGGCCGGGCGTCCGCCTCTGACGTGGCGGGCGGCCGGGGAGCCCGTGGAGGGGGCTGGCCTCCGTGGGGGAACAGATTGATCTCTCACTCCACGGCTTGGATGACGCCGCGAAAGGTGCCATAGTCTCCGGGACGGTCGGGGGACTCGTGGCGCGGCCCCACCTGCCGGCGCTAGGGAGGGGACCCACGGAGGCTGAGGAGCGGGAGGCGTCGGCCTCCCCGGGGCCTTCATCCCGGAGCTCCTCCTGGCGGCGCCGGAACGCGATGACACCTGATCGCGGACAGGCTCCCGGGGGGGCGGTCCTGCGGCCCTGTGTTGCCCGAAGTATGTTCGCCGGGCGTTTTCCGGCCTATTCTCATGAGCGTTCTGCCCAAATCGGGATCGATTTGGGCAGAACGCTCGTGACAATTGGCCGGCGTTGGGCAGCCCTGGTCAGTGCCCTGTTCCGCGTGGAGCAGGGCCCTTTCTCGCTCGGGGCATGTCGCGGCCACCCGGAAAACGAGCCGTGACAATGAAGGGCGGCCGGCGGCCACGGCGCCGTTGAGTTTTCACCGAGCAGAGTTGTTGGAGGCGCCGTGGCCGGGCGTCCGACTCCGCCGTGGCGGGCGGCCGTGGCGCCCATGGAGGGGGCTGGCCTCTGTGGGGGAAAGGATTAATCTCTCACCCCACGGCTGGAACGAAGCCGCGAAAGATGCCGTTGTCGCCGGGACGGTCGGGGGACTCGTGGCGCGGGACTCCGGGTTCCCCGTGGGGAGGCCCCCAGGCTCAGGCCCCTGGAAACGAAAGGCTGAGCAAGCGGGCCTGGGCCCGGGACTGGCTTTCGGGGCCGGCCCAGCCCCAGCTGCCTACGCCAGGGAGGGGACCCCCGGAGGCTAGGAGCAGGAGGCGTCGGCCTCACCGGGGCCTGCATCCCGGAGCTCCTCCTGGCGGTGCCGGAACGCGGTGACACGCGATCCCGGACAGGGCCCCAGGGGGGCGGCCCTGCGGCCCTGTGGTGCCCGAAGTGAGTTCGCCGGGCGTTGTCCGGCCAATTCTCACGAGCGTTCTGCCCAAATCGGGATCGATTTGGGCAGAACGCTCGTGAGAATTGGCCGGCGTTGGGCAGCCCTGGTCAGCGCCCAGTTCCGCGTGGAGCAGGACCCTTTCTCGCTCGGGGCATGTCGCGGGCACCCGGAAAACGAGCTGTGACGATGGGTCGCGGCCGGCGGTCCCGGAGCCGGGGTGCTTTCACCGAGCAGAGTTGATGGAGGCGCCGTGGTCGGGCGTCCGCCTCCGCCGTGGCGGGCGTCCGGGGCGCCCATGGAGGAGGCTGGCCTCCGTGGGGGAACGGATGGATCCCTCACTCCACGGCTGGGATGAAGCCGCGATAGGTGCCGTGGTCGCCGGGACGGTCGGGGGACTCGTGGCGCGGGACGCAGGGTTCCCCGTGGGGAGGCCCCCAGGCTCAGGCCCCTGGCAACGGAAGGCTGAGCAAGCAGGCCCGGGCCCGGGCTCGGCTTTCGTGGTCAGCCCGGCCCCAGCTGCCGGCGCCAGGGAGGGGACCCCGGAGGCTGAGGAGCGGGAGGCGTCGGCCTCCCCGAGGCCTGCCTCCCGGAGCTCCTCCTGGCGGTGCCGGAACGCGGCGACACGCGATACCGGACAGGGCCCCGAGGGGGCGGCCCTGCGGCCCTGTGGTGCCCGAAGTGTGTTCGCCGGGCGTTTTCCGGCCAATTCTCACGAGCGTTCTGCCCAAATCGGGATTGATTTGGGCAGAACGCTCGTGAGAATTGGCCGGCGTTGGGCAACCCTGGTCAGCGCCCAGTTCCGCGTGGAGCAGGGCCCTTTCTCGCTCGGGGCATGTCACGGGCACCCGGAAAACGAGCCGTGACGATGGGGCGCAGCCGGCGGCCCCGGCGCCGGGGTGCTTTCCCAGAGCAGAGTTGATGGAGGCGCCGTGGCCGGGCGTCCGCCTCCGACGTGGCGGGCGTCCGGGGCGCCCATGGAGGGGGCTGGCCTCCATGGGGGAACGGATGGATCCCTCACTCCACGGCTGGGACAAAGCCGCGAAAGGTGCTGTTGTCGCCGGGACGGTCGGGGGACTCGTGGCGCGGGACGCAGGGTTCCCCGTTGGGAGGCCCCCAGGCTCAGGCCCCTGGCAACGAAAGGCTGAGCAAGCAGGCCCGTGCCCGTGCCCGGTTTCGGGGCCGGCCCGGCCCCAGCTGCCGGCGCCAGGGAAGGGACCCCCGGAGGCTGAGGAGCGGGAGGCGTCGGCCTCCCAGGTGCCTGCCTCCCGGAGCTCCTCCTGGCGGCGCCCGAACGCGGCGACACGCGATCCCGGACAGGGCCCCGGGTGGGCGGCCCTGCGGCCCAGTGGTGCCCGAAGTGTGTTCGCGGGGTGTTTTCCGGCCAATTCTCAAGAGCGTTCTGCTCAAATCGGATCGATTTGTGCAGAACTCTCGTGAGAATTTGCCGGCATTGGGCAGTCCTTGTCAGCGCCCAGTTCCGCATCGAACAGGGCCCTTTCTCGCTCCGGGCATGTCGCGGCCACCGGAAAAATAGCCGTGACGAAGGGGCGCAGCCGGCGGCCCCGGCGCCGGGGAGTTTTCCCCCAGCAGAGTTGATGGAGGCGCCGTGGACGGGCGTCCGCCTCCGCCGTGGCAGGCGGCCGGGGCGCCCGTGGAGGGGGCTGGCCTCTGTGGGGGAACGGATTGATCTCTCACTCCACGGCTGGGACGACGCCGCGAAAGGTGCCGTGGTCGCCGGGACGGTCTGGGGACTCGTGGCGCGGGACTCCGGGTTCCCCTTGGGGAGGCCCCCAGGCTCAGGCCCCTGGAAACGGAAGGCTGACCAAGCGGGCCTGGGCCCGGTCCCGGCTTTCCGGTCCGGCCCGGCCCCAGCTGCCGGCGCTAGGGAGGGGGCCCCCGGGAGCTGAGGAGCGGGAGGCGTCCGCCTTCCCGGGGCCTGCCTCCCGGTGCTCCTCCTGGCGGCGCCGCAACGCGACGACACGCGATCGCGGACAGGGCTTCGGGGGGGCGGCCCTGCGGCCCTGTGTTGCCCGAAGTGTGTTCGCCGGGCGTTTTCCGGCCAATTCTCACGAGCGTTCTGCCCAAATCGGGATCGATTTGGGCAGAACGCTCGTGAGAATTGGCCGGCGTTGGGCAGCCCTGGTCAGCGCCCTGTTCCGCGTGGAGCAGGGCCCTTTCTCGATCGGGGCATGTCGCGGGCACCCGGAAAACGAGCCAGGACGGTGGGGCGCGGCCAGCGCCCCGGCGCCGGGGAGTTCTCGCCGAGCAGAGTGTATGGAGGCGCCGTGGCCGGGCGTCCGCCTCCGCCGTAGCGGGCGGCCGGGGCGCCCGTGGAGGGGCTGGCCTCTGTGGGGGAACGGATTGATTTCTCACTCCACAGCTGGGATGAAGTTGCGAAAGGTGCCGTTGTCGCCGGGACGGTCGGGGGACTGGTGGCGCGGGACTCCGGGTTCCCCGTAGGGAGGCCCCAAGGCTGAGCTATCGGGCCTGTTGCAGGGCCCGGTTTTTGGGTCCGGCCCGGCCCCAGCTTCCAGCGCCAGGGAGTGTACCCCCGGAGGCTGAGGAGCGGGAGGCTTCGGCCTCCCCGGGGCCTTCCTCACGGAGCTCCTCCTGGCGGCGCTGGAACGCGACGACACGCGATCGCGGACAGGGACTGGGGGGGCGGCCCTGCGGCCCAGTGGTGCCCGAAGTGTGTTCGCCGGGCGTTTTCCGGCCAATTCTCACGAGCGTTCTGCCCAAATCGGGATCGATTTGGGAAGAACGCTCGTGAGAATTGGCCGGCGTTGGGCACCCCTCGTCAGCGCCCTGTTCCACGCGGAGAAGGGCCCTTTCTCGCTCGGGGCATGTCGCGGCCACCCGTAAAACGAGCCGTGATGATGGGGCGCTGCCGGCGGCCCCGACGCCGGGGAATTTTCCCTGAGCAGAGTGGATGGAGGCGCCGTGCCGGGCGACCGCCTCCGCCGTGGCAGGCGCCCGGGGCGCCGGTGGAGGGGGCTGGCCTCTGTGGGGGAACGGATTGATCTCTCACTCCACGGCTGGTACGAAGCCGCGAAAGGTGCCGTTGTCGCCGGGACGGTGGGGGGATGTGGTGCGGGACTCCGGTTTCCCCGTGGGGAGACCCCAGGCTCAGGCTCCTGGAAACGGAAGGCTGATGAAGTTGGCCTGGGCCCGCGCCCGGCTTTCGGGGCCGGCCCGGCCCCAGCTGCCGGCGCCAGGGAGTGGACCCCCGGAGGCTGAGGAGCGGGAGGCGTCGGCCTCCCCGGGGCCTGCCTCCCGGAGCTCCTCCTGGCGGCGCCGGAACGCGACGACACACGATCGCGGACAGGGCCCCGGGGGTCGGCCATGCGGCCCAGTGGTGCCCGAAATGTGTTCGCCGGGCGTTTTCCGGCCAATTCTCACGAGCGTTCTGCCCAAATCGGGATCGATTTGGGCAGAACGCTCGTGAGAATTGGCCGGCATTGGGCAGCCCAGGTTAGCTCCCAGTTCCACGTGGAGCAGGGCCCTTTTTCGCTCGGGGCATGTCGCGGCCACCCGGAAAACGAGCCGTGACGATGGGTCGCGTCCGGCGGCCCGGCGCCGGGGAGTTTTCCCCGAACAGAGTTGATGGAGGCGCCGTGGCCGGGCGTCTGCCTCCGCCGTGGCGGGCGGGCGGGGCGCCCGTGGAGGGGGCTGGCCTCTTTGGGGGAACGGATTGATCTCTCATTCCACGGCTGGTACGAAGCCGCGGAAGGTGCCATTGTCGCCGGGAGGGTCGGTGGACTCGTGGCGCAGGACTCAGGTTTCCCCGTGTGGAGGACCCCAGGCTCAGGCCCCCTGGCAACGGAAGGCTGAGCAAGCAAGCCTGGGCCCGGGCCCGTCTTTCGGGGCCGGCCCGGCCCCAGCTGCCTACGCCTGGGAGGGGACCCCCGGAGGCTGTGGAGCGGGAGGCGTCGGCCTCCTCGGGGCCTGCCTCCCGGAGCTCCTCCTGGCGGCCCCGGAACGCGACGACACGCGATCATGGACAGGGCACCGTGGGGGCGGCCCTGTGGCCCAGTGGTGCCCGAAGTGTGTTCGCCTGGCATTTTCCGGCCATTTCTCACGAGCGTTCTGCTCAAATCGGGATCGATTTGGGCAGAACGCTCGTGAGAATTGGCCGGCGTTGGGCAGCCCTGTTCAGCGCCAAGTTCCGCGTGGAGCAGGGCCCTCTCTCCCTCGGGGCATGTCGCGGCAATCGGAAAACGAGCCGTGAGGATGGGGCACGGCCGGCGGTCCCGGCGCCGGGGAGTTTTCCCCGAGCAGAGTTGATGGAGTCGCCGTGCCGGGTGTCCGCCTCCGCCGTGGCGGGCGGTCGGGGCGCCCGTGGAGGGGGCTGGCCTCTGTGGGAGAACGGATTGATCTCTCACTCCACGGCTGGGACGAAGCCGCGAAAGGTGCCGTTGTCGCCAGGACGGTCGGGGGACTCGTGACGCGGGACTGCGGGTTCCCTGTGGGCAGGCCCCAAGGCTCAGGCTCCTGGCAACGGAAGGCTGAGCAAAGGGGACTGGGCCCGGGATCGGCTTTCGGGGCCGGCCCAGCCCCAGCTGCCGGCCCCAGGGAGGGGACCCCCGAAGGCTGAGGAGCGGGAGGCGTCGGCCTCCCCGGGGCCTTCCGCCTGGAGCTCCTCCTGGCGGCGCCGGAACACGACGACACGCGATCGCGGACAGGGCCCCGGGGGGGCGGCCATGTGGCCCAGTGCTGCCCGAAGTGTGTTCGCCGGGCGTTTTCCGGCCAATTCTCACGAGCGTTCTGCCCAAATCGGGATCGATTTGGGGAGAACGCTCGTGAGAATTGGCCGGCGTTGGGCAGCCCAGGTCAGCGCCCAGTTCGCCTGGAGCAGGGCCCTTTCTCGCTCGGGACATGTCGCGGCAAACCGGAAAACGAGCCGTGACGATGGGGCGCGGCCGGCGGCCCCGGCGCCGTGGAGTTTTCCCCGAGCAGAGTTGATGGAGGTGCCGTGGCCGGGCGTCTGCCACCGCCGTGGCAGGCGGCCGGGGCGCCCGTGGAGGGGGCTGAACTCTGTGAGGAAACGGATTGATCTCTCACTCCACGGCTGGGACGAAGCCGCGAAAGCTGCCGCTGTCGCCGGGACGGTCGGGGGACTCGTGGCGCGGGACGCAGGGTTCCCCGTGGGGAGGCCCCCAGGCTCAGGCCCCTGGCAAAGGAAGGCTGAGCAAGCAGGCCCGTGCCCGGGCCCGGCTTTCGGGGCGGCCCGGCCCCAGCTGCCGGCGCCAGGGAGGGGAACCCCGGAGGCTGAGGAGCGGGAGGCGTGGGCCTCCCCGGGGCCTGCCTCCCGGAGCTCCTCCTGGCGGTGCCGAAACGCGGCGACACGCGATCCCGGACATGGCCCAGGAGGGGCGGCCCTGCGGCCCTGTGGTGCCCGAAGTGTGTTCGCCGGGCGTTTTCCGGCCAATTCTCACGAGCGTTCTGCCCAAATCGGGATCGATTTGGGCAGAACGCTCGTGAGAATTGGCCGGCGTTGGGCAGCCCTGGTCAGCGCCCAGTTCCGCGGGGAGCAGGGCCCTTTCTCGCTCGGGGCATTACTCGGGCACCCGGAAAACGAGCCTTGACGATGGGGCGCGGCCGGCGGCCACGGCGCCGGGGTGCTTTCCCCGAGCAGAGGTGATGGAGGCGCCGTGGCCGTGCGTCCGCCTCCGCCGTGTCGGGCGTCCGGGGCCCCCATGGAGGGGGCTGGCCTCCGTGGGGGACCGATGGATCCCTCACTCCACGGCTGGGACGAAGCCGCGAAAGGTGCCATAGTCGCCGGGACCGTCGGGGGCTCGTGGCGCGGGACGCGGAGTTCCCCGTGGGGAGGCCCCCAGGCTCAGGACCCTGGCAACCGAAGGCTGAGCTTGCGGGCCTGGGCCCGGTCCCGGCTTTCGGGGCCGCCCCGGCCCCAGCTGCAGGCGCCAGGGAGGGGAACTCAGGGGGCTGAGGAGCGGGAGGCGTCGGCCTCCCCGGGGCCTGCCTCCCGGAGCTCCTCCGGGTGGCGGGGAACGCGACGACACGCGATCACGGACAGGGCCCCGGGGGGGCGGTCCTGTGGCCATGTGTTGCCCGAAGTGTATTCGCCGGGCGTTTTCCGGCCAATTCTCTCGAGCGTTCGATTTGGGCAGAACGCTCGTGAGAGTTGGCCGGCGTTGGTCAGGCCTGGTCAGCGCCCAGTTCCGCGTAGAGCAGGGCCCTTTCTCGCTCGGGGCATGTCGCGGCTACCCGGAAAACGAGCCGTGACGATGGGGCGCGGCCGGCGTCCCCGGCGTCGGGGAGTTTTCCCCGAGCAGAGTTGATGGAGGCGCCGTGGCCGGGCGTCCGTCTCTGCCGTGGCTGGCGACCGGGGCACCCGTGGAGGGGGCTGGCCTCTGTGGGGGAACGGATTGATCTCTCACTCCACGGCTGGGACGAAGCCGCGAAAGGTGCCGTTGACTCCGGGATGGTCGGGGGACTCGAGGCGTGGGATTCCAGGTTCCCCGTGGGGAGGCCCCCAGGCCCAGGCCCCTGGCAACGGAAGGATGAGCAAGCGGGACTGGGCCCGGGCCCGGCTTTCGGGGCCGGCCCGTCCCCAGCTGCAGGCGCCAGGGAGGGGACCCCCGGGGGTTGAGGAGTGGGAGGCGTCGGCCTCCCCGGGGCCTGCCTCCCGGAGCTCCTCCTGGCGGCGCCGGAACGCGACGACATGCGATCGCGGACAGGGCACCGGGGTGCGCTCCTGCGGCCCTGTGGTGCCCGAAGTGTGTTCGCCGGGCGTTTTCCGGCCAATTCTCACGAGCGTTCTGCCCAAATCGGGATCGATTTGGGCAGAACGCTCGTGAGAATTGGCCGGCGTTGGGCAGCCCTGGTCAGCGCCCAGTTCCGCGGGGAGCAGGGCCCTTTCTCGCTCGGGGCATTACTCGGGCACCCGGAAAACGAGCCTTGACGATGGGGCGCGGCCGGCGGCCACGGCGCCGGGGTGCTTTCCCCGAGCAGAGGTGATGGAGGCGCCGTGGCCGTGCGTCCGCCTCCGCCGTGTCGGGCGTCCGGGGCCCCCATGGAGGGGGCTGGCCTCCGTGGGGGACCGATGGATCCCTCACTCCACGGCTGGGACGAAGCCGCGAAAGGTGCCATAGTCGCCGGGACCGTCGGGGGCTCGTGGCGCGGGACGCGGAGTTCCCCGTGGGGAGGCCCCCAGGCTCAGGACCCTGGCAACCGAAGGCTGAGCTTGCGGGCCTGGGCCCGGTCCCGGCTTTCGGGGCCGCCCCGGCCCCAGCTGCAGGCGCCAGGGAGGGGAACTCAGGGGGCTGAGGAGCGGGAGGCGTCGGCCTCCCCGGGGCCTGCCTCCCGGAGCTCCTCCGGGTGGCGGGGAACGCGACGACACGCGATCACGGACAGGGCCCCGGGGGGGCGGTCCTGTGGCCATGTGTTGCCCGAAGTGTATTCGCCGGGCGTTTTCCGGCCAATTCTCTCGAGCGTTCGATTTGGGCAGAACGCTCGTGAGAGTTGGCCGGCGTTGGTCAGGCCTGGTCAGCGCCCAGTTCCGCGTAGAGCAGGGCCCTTTCTCGCTCGGGGCATGTCGCGGCTACCCGGAAAACGAGCCGTGACGATGGGGCGCGGCCGGCGTCCCCGGCGTCGGGGAGTTTTCCCCGAGCAGAGTTGATGGAGGCGCCGTGGCCGGGCGTCCGTCTCTGCCGTGGCTGGCGACCGGGGCACCCGTGGAGGGGGCTGGCCTCTGTGGGGGAACGGATTGATCTCTCACTCCACGGCTGGGACGAAGCCGCGAAAGGTGCCGTTGACTCCGGGATGGTCGGGGGACTCGAGGCGTGGGATTCCAGGTTCCCCGTGGGGAGGCCCCCAGGCCCAGGCCCCTGGCAACGGAAGGATGAGCAAGCGGGACTGGGCCCGGGCCCGGCTTTCGGGGCCGGCCCGTCCCCAGCTGCAGGCGCCAGGGAGGGGACCCCCGGGGGTTGAGGAGTGGGAGGCGTCGGCCTCCCCGGGGCCTGCCTCCCGGAGCTCCTCCTGGCGGCGCCGGAACGCGACGACATGCGATCGCGGACAGGGCACCGGGGTGCGCTCCTGCGGCCCTGTGGTGCCCGAAGTGTGTTCGCCGGGCGTTTTCCGGCCAATTCTCACGAGCGTTCTGCCCAAATCGGGATCGATTTGGTCAGAACGCTCGTGAGAATTGGCCGGCGTTTGGCAGCCCAGGTCAGCGCCCAGTTCCGCGTGGATCAGGGCCCTTTCTCCCTCGGGGCATGTCGCGGCCACCCGGAAAACGAGCCGTGACGATGGGGTGCGTCCGGCTGCCCCGGAGCCGGGGAGTTTTCCCCGAGCAGAGTTGATGGAGGCGCCGTGGCCTGGCCTCCGTCTCCGTCGTGGCGGGCAGCCGGGGCGCACGTGGAGGGGGCTGGCCTCTGTGGGGGAACGGATTGATATCTCACTCCACGGCTGGGACGAAACCGCGAAAGGTGCCGTTGTAGCCGGGACGGTCGGGGGACTCGTGGCACGGGACTCCGGGTTCCCCGTGGGGAGGCCCCCAGGCTCAGGCCCCTGGCAACGGAGGGCTGAGCAAGCGCGCCTGGGCCTGGGCCCGGCTTTCGGGGCCGGCCCGGCCCCAGCTGCCGGCGCCAGGGAGGGGACCCCCGGGGGCTGAGGAGCGGGAGGCGTCGGCCTCTCCGGGGCCTCCCTCCCAGTGCTCCTCCTGGCGGCCCCGGAACGCGACGACACGCGATCGCGGACAGGGCCCCGGGGGGGCGGTCCTGCGGCCCTGTTTTGCCCGAAGTGTATTCGCCGGGCGTTTTCCGGCAAATTCTCACGAGCGTTCGATTTGGGCAGAACGCTCGTGAGAATTGTCCGGCGTTGGGCAGCCGTGGTCAGCGCCAAGTTCCGCGTGGAGCAGGGCCCTTTCTCGCTCGGGGCATGTCGCGGGTACCCGGAAAACGAGCCATGACGATGGGGCGCGGCCGGCGGCCCCGGCGCCGGGGAGTTTTCCCCGAGCAGAGTTGATGGAGGCGCCGTGGCAGGGCGTCGGCCTCCGCCGTGGCGGGCGGCCGGGGCGCCCGTGGAGGGGTCTGGCCTCTGTGGGGGAACGGATTGATCTCTCACACAACGGCTGGGACGAAGCCGCGAAAGATGCCATGGTCGCCGGGACGGTCGGGGGACTCGTGGCGCGGGACTCCGGGTTCCCCGTGGGGAGGCCCCCAGGCTCAGGCCCCTGGAAACGAAAGTCTGAGCAAGCGGTCCTGGGCCCGTGCCTGGCTTTCGGGGCCGGCCCGGCCCCAGCTGCCGGCGCTAGGGAGGGGACCCACGGAGGCTGAAGAGCGGGAGGCGTCGGCCTCACCGGGGCCTGCCTTCCGGAGCTCCTCCTGGCGGTGCCGGAACACGGCGACACGCGATCCCGGACAGGGCCTCGGGGGGGCGGCCCTGCGGCCCTGTGGTGCCCGAAGTGTGTTCGCCGGGCGTTTTCCGGCCAATTCTCACGAGCGTTTTTGCCCAAATCGGGATCGATTTGGGCAGAACGCTCGTGAGAGTTGGCCGGCGTGGGCACCCCTCATCAGCGCCCATTTCCGCGGGGAGCAGGGCCCTTTCTCGTTTGGGGCATGTCGCGTGCACCCGGAAAACGAGCCGTGACGAAGGGGCGTGGCCGGCGGCCCCGGCGCCGGGGTGCTTTCCCCGAGCAGAGTTGAAGGAGGCGCCGTGGCCGGGTGTCCGCGTCCGCCGTAGCGGGCGTCCGGGGCTCCCATGGAGGGGGCTGTCCTCTGTGGGGGAACGGATGGATCCCTCACTCCACGGCTGGGACGAAGCCGCGAAAGGTGCCGTTGTCGCCGGGACGGTCGGGGGACTCATGGCGCGGGACGCAGGGTTCCCCGTGGGGAGGCCCCCAGGCTCAGGCCCCTGGCAACGGAAGGCTGAGCAAGCAGGCCCGTGCCCGGGCCCGGCTCTCGGGGCCGGCCCGGCCCCAGCTGCCGGCGCCAGGGAGGGGACCCCAGGAGGCTGAGGAGCGGGAGGCCTCGGCCTCCCCGGGGCCTGCCTCCCGGAGCTCCTCCTGGCGATGCCGGAGCGCGGCGACATGCGATCCCGGACAGGGCCCCGGGGGGGCGGCCCTGCGGCCCTGTGGTGCCCGAAGTGTGTTCGCCGGGCGTTTTCCTGCCAATTCTCACGAGCGTTCTGCCCAAATCGGGATCGATTTGGGCAGAACGCTCGTGAGAATTGGCCAGCGTTGGGCAGCCCTGGTCAGCGCTCAGTTCCGCGGGGAGCAGGGCCCTTTCTCGCTCGGGGCATGTCGCGGGCACCCGGAAAACGAGCCGTGACGATGGGGCGCGGCCGGCGGCTCCGGCGCCGGGGTGCTTTCCCCGAGCAGAGTTGATGGAGGCGCCGTGGCCAGGCGTCCGCCTCCGCCGTGGCGGGCGTCCAGAGCGCCATGTAGGGGGCTGGCCTCCGTGGGAGAACGGATGGATCCCTCATTCCACGGCTGGTACGAAGCCGCGGAAGGTGCCGCTGTCGCCGGGATGGTCGGGGGACCCGTGGCGCGGGACGCAGGGGTCCCCGTGGGGAGGCCCCCAGGCTCAGGCCCCTGGCAACGGAAGGCTGAGCAAGCAGGCCCGGGCCCGGGCCCGGCTTTCGGGGCCGGCCCGACCCCAGCTGCCGGCGCCAGGGAGGGGACCCACGGAGACTGAGGAAAGGGAGGCGTCGGCCTCCCCGGGGCCTTCATCCCCGAGCTCCTCCTGGTGGCGCCGGAACGCGGCGACACGCGATCCCGGATAGGGACCCGGGGGGGCGGCCTTGCGGCCCTGTGGTGCCCGACGTGTGCTCGCCGGGCGTTTTCCGGCCAATTCTCATGAGCGTTCTGCCCAAATCAGGATCGATTTGGGCAGAACGCTCGTGAGAATTGGCCGGCGTTGGGCAGCCCTAGTCAGCGCCCAGTTCCGCGTGGAGCAGGGCCCTTTCTCGCTCGGGGCATGTCGCGGGCACCCGGAAAACGAGCCGTGACGATGGGGCGCGGCCGGAGGCCCCGGCGCCGGGGTCCTTTCCCCGAGCAGAGTTGATGGAGGCGCCGTGGCCGGGCGTCCGCCTCCGCCGTGGCCGGCTTCCGGGGCGCCCATGGAGGGGGCTGGCCTCCGTGGGGGAACGGATGGATCCCTCACTCCATGGCTGGGACGAAGCCGCGAAAGGTGCCGTTGTCGCCGGAACGGTGGGGGACTTGTGGCGCGGGACGCAGGGTTCCCCGTGGGGAGGCCCCCAGGCTCAGGCCCCTGGCAACGGAAGGCTGAGCAAGCAGTACCGGGCCCGGGCCCGGCTTTCGGGGCCGGCTCGGCCCCAGCTGCCGGCGCCAGGGAGGGGACCCCGGGAGGCTGAGGGGCGGGAGGCGTCGGCCTCCCAGTTGCCTGCCTCCCGGAGCTCCTCCTGGCGGCGCCGGAACACGACGACACGCGATCGCGGACAGGGCCCCGGGGGGGCGGCCCTGCGGCCCAGTGGTGCCCGAAGTGTGTTCGCCGGGTGTTTTCTGACCAATTCTCAAGAGCGTTCTGCTCAAATCGGATCGATTTGTGCAGAACTCTCGTGAGAATTGGCCGGCATTGGGCAGTCCTTGTCAGCGCCCAGTTCCGCGTCGAACAAGGCCCTTTCTCGTTCGGGGCATGTCGCGGCCACCGGAAAAATAAGCCGTGACGATGGGACGCAGCCGGCGGCACCGGCGCCGGGGAGTTTTCCCCCAGCAGAGTTGATGGAGGCGCCGTGGACGGGCGTCCGCCTCCGCCGTGGCGGGCGGCCGGGGCGCCCGTGGAGGGGGCTGGCCTCTGTGGGGGAACGGATTGATCTCTCACTCCACGGCTGGGACGACGCCGCGAAAGGTGCCGTGGTCGCCGGGACGGTCTGGGGACGCGTGGCGCGGGACTCCGGGTTCCCCTTGGGGAGGGCCCCAGGCTCAGGGCCCTGGAAACGGAAGGCTGACCAAGCGGGCCTGGGCCCGGTCCCGGCTTTCCGGGCCGGCCCTGCCCAGCTACCGGCGCCAGGGAGGGGGCCCCCGGGAGCTGAGGAGCGGGAGGCGTCGGCCTTCCCGGGGCCTGCCTCCCGGAGCTCCTCCTGGCGGCGCCGCAACGCGACGACACGCGATCGCGGACAGGGCTTCGGGGGGGCGGCCCTGCGGCCCTGTGTTGCCCGAAGTGTGTTCGCTGGGCGTTTTCCGGCCAATTCTCACGAGCGTTCTGCCCAAATCGGGATCGATTTGGGCAGAACGCTCGTGAGAATTGGCCGGCATTGGGCAGCCCTCGTCAGCGCCCAGTTATGCGTTGAGCAGGCCCCTTTCTCGCTCGGGGCATGTCGCGGCCACCCGGAAAACGAGCCGTGACGATGGGGTGCGGCCGGCGGCCCCGGCGCCGGGGAGTTTTCCCCGAGCAGAGTTGATGGAGGCGCCGTGGCGGGGCGTCCGCCTCCGTCGTGGTGGGCGGCCGGGGCGCCCGTGGAGGGGGCTGGCCTCTGTGGGAGAAAGGATTGATCTCTCACTCCACAGCTGGGACGACGCCGAGAAAGGTGCCGTTGTCTCCGTGATGGTCGCGGTACTGGTGGCGCGGGACTCCGGGTTCCCCGTGGGGAGGCCCCCAGGCTCAGGCCCCTGGCAACGGAAGGCTGAGCAAGCGGGCCTGGGCCCGGGCCCGGCTTTCGGGGCCGGCCCGGCGCCATTTGCCGGCGCCAGGGAGGGGACCGCCGGAGGCTGAGGAGCGGGAGGCGTCGGCCTCCCCGGGTCCTTCCTCCCGGAGCTCCTCCTGGCGGTGCTGGAACGCGACGACACGCGATCGCGGACAGGGCCCCGGGGCGGCGGTCCTGGGGCCCTGTGTTGCCCGAAGTGTGTTCGCCGGGCGTTTCCGGCCAATTCTCTCGAGCGTTCTGCTGAAATCGGGATCGATTTGGGCAGAACGCTCGTGAGAAAAGGCCGCCGTTGGGCAGCCCTGGTCAGCGCCCAGTTCCGCGTGGAGCAGGGCCCTTTATCGCTCGGGGCATGTCGCGGCCACCCGGAAAACGAGCCGTGACGATGGGGCGCGGCCGGCGGCCCGGGCGCCGGGGAGATTTCCCCGAGCAGAGTTGATGGAGGCGCCGTGGCCGGGCGTCCGCCTCCGCCGTGGCGGGCGTCCGGGGCGCCCATGGAGGGGGCTGGCCTCCGTGGGGGAACGGATGGATCCCTCACTCCACGGCTGGGACGAAGCCGCGAAAGGTGCCGTGGTCGCCGGGACGGTCGGGGGACTCGTGGCGCGGGACGCAGTGTTCCCCGTGGGGAGGCCCCCAGGCTCAAGACCCTGGCAACGGAAGGTTGAGCAAGCAGGCCCGGGCCCGGGCCCGGCTTTCGGGGCCGGCCCGGCCCCAGCTGCCGGCGCCAGGGAGGGGACCCCCGGAGGCTGAGGAGCGGGAGGCGTCGGGCTCCCCGGGGCCTGCCTCCCGGAGCTCCTCCTGGCGGTGCCGGAACGCGGCGACACGCGATCACGGACAGGGCCCCGGGGGGGCGGCCCTGCGACCCTGAGGTGCCCGAAGTGGGTTCGCCGCGCGTTTTCCGGCCAATTCTCACGAGCGTTCTGCCCAAAACGGGATCGATTTGGGCAGAACACTCGTGAGAATTGGCCGGCGTTGGGCAGCCCTGGTCAGCGCCCAGTTCCGCGTGGAGCAGAGCCCTTTCTCGCTCGGGGCATGTCGCGGGCACCCGGAAAACGAGCCGTGACGATGGGGCGCGGCCGGCGGCCCCGGCGCCGGGGTGCTTTCCCCGAGCAGAGTTGATGGAGGCGCCGTGGCCGGGCGTCCGCCTCAGCCGTGGCGGGCGTCCGGAGCGCCCATGGAGGGGGCTGGCCTCCGTGGGGGAACCGATGGATCCCTCACTCCACGGCTGGGACGAAGCCGCGAAAGGTGCCGTGGTCGCCGGGACGGTCGGGGGACTCGTGCCGCGGGACGCAGGGTTCCCCGTGGGGAGGCCCACAGGCTAGGGGCCCTGGCAACGGAAGGCTGAGCAAGCAGGCCCGGGCCCGGGCCCGGCTTTCGGGGCCGGCCCGGCCCCAGCTGCCGGCGCCAGGGAGGGGACCCCCGGAGGCTGAGGAGCGGGAGGCGTCGGCCTCCCCGGGGCCTGCCTCCCGGAGCTCCTCCTGGCGGTGCCGGAACGCGGCGACACGCGATCCCGGACAGGGCCCCGGGGGGGCGGCCCTGCCGCCCTGTGGTGCCCGAAGTGTGTTTGCCGGGCGTTTTCCGGCCAATCTCACGAGCGTTCTGCCCAAATCGGGATCGATTTCGGCAGAACGCTCGTGAGAATTGGCCGGCGTTGGGCAGCCCTGGTCAGCACACAGTTCCCCGGGGAACAGGGCCCTTTCTCGCTCGGGGCATGTCGCGGCCACCCGGAAAACGAGCCGTGACGATGGGGCGCGGCCGGCGGCCCCGGCGCCGGGGTCCTTTCCCCGAGCAGAGTTGATGGAGGCGCCGTGGCCGGGCGTCCGCCTCCGCCGTGGTGGGCGTCCGGGGCGCCCATGGAGGGGGCTGGCCTCCGTGGGGGAACGGATGGATCCCTCACTCCACGGCTGGGACGAAGCCGCGAAAGGTGCCGTGGTCGCCGGGACGGTCGGGGGACTCGTGGCGCGGGACGCGGGGTTCCCCGTGGGGAGGCCCCAGTCTCAGGCGCCTGGCAACGGAAGGCTGAGCAAGCAGGCCCGGGCCCGGGCCCGGCTTTCGGGGCCGGCCCGGCCCCAGCAGCATGCGCCAGGTAGGTGACCCCCGGAGGCTGAGAGCGGGAGGCGTCGGCCTCCCCGAGGCCTGCCTCCTGGAGCTCCTGCTGGCGGTGCCGGAACGCGGCGACACGCGATCCCGGACAGGGCCCCGGGGGGGCGGTCCTGCGGCCCTGTGGTGCCCGAAGTGGGTTCGCCGGGCGTTTTCCGTCCAATTCTCACGAGCGTTCTGCCCAAATCGGGATCGATTTGGGCAGAACGCTCATGAGAATTGGCCGGCGTTGGGCAGCCCTGGTCAGCGCCCAGTTCCACGGGGAGCAGGGCCCTTTCTCGCTCGGGGCATGTCGCGGGCACCCGGAAAACGAGCCGTGACGATGGGGAGCGGCCGGCGGCCCCCGCGCCGGGGAGTTTTCCCCGAGCAGAGTTGATGGAGGCGCCGTGGCAGGGCGTCCGCCTCCGCCCTGGGGGGAGGCCGGGGCGCCCGTGGAGGGCGCTGGCCTCTGTGGGGGAACGGATTGATCTCTCACACCACGGCTGGGATGAAGCCGCGAAAGATGCCGTTGTCGCCGGGACGGTCAGGGGACTCGTGGCGCGGGACTCCGGGTTCCCCGTGGGGAGGCCCCCAGGCTCAGGCCCCTGACAACGGAAGGCTGAGCAAGCGGGCCTGGGCCCGGGCCCGGGTTTCGGGGCCGGCCCGGCCCCAGCTGCAGGCGCCAGGGAGGGGACCCCCGGAGGCTGAGGAGCGGGAGGCGTCGGCCTCCCCGGGGCCTGTCTCCCGGAGCTCCTCCTGGCGGCACCGGAACACGATGACACGCGATCCCAGACAGGGCCCCAAAGGGGCGGCCCTGCGGCCCTGTGGTGCCCGAAGTGTGTTCGCCAGGCGTTTTCCAGCCAATTCTAAAGAGCGTTCTGCCCAGATCGATTTGGGCAGAACGCTCGTGAGAATTGGCCGGCGTTGGGCAGCCCTTGTCAGCGCCCAGTTCCGCGTGGCGCAGGGCCCTTTCTCGCTCGGGGCATGTCGCGGCCACCCGGCAAACGAGCCGTGACGATGGGGCGAGGCCGGCGGCCCCGGCGCCGGTGTCCTTTCCCAAGCAGAGTGGATGGAGGCGCCGTGGCCGGGCGTCCGCTTCCGCCATGGCGGGCGTCCGGGGCGCCCATGGAGGGGCTTGCCTCCGTGGGGGAACGGATGGATCCCTCATTCCACGGCTGGGACGAAGCCGCGAAAGGTGCCGTTTTCCCCGGGACGGTCGGGGGACTCGTGGCGCGGGACGCGGGGTTCCCCGTGGGGAGGCCCCCAGGCTCAGGCCCCTGGCAACGGAAGGCTGAGCAAGCAGGCCCTGGCCCGGGCCCGGCTTTCGGGGCCGGCCCGGCCCCAGCTGCCGGCGCCAGGGAGGGGACCCCCGGAGGCTGAGGAGCGGGAGGCGTCGGCCTCCCCGGTGACTGCCTCCCGGAGCTCCTCCTGGCGGTGCCGGAACGCGACGACACGCGATCCCGGACAGGGCCCCGGGGGGGAGTCCCTGCGGCCCTGTGGTGCCCGAAGTGGGTTCGCCGCCGTTTTCCGGCCAATTCTCACGAGCGTTCTGCCCAAATCGGGATCGATTTGGGCAGAACGCTCGTGAGAATTGGCCGGCGTTGGGGAGCCCTGGTCAGCGCCCAGTTGCGCGGGGAGCAGGGCCCTTTCTCGCTCGGGGCATGTCGCGGGCACACGGAAAAAGAGCCGTGACGATGGGGCGCGGCCGGCGGCCCCGGCGCCGGGGTCCTTTCCCGAGCAGAGTGGATGGAGGCGCCGTGGCCGGGCGTCCGCCTCCGCCGTGGCGGTCGTCCGGGGCGCCCATGGAGGGGCTTGCCTCCGTGGGGGAACGGATGGATCCCTCATTCCACGGCTGGGACGAAGCCGCGAAAGGTGCCGTTTTCCCCGGGACGGTCGGGGACTCGTGGCGCGGGACACGGGGTTCCCCGTGGGGAGGACCCCAGGCTCAGGCCCCTGGCAACGGAAGGCTGAGCAAGCAGGCCCTGGCCCGGGCCCGGCTTTCGGGGCCGGCCCGGCCCCAGCTGCCGGCGCCAGGGAGGGGACCCCCTGAGGGTGAGGAGCGGGAGGCGTCGGCCTCCCCGGGGCCTGCCTCACGGAGCTCCTCCTGGCGGTGCCGGAACGCGACGACACGCGATCCCGGACAGGACCCAGGGGGGGAGTCCCTGCGGCCCTGTGGTGCCCGAAGTGGGTTCGCCGGGCGTTTTCCGTCCAATTCTCACGAGCGTTCTGCCCAAATCGGGATCGATTTGGGCAGAACGCTCGTGAGAATTGGCCGGCGTTGGGCAGCCCTGGTCAGCCACCAGTTCCGCGGGGAGCAGGGCCCTTTCTCGCTCTTGGCATGTCGCGGGCACCCGGAAAACGAGCCGTGACGATGGGGCGCGGCCGGCGGCCCCGGCGCCGGGGTGCTTTCCCCGAGCAGAGTTGATGGAGGCGCCGTGGCCGGGCGTCCGCCTCCGCCGTGGCGGGCGTCCGGGGCGCCCATGGAGGGGGCTGGCCTCCGTGGGGGAACGGATGGATCCCTCACTCCACGGCTGGGACGAAGCCGCGAAAGGTGCCGTGGTCGCCGGGACGGTCGGGGGACTCGTGGCGCGGGACGCAGAGTTCCCCGTGGGGAGGCCCCCAGGCTCAAGACCCTGGCAACGGAAGGTTGAGCAAGCAGGCCCGGGCCCGGGCCCGGCTTTCGGGGCCGGCCCGGCCCCAGCTGCCGGCGCCAGGGAGGGGACCCCCGGAGGTTGAGGAGCGGGAGGCGTCGGGCTCCCCGGGGCCTGCCTCACGGAGCTCCTCCTGGCGGTGCCGGAACGCGGCGACACGCGATCACGGACAGGGCCCCGGGGGGGCGGCCCTGCGACCCTGAGGTGCCCGAAGTGGGTTCGCCGCGCGTTTTCCAGCCAATTCTCACGAGCGTTCTGCCCAAAACGGGATCGATTTGGGCAGAACACTCGTGAGAATTGGCCGGCGTTGGGCAGCCCTGGTCAGCGCCCAGTTCCGCGTGGAGCAGGGCCCTTTCTCGCTCGGGGCATGTCGCGGGCACCCGGAAAACGAGCCGTGACGATGGGGCGCGGCCGGCGGCCCCGGCGCCGGGGTGCTTTCCCCGAGCAGAGTTGATGGAGGCGCCGTGGCCGGGCGTCCGCCTCAGCCGTGGCGGGCGTCCGGGGCGCCCATGGAGGGGGCTGGCCTCCGTGGGGGAACCGATGGATCCCTCACTCCACGGCTGGGACGAAGCCGCGAAAGGTGCCGTGGTCGCCGGGACGGTCGGGGGACTCGTGCCGCGGGACGCAGGGTTCCCCGTGGGGAGGCCCACAGGCTAGGGGCCCTGGCAACGGAAGGCTGAGCAAGCAGGCCCGGGCCCGGGCCCGGCTTTCGGGGCCGGCCCGGCCCCAGCTGCCGGCGCCAGGGAGGGGACCCCCGGAGGCTGAGGAGCGGGAGGCGTCGGCCTCCCCGGGGCCTGCCTCCCGGAGCTCCTCCTGGCGGTGCCAGAACGCCGCGACACGCGATCCCGGAGAGGGCCCCGGGGGGCGGCCCTGCGGCCCTGTGGTGCCCGAAGTGGGTTCGCCGGTCGTTTTCCGGCCAATTCTCACGAGCGTTCTGCCCAAATCGGGATCGATTTGGGCAGAACGCTCGTATGAATTGGCCGGCGATTGGGAGCCCTGGTCAGCGCCCAGTTGCGCGGGGAGCAGGGCCCTTTCTCGCTCGGGGCATGTCGCGGGCACCCGGAAAACGAGCCGTGACGATGGGGCGCGGCCGGCGGCCCCGGCGCCGGGGTGCTTTCCCCGAGCAGAGTTGATGGAGGCGCCGTGACCGGGCGTCCGCCTCCGCCGTGGCGGGCGTCCGGGGAGCCCATGGAGGGGGCTGGCCTCCGTGGGGGAATGGATGGATCCCTCACTCCACGGCTGGGACGAAGCCGCGAAAGTTGCCGTTGTCGCCGGGACGGGCGGGGGACTCGTGGCGCGGGACGCAGGGTTCCCCGTGGGGAGGCCCCCAGGCTCAGGCCCCGGACATCGGAAGGCTGAGCAAGCAGGCCCGGGCCCGGGCCCGGCTTTCGGGGCCGGCCCGGCCCCAGCTGCCGGCGCCAAGGAGGGGACCCCCGGAGGCTGAGGAGCGGGAGGCGTCGGCCTCCCCGGGGCCTGCCTCCCGGAGCTCCTGCTGGCGGTGCCGGAACACGGCGACACGCGATCCCGGACAGGGCCCCGTGGGGGCGGCCCTGCGGCCCTGTGGTGCCCGAAGTGTGTTCGCCGGGCGTTTTCCGGCCAATTCTCACGAGCGTTCTGCCCAAATCGGGATCGATTTGGGCAGAACGCTCGTGAGAATTGGCCCGCTTTGGGCAGCCCTGTTCAGCGCCCAGTTCCGCGGGGAGCAGGGCCCTTTCTCGCTCGGGGCATGTCGCGGGCACCCGGAAAACGAGCCGTGACGATGGGGCGTGGCCGGCGGCCCTGGCGCCGGTGTGCTTTCCCCGAGCAGAGTTGATGGAGGCGCCGTGGCCGGGCGTCCGCCTCCGCCGTGGCGGGTGTCCGGGGCGCCCATGGAGGGGGATGGCCTCGGTGGGGGAATGGATGGATCCCTCACACCACGGCTGGGACGAAGCCGCGAAAGGTGCCGATGTCGCCGGGACGGTCGGGGGACTCGTGGCGCGGGACGCAGGTTTCCCCGTGGGGAGGCCCCCAGGCTCAGGCCCCTGGCAACGGAAGGCTGAGCAAGCAGGCCCGGGCCCGGGCCCGGCTTTCGGGGCCGGCCCGGCCCCAGCTGCCGGCGCCAGGGAGGGACCCCCGGAGGCTGAGGAGCGGGAGGCGTCGGCCTCCCCGGGGCCTGCATCCCGGAGCTCCTCCTGGCGGTGCTGGAACGCCGCGACATGCGATCCCGGACAGGGCCCCGGGGGGCGGCCCTGCGGCCCTGTGGTGCCCGAAGTGTGTTCGCCGGGCGTTTTCCGGACATTTCTCACGAGCGTTCTGCCCAAATCGGGATCGATTTGGCCAGAACGCTCGTGAGAATTGGCCGGCATTGGTCAGCCATGGTCAGCGCCCAGTTCCACGGGGCGCAGGGCCCTTTCTAGCTCGGGGGAAGTCGCGGGCACCCGGAAAACGAGCCGTGACGATGGGGCGCGGCCGGCGGCCCTGGAGCCGGAGTGCTTTCCCCGAGCAGAGTTGATGGAGGCACCGTGGCCGGGCGTCTGCCTCCGCAGTGGCGGGCGTCCGGGGCGCCCATGGAGGGGGCTGGCCTCCGTGGGGGAACGGATGGATCCCTCACTCCACGGCTGGGACGCAGCCGCAAAAGGTGCCGTGGTCGCCGCGACGTTCGGGGGACTCGTGGCTCGGGACGCATGGTTCCCCGTGGGGAGGCCCCCCGGCTCAGGCCCCTGGCAACGGAAGGCTGAGCAAGCAGGCCCGGGCCCGGGGCCGGCTAACGGGGCCGGCCCGGCCCCAACTGCCGGCACCAGGGAGGGGACCCCCGGAGGATGAGGAGCGGGAGGCGTCGGCCTCCCCGGAGACTGCCTCCCGGAGCTCCTCCTGGCCGTGCCGGAACGCGACGACACGCGATCCCAGACAGGGCCCCAGGGGGGAGGCCCTGCGTCCCTGTGGTGCCCGAAGTGTGTTCGCCGGTCGTTTTCCGGCCAATTCTCACGAGCGTTCTGCCCAAATCGGGATCGATTTGGGCAGAACGCTCGTGAGAATTGGCCGGCGTTGGGCAGCCCTGGTCAGCGCCCAGTTCCGCGGGGAGCAGGGCCCTTTCTCGCTCGGGGCATGTCGCGGGCACCCGGAAAACGAGCCGTGACGATGGGGCGCGGCCGGCGGCCCCGGCGTCGCGGTGCTTTCCCCAAGCAGAGTTGATGGAGGCGCCGTGGCCGGGCGTCCGCCTCCGCCGTGGCGGGCGTCCGGGGCGCCCATGGAGGGGGCTGGCCTCCGTGGGGGAACGGATGGATCCCTCACTCCACAGCTGGGACGAAGCCGCGAAAGGTGCCGTGGTCGCCGGGACGGTCGGGGTACTCGTGGCGCAGGACGCAGGGTTCCCATGGGGAGGCCCCCCGGATCAGGCCCCTGGCAACGGAAGGCTGAGCAAGCATGCCTGGTTCGGGGCCGGCTAACGGGGCCGGCCCGGCCCCAGCTGCCGGCACCAGAGAGGGGACCACCGGAGGCTGAGTAGCGGGAGGCGTCGGCCTCCCCTGGGCCTGCCTCCCGGAGCTCCTCCTGGTGGTGCCGGAACGCGGCGACATACGATCCCGGACAGGGCCCCGGGGGGGCGGCCCTGCGGCCCTGTGGTGCCCGAAGTGGGTTCGCCGGGCGTTTTCCGGCCAATTCTCACGAGCGTTCTGCCCAAATCGGGATCGATTTGGGCAGAACACTCGTGAGAATTGGCCGGGGTTGGGGAGCCCTGGTCAGCGCCCAGTTGCGCGGGGAGCAGGGCCCTTTCTCGCTCGGGGCATGTCGCGGGGACCCGGAAAACGAGCCGTGACGATGGGGCGCGGCCGGCGGCCCCGGCGCCGGGGTCCTTTCCCGAGCAGAGTGGATGGAGGCGCCGTGGCCGGGCGTCAGCCTCCGCAGTGGCGGGCGTCCGGGGCGCCCATGGAGGGGGCTGGCCTCCGTGGGGGAACGGATGGATCCCTCACTCCACGGCTGGGACGAAGCCGCAAAAGGTGCCGTGGTCGCCGCGACGTTCGGGGGACTCGTGGCTCGGGACGCAGGGTTCCCTTGGGGAGGCCCCCCGGCTCAGGCCCCTGGCAACGGAAGGCTGAGCAAGCAGGCCCGGGCCCGGGGCCGGCTAACGGGGCCGGCCCGGCCCCAACTGCCGGCACCAGGGAGGGGACCCCCGGAGGATGAGGAGCGGGAGGCGTCGGCCTCCCTGGAGACTGCCTCCCGGAGCTCCTCCTGGCCGTGCCGGAACGCGACGACACGCGATCCCGGACAGGGCCCCAGGGGGGAGGCCCTGCGGCCCTGTGGTGCCCGAAGTGTGTTCGCCGGTCGTTTTCTGGCCAATTCTCACGAGCGTTCTGCCCAAATCGGGATCGATTTGGGCAGAACGCTCGTGAGAATTGGCCGGCGTTGGGCAGCCCTGGTCAGCGCCCAGTTCCGCGGGGAGCAGGGCCCTTTCTCGCTCGGGGCATGACGCGGGCACCCGGAAAACGAGCCGTGACGATGGGGCGCGGCCGGCGGCCCCGGCGTCGGGGTGCTTTCCCCAAGCAGAGTTGATGGAGGCGCCGTGGCCGGGCGTCCGCCTCCGCCGTGGCGGGCGTCCGGGGCGCCCATGGAGGGGGCTGGCCTCCGTGGGGGAACGGATGGATCCCTCACTCCACAGCTGGGATGAAGCCGCGAAAGGTGCCGTGGTCGCCGGGACGGTCGTGGTACTCGTGGCGCAGAACGCAGGGTTCCCATGGGGAGGCCCCCCGGATCAGGCCCCTGGCAACGGAAGGCTGAGCAAGCATGCCCGGTTCGGGGCCGGCTAACGGGGCCGGCCCGGCCCCAGCTGCCGGCACCAGAGAGGGGACCCCCGGAGGCTGAGGAGCGGGAGGCGTCGGCCTCCCCGGGGCCTGCCTCCCGGAGCTCCTCCTGGTGGTGCCGGAACGCGGCGACACACGATCCCGGACAGGGCCCCGGGGGGGCGGCCCTGCGGCCCTGTGGTGCCCGAAGTGGGTTCGCCGGGCGATTTCCGGCCAATTCTCACGAGCGTTCTGCCCAAATCGGGATCGATTTGGGCAGAACATTCGTGAGAATTGGCCGGCGTTGGGGAGCCCTGGTCAGCGCCCAGTTGCGCGGGGAGCAGGGCCCTTTCTTGCTCGGGGCATGTCGCGGGGACCCGGAAAACGAGCCGTGACGATGGGGCGCGGCCGGCGGCCCCGGCGCCCGGGTGCTTTCCCGAGAAGATTTGATGGAGGCCCCGTGGCCGGGCGTTCGCCTCCGCCGTGGCGGGCGTCCGGGGCGCCCATGGAGGGGGCTGGCCTCCGTGGGGGAACGGATGGATCCCCCACTCCACGGCTGGGACGAAGCCGCGAAAGGTGCCGTTGTCGCCAGGACGGTCGGGGGACTCGTGGCGCGGGACGCAGGGTTCCCCGTGGGGAGGCCCCCAGGCTCAGGCCCCTGGAAACGGAAGGCTGAGCAAGCAGGCCCGGGACCGGGCGCGGCTTTCGGGACCGGCCCGGCCCCAGCTGCCGGCGCCCGGGAGGGGACCCCCGGAGGCTGAGGAGCGGGAGGCGTCGGCCTCCTCGGGGCCTGCCTCCCGGAGCTCCTCCTGGCGGCGCCGGAACAAGATGACACGCGATCCCGGACAGGGCCCCCGAGGGGCGGCCCTGCGGCCCTGTGGTGCCCGAAGTGGGTTCGCCGATTGTTTTCCGGCCAATCCTCAAGAGCGTTCTGCCCAGATCGATTTGGGCAGAACGCTCGTGAGAATTGGCCGGCGTTGGGCAGCCCTGGTCAGCGCCCAGTTCCGCGTGGCGCAGGGCCAGTTCTCGCTCGGGGCATGTCGCGGCCACCCGACAAACGAGCCGTGACGATGGGGCGCGGCCGGCGGCCCCGGCGCCGGGGTCCTTTCCCGAGCAGAGTGGATGGAGGCGCCGTGGCCGGGCGTCCGCCTCCGCCGTGGCGGGCGTCCGGGGCGCCCATGGAGGGGCTGGCCTCCGTGGGGGAACGGATGGATCCCTCATTCCACGGCTGGGACGAGCCGCGAAAGGTGCCGTTTTCGCCGGTACGGTCGGGGGTCTCGTGGCGCGGGACGCGGGGTTCTCCGTGGGGAGGCCCCCAGGCTCAGGCCCCTGGCAACGGAAGGCTGAGGAAGCAGGCCCGGTCCGGATCCGGCTTTCGTGGCCGGCCCGGCCCCAACTGCAGAAGTCTGGGAGGGGAACCTCGCAGGCTGTGGAGCGGGAGGCGTCGGCCTCCCCCGGGCCTGCCTCCCAGAGCTCCTCCTTGCGGTGCCGGAACGCAGCGACACGCGATCCCGAACAGGGCCCTGGGGCGGTAGCCCTGCGGCCCTGTGGTGCCCGAAGTGTGTTCTTCGGGCGTTTTCCGGCCAATTCTCACGAGCGTTCTGCCCAAATCGGGATCGATTTGGGCAGAACGCTCGTGAGAAATGGCCGGCGTTGGGCAGCCTTGGTCAGCGCCCAGTTCCGCGGGGAGCAGGGCCCTTTCTCGCTCGGGGCATGTCGCGGGCACACGGAAAGCGAGCCGTGACGATGGGGCGCGGCCGGCGGCACCGGCGCCGGGGTGCTTTCCCCGAGCAGAGTTGATGGAGGCGCCGTGGCCGGGCGACCGCGTCCGCCGTGGCGGGCGTCCGGGGCGCCCATGGAGGGGGCTGGCCTCCGTGGGGGAACGGATGGATCCCTCACTCCACGGCTGGGACGAAGCCGCGAAAGGTGCCGTGGTCGCCGGGACGGTCGGGGGTATCGTGGCCGGGACGCAGGGTTCCCCGTGGGGAGGCCCCCAGGCTCAGGCCCCTGGCAACGGAAGGCTGAGCAAGCAGGCCCTGGCCGGGCCCGGCTTTCGGGGCCGGCCCGGCCCCATCTGCCGACGCCTGGGAGGGGAACCTCGCAGGCTGTGGAGCGGGAGGCGTCGGCCTCCCCGGGGCCTGCCTCCCGAAGCTCCTCCTGGCGGTGCCGGAACGCGGCGACACGCGATCCCGGACAGGGCCGCGGGGGGGCGGCCCTGCGGCCCTGTGGTGCCCGAAGTGGGTTCGCCGGGCGTTTTCCGTCCAATTCTCACGAGCGTTCTGCCCAAATCGGGATCGATTTGGGCAGAACGCTCGTGAGAATTGGCCGGCGTTGGGCAGCCCTGGTCAGCGCCCAGTTCCGCGTCGAACAGGGCCCTTTCTCGCTCGGGGCATGTCGCGGCCACCGGAAAAACGAGCCGTGACGATGGGGCACAGCCGGCGGCCCCGGCGCCGGGGAGTTTTCCCCCAGCAGATTTGATGGAGGCGCCGTGGAAGGGAGTCCGCCTCCGCCGTGGCGGGCGGCCGGGGCGCCCGTGGAGGGGTCTGGCCTCTGTGGGGGAACGGATTGATCTCTCACTCCACGACTGGGACGAAGCCGCGAAAGATGCCGTTGTCGCCGGGACGGTCGGGGGACTCGTGGCGCGGGACGCGGGGTTCCCCGTGGGGAGGCCCCAGGCTCAGGCGCCTGGCAACGGAAGGCTGAGCAAGCAGGCCCGGGCCCGGGCCCGGCTTTCGGGGCCGGCCGGCCCCAGCAGCATGCGCCAGGTAGGGGACCCACGGAGGCTGAGGAGCGGCAGGCGTCGGCCGCCCCGGGGCCTTCATCCCGGAGCTCCTCCTGGCGGTGCCGGAAAGCGGCGACACGCGATCCCGGACAGGGCACCGGGGGGGCGGCCCTGCGGCCCTGTGGTGCCCGAAGTGGGTTCGCCGGGCGTTTTCCGTCCAATTCTCACGAGCGTTCTGCCCAAATCGATCACGATTTGGGCAGAACGCTCGTGAGAATTGGCCGGTGTTGGGCAGCCCAGGTCAGCGCCCAGTTCCACGTGGAGTAGGGCCCTTTCTCGCTCGGGGCATGTCGCGGCCACCCGGAAAACGAACCTTGACGATGGGGCGCGGCCGGCGCCCCAGCGCCAGGGAGTTTTCCCTGAGAAGAGTTGATGGAGGCGCCGTGGCCGGGCGTCCGCCTCCGTCGTGGTGGGCGACCGGGGCGCCCGTGGAGGGGGCTGGCCTCTGTGGGGGAACGGATTGATCTCTCACTCCACGGCTTGGACGACGCCGCGAAAGGTGCTGTTGTCTCCGGGACGGTCGGGGGACTCGTGGCGCGGGACTCCGGGTTCCCCGTGGGAAGGCCACCAGGCTCAGGCCCCTGACAACGGAAGGCTGAGCAAGCGGGCCTGGGCCCGGGCCCGGCTTTCGGGGCCGGCCCGGCCCGAGCTGCAGGCGCCAGGGAGGGGACCCACGGAGGCTGAGGAGCGGGAGGCGTCGGCCGCCCCGGGGCCTTCATCCCGGAGCTCCTCCTGGCGGCGCCGGAATGCGACGACACGCGATCGCGGACAAGGCCCCGGGGGGGCGGCCCTGCGGCCCAGTGGTGCCCAAAGTGTGTTCGCCGGGCGTTTTCCGGCCAATTCTCAAGAGCGTTCTGCCCAGATCGATTTGGGAAGAACGCTCGTGAGAATTGGCCGGCGTTGGGCAGCCCTGGTCAGCGCCCAGTTCCGCGTGGCGCAGGGCCCTTTCTCGCTCGGGGCATGTCGCGGCCACCCGGCAAAAGAGCCGTGACGATGGGGCGCGGCCGGCGGCCTCGGCGCCGGGGTCCTTTCCCGAGCAGAGTGGATGGAGGCGCCGTGGCCGGGCGTCCGCCTCCGCCGTGACGGGCGTCCGGGGCGCCCATGGAGGGGCTTGCCTCCGTGGGGGAACGGATGGATCCCTCATTCCACGGCTGGGACGAAGCCGCGAAAGGTGCCGTTTTCCCCGGGACGGTCGGGGGACTCGTGGCGCGGGACGTGGGGTTCCCCGTGGGGAGGCCCCCAGGCTCAGGCCCCTGGCAACGGAAGGCTGAGCAAGCAGGCCCTGGCCCGGGCCCGGCTTTCGGGGCCGGCCCGGCCCCAGCTGCCGGCGCCAGGGAGGGGACCCCCGGAGGCTGAGGAGCGGGAGGCGTCGGCCTCCCCGGGGACTGCCTCCCGGAGCTCCTCCTGGCGGCGCCGGAACACGATGACACGCGATCCCAGACAGGGCCCCCAAGGGGCGGCCCTGCGGCCCTGTGGTGCCCGAAGTGTGTTCGCTGGGCGTTTTCTGGCCAATTCTCAAGAGCGTTCTGCCCAGATCGATTTGGGCAGAACGCTCGTGAGAATTGGCCGGCGTTGGGCAGCCCTGGTCAGCGCCCAGTTCCGCGTGGCGCAGGGCCCTTTCTCGCTCGGGGCATGTCGCGGCCACCCGGCAAACGAGCCGTGACGATGGGGCGCGGCCGGCGGCCTCGGCGCCGGGGTCCATTCCCGAGCAGAGTGGATGGAGGCGCCGTGGCCGGGCGTCCGCCTCCGCCGTGGCGGGCGTCCGGGGCGCCCATGGAGGGGCTTGCCTCCGTGGGGGAACGGATGGATCCCTCATTCCACGGCTGGGACGAAGCCGCGAAAGGTGCCATTTTCCCCGGGACGGTCGGGGGACTCGTGGCGCGGGACGCGGGGATCCCCGTGGGGAGGCCCCCAGGCTCAGGCCCCTGGCAACGGAAGGCTGAGCAAGCAGGCCCTGGCCCGGGCCCGGCTTTCGGGGCCGGCCCGACCGCAGCTGCCGGCGCCAGGGAGGGGACCCCCGGAGGGTGAGGAGCGGGAGGCGTCGGCCTCCCCGGGGACTGCCTCCCGGAGCTCCTCCTGGCGGTGCCGGAACGCGACGACACGCGATCCCGGACAGGACCCGGGGGGGAGTCCCTGCGGCCCTGTGGTGCCCGAAGTGGGTTCGCCGGGCGTTTTCCGTCCAATTCTCACGAGCGTTCTGCCCAAATCGGGATCGATTTGGGCAGAACGCTCGTGAGAATTGGCCGGCGTTGGGCAGCCCTGGTCAGCCACCAGTTCCGCGGGGAGCAGGGCCCTTTCTCGCTCGGGGCATGTCGCGGGCACCCGGAAAACGAGCCGTGACGATGGGGCGCGGCCGGCGGCCCCGGCGCCGGGGTGCTTTCCCCGAGCAGAGTTGATGGAGGCGCCGTGGCCGGGCGTCCGCCTCCGCCGTGGCGGGCGTCCGGGGCGCCCATGGAGGGGGCAGGCCTCCATGGGGGAACGGATGGATCCCTCACTCCACGGCTGGGACGAAGCCGCGAAAGGTGCCGTGGTCGCCGGGACGGTCGGGGTACTCGTGGCGCGGGACGCAGTGTTCCCCGTGGGGAGGCCCCCAGGCTCAAGACCCTGGCAACGGAAGGCTGAGCAAGCAGGCCCGGGCCCGGGCCCGGCTTTCGGGCCGGCCCGGCCCCAGCTGCCGGCGCCAGGGAGGGGACCCCCGGAGGCTGAGGAGCGGGAGGCGTCGGGCTCCCCGGGGCCTGCCTCCCGGAGCTCCTCCTGGCGGTGCCGGAACGCGGCGACACGCGATCACGGACAGGGCCCCGGGGGGGCGGCCCTGCGACCCTGAGGTGCCCGAAGTGGGTTCGCCGCGCGTTTTCCGGCCAATTCTCACGAGCGTTCTGCCCAAAACGGGATCGATTTGGGCAGAACACTCGTGAGAATTGGCCGGCGTTGGGCAGCCCTGGTCAGCGCCCAGTTCCGCGTGGAGCAGGGCCCTTTCTCGCTCGGGGCATGTCGCGGGCACCCAGAAAACGAGCCGTGACGATGGGGCGCGGCCGGCGGCCCCGGCGCCGGGGTGCTTTCCCCGAGCAGAGTTGATGGAGGCGCCGTGGCCGGGCGTCCGCCTCAGCCGTGGCGGGCGTCCGGAGCGCCCATGGAGGGGGCTGGCCTCCGTGGGGGAACCGATGGATCCCTCACTCCACGGCTGGGACGAAGTCGCGAAAGGTGCCGTGGTCGCCGGGACGGTCGGGGGACTCGTGCCGCGGGACGAAGGGTTCCCCGTGGGGAGGCCCACAGGCTAGGGGCCCTGGCAACGGAAGGCTGAGCAAGCAGGCCCGGGCCCGGGCCCGGCTTTCGGGGCCGGCCCGGCCCCAGCTGCCGGCGCCAGGCAGGGGACCCCCGGAGGCTGAGGAGCGGGAGGCGTCGGCCTCCCCGGGGCCTGCCTCCCGGAGCTCCTCCTGGCGGTGCCGGAACGCGGCGACACGCGATCCCCGACAGGGCCCCGGGGGGGCGGCCCTGCGACCCTGAGGTGCCCGAAGTGGGTTCGCCACTCGTTTTCCGGCCAATTCTCACGAGCGTTCTGCCCAAAACGGGATCAATTTGGGCAGAACGCTCGTGAGAATTGGCCGGCGTTGGGCAGCCCTGGTCAGCGCCCAGTTCCGCGTGGAGCAGGGCCCTTTCTCGCTCGGGGCATGTCGCGGGCACCCGGAAAACGAGCCGTGACGATGGGGCGTGGCGGGCGGCCCCGGCGCCGGGGTGCTTTCCCCGAGCAGAGTTGATGGAGGCGCTGTGGCCGGGCGTCCGCCTCAGCCGTGGCGGGCGTCCGGGGCGCCCATGGAGGGGGCTGGCCTCCGTGGGGGAAGGAATGGATCCCTCACTCCACGGCTGGGACGAAGCCGCGAAAGGTGCCGTGGTCGCCGGGACGGTCGGGGGACTCGTGCCGCGGGACGCAGGGTTCCTCATGGGGAGGCCCAGAAGCTAGGGCCCCTGGCAACGGAAGGCTGAGCAAGCAGGCCCGGGCCCGGGCCCGGCTTTCGGGGCCGGCCTGGCCCCAGCTGCCGGCGCCAGGGAGGGGACCCCCGGAGGCTGAGGAGCGGGAGGCGTCGGCCTCCACGGGGCCTGCCTCCCGGAGCTCCTCCTGGCGGTGCCGGAACGCGGCGACACGCGATCCCGGACAGGGCCCCGGGGGGGCGGCCCTGCGGCCCTGTGGTGCCCGAAGTGAGTTCGCCGGGCGTTTTCCGGCCAATTCTCACGAGCGTTCTGCCCAAATCGGGATCGATTTGGGCAGAACGCTCGTGAGAATTGGCCAGCGTTGGGCAGCCCTGGTCAGCGCCCAGTTCCGCGGGGAACAGGGCCCTTTCTCGCTCGGGGCCTGTCGCGGGCAACCGGAAAACGAGCCGTGACGATGGGGCGCGGCCGGCGGCCCCGGCGCCGCGGTGCATTCCCCGAGCAGAGTTGATGGAGGCGCCGTGTCCGGGCGTCCGCCTCCGCCGTGGGGGGCGTCCGGGGCGCCCATGGAGGGGGCTGGCCTCCGTGGGGGAAGGGATGGATCCCTCACTCCACGGCTGGGACGAAGCCGCGAAAGGTGCCGTTGTCGCCAGGACGGTCGGGGGACTCGTGGCGCGGGACGCAGTGTTCCCCGTGGGGAGGCCCCCAGGCTCAGGCCCCTGACAACGGAAGGCTGTGCAAGCAGGCCCGGGCCCGGGCCCGGCCGCAGCAGCATGCGCCAGGTAGGTGACCCCCGGAGGCTGAGGAGCGGGAGGCGTAGGCCTCCCCGAGGCCTGCCTCCCGGAGCTCCTCCTGGCGGTGCCGGAACGTGGCGACACGCGATCGCGGACAGGGCCCCGGGGGGGCGGCCCTCGGCCCTGTGGTGCCCGAAGTGTTTTCGCCGGGCGTTTTCCGTCCAATTCTCACGAGCGTTCTGCCCACATCGGGATCGATTTGGGCAGAACGCTCGTGAGAATTGGCCGGCGATGGGCAGCCCTGGTCAGCGCCCAGTTCCGCGGGGAGCAGGGCCCTTTCTAGCTCGGGGCATGTCGCGGGCACCCGGAAAACGACCCGTGACGATGGGGCGTGGCCGGCGGCCCCGGCGCCGGTGTGCTTTCCCCGAGCAGAGTTGATGGAGGCGCCGTGGCCGGGCGTCCCCCTCCGCCGTGGGGGGAGGCCGGGGCGCCCGTGGAGGGCGCTGGCCTCTGTGGGGGAACGGATTGATCTCTCACACCAGGGCTGGGACGAAGCCGCGAAAGATGCCGTTGTCGCCGGGACGGTCAGGGGACTCGTGGCGCGGGACTCCGGATTCCCCGTACGGAGGCCCCCAGGCTCAGGCCCCTGGAAACGAAGGGCTGAGCAAGCGGGCCTGGGCCCGGTCCTGGCTTTCGGGGCCGGCCCGGCCCCAGCTGCCGGCGCTAGGGAGGGGACCCCCGAGGGCTGAGGAGCGGGAGGCGTCGGCCGCCCCGGAGCCTTCATCCCGGAGCTCCTCCTGGCGCCGCCGGAACGCGACGACACGGGATCGCGGACAAGGCCCCGGGGGGGCGGCCCTGCGGCCCAGTGGTGCCCGAAATGTGTTCGCCGGACGTTTTCCGGCCAATTCTCACGAGCGTTCTGCCCAAATCGATCACGATTTGGGCAGAACGCTCGTGAGAATTTGCCGGCGTTGGGCAGCCCACGTCAGCGCCCAGTTCCACGTGGAGCAGGGCCCTTTCTCGCTCGGGGCATGTCGCGGCCACCCGGAAAACGAACCTTGACGATGGGGCGCGGCCGGCGCCCCAGCGCCGGGGAGTTTTTGTTGAGCACAGTGTATGGAGGCGCCGTGGCCGGGCCTCCGCCTCCGTCGGGGTGGGCGGCTGGGGCGCCCGTGGAGGGGGCTGGCCTCTTTGGGGGTAAGGTTTGATCTCTCACTCCACGGCTGGGACGACGCCGCGAAAGGTGCCGTTGTCTCCGGGACGGTGGGGGACTTGTGGCGCGGGACTCCGGGTTCGCCGTGGGGAGGCCCCCAGGCTCAGGCCCCTGACAACGGAAGGCTGAGCAAGCGGGCCTGGGCCCTGGCCCGGCTTTCGGGGCCGGCCCGGCCCCAGCTGCCGGCGCCAGGGAGGGACCCCCGGAGGCTGAGGAGCGGGAGGCGTCGGCCTCCCCGGGGCCTGCCTCCCGGAGGTCCTCCTGGCGGCACCGGAACACGATGACACGCGATCCCGGACAGGGCCCCCAAGGGGCGGCCCTGCGGCCCTGTGGTGCCCGAAGTGTGTTCGCCGGGCGTTTTCCGGCCAATTCTCAAGAGCGTTCTGCCCAGATCGATTTGGGCAGAACGCTCGTGAGAATTGGCCGGCGTTGGGCAGCCCTGGTCAGCGCCCAGTTCCGCGTGGCGCAGGGCCCTTTCTCGCTCGGGGCATGTCGCGGCCACCCGGCAAACGAGCCGTGACGATGGGGCGCGGCCGGCGGCTCCGGCGCCGGGGTCCTTTCCCGACCAGAGTGGATCGAGGCGCCGTGGCCGGGCGTCCGCCTCCACCGTGGCGGGCGTCCGGGGCGCCCATGGAGGGGCTTGCCTCCGTGGGGGAACGGATGGATCCCTCATTCCACGGCTGGGACGAAGCCGCGATATGTGCCGTTTTCCCCGGGACGGTCGGGGGACTCGTGGCGTGGGACGCGGGGTTCCCCGTGGGGAGGCCCCCAGGCTCAGGCCCCTGGCAACTGAAGGCTGAGCAAGCAGGCCTGGGCCCGGGCCCTGCTTTCGGGGCCGGCCCGGCCCCAGCTGCCGGCGCCAGGGAGGGGACCCCCGGAGGCTGAGGAGCGGGAGGCGTCGGCCTCACCGGGGCCTGCCTCCCGGAGCTCCTCCTGGCGGCGCCGGAACACGATGACACGCGATCCCGGACAGGGCCCACAAGGGGCGGCCCTGCGGCCCTGTGGTGCCCGATGTGTGTTCGCCGGGCGTTTTCCGGCCAATTCTCAAGAGCGTTCTGCCCAGATCGATTTGGGCAGAACGCTCGTGAGAATTGGCCGGCGTTGGGCAGCCCTGGTCAGCGCCCAGTTCCGCGTGGCGCAGGGCCCTTTCTCGCTCGGGGCATGTCGCGGCCACCCGGCAAACGAGCCGTGACGATGGGGCGCGGCCGGCGGCCCCGGCGCCGGGGTCCTTTCCCGACCAGATTGGATGGAGGCGCCGTGGCCGGGCGTCCGCCTCCGCCGTGGCGGGCGTATGGGGCGCCCATGGAGGGGCTTGCCTCCGTGGGGGAACGGATGGATCCCTCATTCCACGGCTGGGACGAAGCCGCGAAAGGTGCCGTTTTCCCCGGGACGGTCGGGGGACTCGTGGCGCGGGACGCGGAGTTCCCCGTGGGGAGGCCCCCAGGCTCAGGCCCCTGGCAACGGAAGGCTGAGCAAGCAGGCCCTGGCCCGGGCCCGGCTTTCGGGGCCGGCCCGGCCCCAGCTACCAGCGCCAGGGAGGGGACCCCCGGATGCTGAGGAGCGGGAGGCGTCGGCATCCCCGGGGACTGCCTCCCGGAGCTCCTCCTGGTGGTGCCGGAACGCGACGACACGCGATCCCGGACAGGACCCCGGGGGGGAGTCCCTGCGGCCCTGTGGTGCCCGAAGTGGGTTAGCCGCCGTTTTCCGGCCAATTCTCACGAGCGTTCTGCCCAAATCGGGATCGATTTGGGCAGAACACTCGTGAGAAATGGCCGGCGTTGGGCAGCCTTGGTCAGCGCCCAGTTCCGCGGGGAGCAGGGCCCTTTCTCGCTCGGGGCATGTCGCGGGCACCCGGAAAACGAGCCGTGACGATGAGGCTCGGCCGGCGGCCCCGGCGCCGGGGTGCTTTCCCCGAGCAGAGTTGATGGAGGCGCCGTGGCCGGGCGTACGCCTCCGCTGTGGCGGGCGTCCGGGGCGCCCATGGAGGGGGCTGGCCTCTGTGGGGGAACAGATTGATCTCTCACACAACGGCTGGGACGAAGCCGCGAAAGATGCCGTGGTCGCCGGGACGGTCGGGGGACTCGTGGCGCGGGACTCCGTGTTCCCCGTGGGGAGGCCCCCAGGCTCAGGCCCCTGGAAACGAAAGGCTGAGCAAGCGGGCCTGGGCCCGGGCCCGGCTTTCGGGGCCGGCCCGGCCCAAGCTGCATGCGCCAGGGAGGGGACCCCAGGGGGCTGAGGAGCGGGAGGCGTCGGCCTCCCCGGGGCCTGCCTTCCGGAGCTCCTCCTGGCGGCGCCGGAACGCGACGACACGCGATCGCGGACAGGGCCCCGGGGGCGCGGTCCTGCGGCCCTGTGTTTCCCGAAGTATATTCGCCGGGCGTATTCCGGCCAATTCTCATGAGCGTTCTGCACAAATCGTGATCGATATGGGCAGAACGCTCGTGAGAATTGGCCGGCGTTGGGCAGCCCTGGTCATCGCCCAGTTCCGCGTGGAGCAGGGCCCTTTCTCGCTCGGGGCATGTCGCGGGCACCCAGAAAACGAGCCGTGACGATGGGGCGTGGCCGGCGGCCCCGGCGCCGGGGTGCTTTCCCCGAGCAAAGTTGATGGAGGCGCCGTGGCCGGGCGTCCGCATCCGCCGTGGCGGACGTCCGGGGCGCCTATGGAGGGGGCTGGACTCCGTGAGGGAACGGATGCATCCCTCACTCCACGGCTGGGACGAAGCCGCGAAAGATGCCATGGTCGCCGCGACGGTCGGGGGACTCTTGGCGCGAGACGCAGTGTTCCCCGTGGGGAGGACCCCAGGCTCAGGCCCCTGGAAACGAAAGGCTGAGCAAGATGGCCTGGGCCCGGGCCTGGTTGTCGGGGCCGGCCCGGCCCCAGCTGCCGGCGCTAGGGAGGGGACCCACGTAGGCTGAGTAGCGGGAGGCATCTGACTACCCGGGGCCTTCATCCTGGAGCTCCTCCTGGCGGCGCCGGAACGCGATGACACGCGATCGCGGACAGGGCCCCGGGGGGGCGGCCCTGCGGCCCTGTGGTGCCCGAAGTGTGTTCGCCGGGCGTTTTCCGGCCAATTCTCACAAGCGTTCTGCCCAAATCGGGATCGATTTGGGCAGAACGCTCGTGAGAATTTGCAGGCGTTGGGAAGCCCAGGTCAGCGCCCAGTTCCGCGTGGATCACCGCCCGTTCTCGCTCGGGGCATGTCGCGGCCACCCGGAAAACGAGCCTTGACGATGGGGCGCGGCCGGCGGCCCCGGTGCCGGGGAGTTTTTCCCGAGCAGAGTTGATGGAGACACCGTGGCCGGGCGTCCGCCTCCGCCGTGGCGGGCGTCCGGGGCGCCCATCGAGGGGGCTGGCCTCCGTGGGGGAACAGATGGATCCCTCACTCCACGGCTGGGACGAAGCCACAAAAGGTGCCGTTGTCACCGGGACGGTCAGGGGCCTCGTGGCGCGGGACGCAGGGTTCCCTGTGGGGAGGCCCCCAGGCTCAGGCCCCTGGCAACGGAAGGCTGAGCAAGCAGGACCTGGCCCGGGCCCGGCTTTCGGGGCTGGCCCGGCCCCAGCTGCCGTCGCCAGGGAGGGGACCCCCGAGGGCTGAGGAGCGGGAGGCGTCGGCCTCCCCAGGGCCTGCCTCCCGGAGCTCCTCCTGGCGGCGCCGGAACGCGACGACACGCGATCCCGGACAGGTCCCCGGGGGGGCGGCCCTGCGGCCCTGTGGTGCCCGAAGTGTGTTCGCCGGACGTTTTCCGGCCAATTCTCACGAGCGTTCTGCCCAAATCGGGATCGATTTGGGCAGAACGCTCGTGAGAATTGGCCGGCGTTGGGCAGCCCTGGTCAGCGCCCAGTTCCGCGTGGAGCAGGGCCCTTTCTCGCTCGGGGCATGTCGCGGCCACCCGGAAAACGAGCCGTGACGATGGGGCGCGGCCGGCGGCCCCGGCGTCGGGGTGCTTTCCCCGAGCAGAGTTGATGGAGGCGCCGTGGCCGGGCGTACGCCTCCGCCGTGGCGGGCGTCCGGGGCGCCCATGGAGGGGGCTGGCCTCGGTGGGGGAATGGATGGATCCCTCACACCACGGCTGGGACGAAGCCGCGAAAGGTGCCGATGTCGCCGGGACGGTCGGGGTACTCGTGGCGCGGGACGCAGGTTTCCCCGTGGGGAGGCACCCAGGCTCAGGCCCCTGGCAACGGAAGGCTGAGCAAGCAGGCCCGGGCCCGGGCCTGGCTTTCGGGGCCGGCCCGGCCCCAGCTGCCGGCGCCAGGGAGGGGACCCCCGGAGGCTGAGGAGCGGGAGGCGTCGGCCTCCCCGGGGCCTGCCTCCCGGAGCTCCTCCTGGCGGTGCCGGAACGCCGCGACACGCGATCCCGGAGAGGGCCCCGGGGGGGCGGCCCTGCGGCCCTGTGGTGCCCGAAGTGGGTTCGCCGGGCGTTTTCCGGCCAATTCTCTCGAGCGTTCTGCCCAAATCGGGATCGATTTGGGCAGAACGCTCGTATGAATTGGCCGGCATTTGGGAGCCCTGGTCAGCGCCCAGTTGCGCGGGGAGCAGGGCCCTTTCTCGCTCGGGGTATGTCGCGGGCACATGGCAAACGAGCCGTGACGATGGGGCGCGGCCGGCGGCCCCGGCGCCGGGGTGCTTTCCCCGAGCAGAGTTGATGGAGGCGCTGTGGCCGGGCGCCCGCCTCCGCCGTGGCGGGCGTCCGGGGCGCCTATGGAGGGGGCTGGCCTCCGTGGGGGAACGGATGGATCCCTCACTCCACGGCTGGGACGAAGGCGCGAAAGGTGCCGTGGTCGCCGGTACGTTCGGGGCACTCGTGGCGCGGGACGCGGGGTTCCCCGTGGGGAGGCCCCAGGCTCAGGCGCCTGGCAACGGAAGGCTGAGCAAGCAGTCCCGGTCCCGGGCCCGGCTTTCGGGGCCGGCCCGGCCCCAGCAGCATGCGCCAGGTAGGGGACCACCGGGGGCTGAGGAGCGGGAGGCGTCGGCCTCCCCGGGGCCTGCCTCCCGGAGCTCCTCCTGGCGGTGCCGGAACGCGGCGACAAGCGATCCCGGACAGGGCCCCGAGGGGGGGGCTGCGGCCCTGTGGTGCCCGAAGTGGGTTCGCCGGGCGTTTTCCGTCCAATTCTCACGAGCGTTCTGCCCAAATCGGGATCGATTTGGGCAGAACGCTCGTGAGAATTGGCCGGCGTTGGGCAGCCCAGGTCAGCGCACAGTTCCGC
This sequence comes from Meles meles, assembly GCF_922984935.1. Taxonomy (NCBI): domain Eukaryota; kingdom Metazoa; phylum Chordata; class Mammalia; order Carnivora; family Mustelidae; genus Meles; species Meles meles. The sequence continues at coordinate 301,045 of NW_025721135.1, forward strand.
GGGGAGCAGGGCCCTTTCTCGCTCGGGGCATGTCGCGGGCACCCGGAAAACGAGCCGTGACGATGGGGCGCGCCGGCGGCCCCGGCGCCGGGGAGTTTTCCCCGAGCAGAGTTGATGGAGGCGCCGTGGCCGGGCGTCCGCCTCCGCCGTGGGGGGCGGCCGGGGCGCCCGTGGAGGGCGCTGGCCTCTGTGGGGGAACGGATTGATCTCTCACACCACGGCTGGGACGAAGCCGCGAAAGATGCCGTTGTCGCCGGGACGGTCAGGGGACTCGTGGCGCGGGACTCCGGGTTCCCCGTGGGGAGGCCCCCAGGCTCAGGCCCCTGGAAACGAAAGGCTGAGCAAGCGGGCCTGGGCCCGGTCCTGGCTTTCGGGGCCGGCCCGGCCCCAGCTGCCGGCGCTAGGGAGGGCACCCACGGAGACTGAGGAGCGGGAGGAGACGGCTGCCCCGGGGCCTTCATCCCGGAGCTCCTCCTGGCGGCGCCGGAACGCGACGACACGCGATCGCGGACAAGGACCCGGGGGGGCGGCCCTGCGGCCCTGTGGTGCCCGAAGTGTGTTCTCCGGGCGTTTTCCGGCCAATTCTCACGAGCGTTCTGCCCAAATCGGGATCGATTTGGGCAGAACGCTCGTGAGAATTGGCCGGCGTTGGGCAGCCCAGGTCAGCGCCCAGTTCCACGTGGAGCACCGCCCTTTCTCGCTCGGGGCATGTCGCCGCCACCCGGAAAACGTGCCGTGACGTTGGGGCGCGGCCGGCGGCCCCGGCGCCGGGGAGTTTTCCCCGAGCAGAGTTGATGGTGGCGCCGTGGCCGGGCGTCCGCCTCCGTCGTGGCGGGCGGCCGGGTCGCCGTGGAGGGGGCTGGCCTCTGCGGGGGAACGGATTGATCTCTCACACCACGGCTGGGATGAAGCCGCGAAAGATGCCGTTGTCGCCGGGACGGTCGGGGGACTCGTGGCGCGGGACTCCGGGTTCCCCGTGGGGAGGCCCCCATGCTCAGGCCCCTGGCAACGGAAGGCTGAGCAAGCAGGCCCGGTCCGGACCCGGCTTTCGTGGCCGGCCCGGCCCCAGCTGCCGAAGCCTGGGAGGGGATCCTCACAGGCTGTGGAGCGGGAGGCGTCGGCCTCCCCCAGGCCTGCCTCCCGGAGCTCCTCCTTGCGGTGCCAGAACGCGGCGACACGCGATCCCGGATAGGGCCCTGGGGCGGCGGCCCTGCGGCCCTGTGTTGCCCGAAGTGTGTTCACCGGGCGTTTTCCGGCCAATTCTCACGAGCGTTCTGCCCAAATCGGGATCGATTTGGGCAGAACTCTCGTGAGAATTGGCCGGCGTTGGGCAGCCCTTGTCAGCGCCCAGTTCCGCGTGGAGCAGGGCCCTTTCTCGCTCGGGGCATGTCGCGGCCACCCGGCAAACGAGCCGTGACGATGGGGCGCGGCCGGCGGCCCCGGCGCCGGGGTGCTTTCCCCGAGCAGAGTTGATGGAGGCGCCGTGGCCGGGCGTCAGCTTCCGCCATGGCGGGCGTCCGTGGCGCCATAGGAGGGGGCTGGCCTCCGTGGGGGAACGGATGGATCCCTCACTCCACAGCTGGGACGAAGCCGCGAAAGGTACCGTTGTCGCCGGGACGGGCGGGGGACTCGTTGCGCGGGACGCAGGGTTCCCCGTGGGGAGGCCCCCAGGCTCAGGCCCCTGGCAACGGAAGGCTGAGCAAGCAGGCCCGGGCCTGGGCCCGGGTTTCAGGGCCGGCCCGGCCCCAGCTGCCGACGCCTGGGAGGGGAACCTCGCAGGCTGTGGAGCGGGAGGCGTCGGCCTCCCCGGGGCCTGCCTCCCGGAGCTCCTCCTGGTGGTGCCGGAACGCGGTGACACGCGATCCCGGACAGGTCCCCGGGGGGGCGGCCCTGCGGCCCTGTGGTGCCCGAAGTGTGTTCGCCGGGCGTTTTCCGGCCATTTCTCACGAGCGTTCTGCCCAAATCGTGATCGATTTGGGCAGAACGCTCTTGAGAATTGGCCGGCATTGGGCAGCCCTGGTCAGCGCCCAGTTCCGCGGGGAGCACGGCCCTTTCTTGCTCGGGGCATGTCGCGGGCACCCGGAAAACGAGCCGTGACGGTGGGGCGCGGCCGGCGGCCCTGGCGCCGGGGTGCTTTCCCCGACCAGAGTTGAAGGAGGCGCCGTGGCTGGGCGTCCGCCTCCGCCGTGGCAGGCGTCCGGGGCGCCTATGGAGGAGGCTGGCCTCCGTGGGGGAACGGATGGACCCCTCACTCCATGACTGGGACGAAGCCGCGAATGGTGCCGTTGTCGTCGGGACGGTCGGGGGACTCGTGGCGCGGGACGCAGGGTTCCCCGTGGGGAGGCCCCCAGGCTCAGGCCCCTGGCAACGGAAGGCTGAGCAAGCAGGACTGGACCCGGGCCCGGATTTCGGGGCCGGCCCGGCCCCAGCTGCCGGCGCCAGGGAGGGGACCCCCGGAGGCTTAGGAGCGGGAGGCATCTGCCTCCACAGGGCCTGCCTCCCGGAGCTCCTCCTGGCGGTGCCGGAACGCGGCGACACGCGATCCCGGACAGGGCCCCGAGGCGGCGGCCCTGCGGCCCTGTGGTGCCCGAAGTTTGTTCGCCAGGCGTTTTCCGGCTAATTCTCACGAGCGTTCTGCCCAAATCGGGATCGATTTGGGCAGAACGCTCGTGAGAATTGGCCGGCGTTGGGCAGCCCTGGTCAGCGCCCAGTTCCGCGTGGAGCAGGGACCTTTCTCGCTCGGGGCATGTCGCGGGCACCCGGAAAACGAGCCATGACGATGGGGCACGGCCGGCGGCCCCGGCACCGGGGTGCTTTCCCCGAGCAGAGTTGATGGAGGCGCCGTGGCCGGGCGTCCGCCTCCGCCGTGGCGGGCGTCCGGGGAGCCCTTAGAGGGGACTGGCCTCCATGGGGAACGGATGGATCCCTCACTCCACGGCTGGGACGAAGCCGCGAAATGTGCCGTTGTCGCCGGGACGGTCGGGGGACTCGTGGCGCGGGATGCAGGGTTCCCCGTGGGGAGGCCCCCAGGCTCAGGCCCCTGGCAACGGAAGGCTGAGCAAGCAGGCCCGGGCCCGGGCCCGGCGTTCGTGGCCGGCCCGGCCCCAGCTGCCGGCACCAGGGAGGGGACCCCCGGAGGCTGAGGAGCGGGAGGCGTCGGCCTCCCCGGGGCCTGCCTCCCGGAGCTCCTCCTGGCGACGCCGGAACGCGACGAAACTTGATCGCGGACAGGGCCCCGGGGGGTGGCTCTGCGGCCCAGTGGTGCCCGAAGTGTGTTCCCCGGGCGTTTTCCGGCCAATTATCACGAGCGTTCTGCCCAAATCGGGATCGATTTGGGCAGAACGCTCGTGAGAATTGGCCGGCGTTGGGCAGCCCAGGTCAGCGCCCAGTTCCACGTGGAGCAGGGCCCTTTCTCGCTCGTGGCATGTCCTGGCGACCCCGAAAACAAGCCGTGACGATGGGGCGCGGCCGGCGGCCCCGGAGCCGGGGAGTTTTCCCCGAGCAGAGTTGATGGAGGCGCCGTGGCCGGGCGTCCGTCTCTGCCGTGGCGGGCGACCGGGGCGCCCATGGAGGGGGCTGGCCTCTGTGGGGGAACGGATTGATCTCTCACACCACGGCTGGGACGAAGCCGCGAAAGATGCCGTTGTCGCCGGGACGGTCGGGGGACTCGTGGCGCGGGACTCCGTGTTCCCCGTGGGGAGGCCCCCAGCCTCAGGCCCCTGGAAACGAAAGGCTGAGCAAGCGGGCCTGGGCCCGGGCCCGGCTTTCGGGGCCGGTCCGGCCCCAGCTGCCGGCGCCAGGGAAGGGACCCCCGGAGGCTGAGGAGCGGGAGGCGTCGGCCTCCCCGTGGCCCGCCTCCCGGAGCTCCTCCTGGCGGTGCCGGAACGCCGCGACACGCGATCCCGGACAGGGCCCCGGAGGGGCGGCCCTGCGGCCCTGTGGTGCCCGAAGTGAGTTGGCCGGGCGTTTTCCGGCCAATTCTCACGAGCGTTCTGCCCAAATCGGGATCGATTTGGGCAGAAAGCTCGTGAGAATTGGCCGGCGTTGGGCAGCCCTGGTCAGCGCCCCGTTCCGCGGGGAGCAGGGCCCTTCCTCGCTCGGGGCATGACGCGGGCACCCGGAAAACGAGCCGTGACGATGGGGCGCGGCCGGCGGCCCCGGCGCCGGGGTGCTTTCCCCGAGCAGAGTTGATAAAGGCGCCGTGGCCGGGCGTCAGCCTCCTCCGTGGCGGGCGTCCGGGGCGCCCATGGAGTGGGCTGGTCTCCGTGGGGGAACGGATGGATCCCTCACTCCACGGCTGGCACGAAGCCGCGAAAGGTTCCGTGGTCGCCGGGACTGTCGGGGGACTCGTGGCGCGGGGCGCAGGGTTCCCCGTGGGGAGGACCCCAGGCTCAGGCCCCTGGCAACGGAAGGCTGAGCAAGCAGGCCCGGGCCCGGGGCCGGCTAACGGGGCCGGCCCGGCCCCAACTGCCGGCACCAGGGAGGGGACCCCCGGAGGCTGAGGAGCGGGAGGCGTCGGCCTCCCCGGTGCCTGCCTCCCGGAGCTCCTCCTGGCGGTGCCGGAACGCGGCGACACGCGATCCCGGACAGGGCCCCGGGGGGGCGGCCTTGCGGCCCTGTGGTGCCCGAAGTGTGTTCGCTGGGGGTTTTCCGGCCAATTCTCATGAGCGTTCTGTCCAAATCGGGATCGATTTGGGCACTACGCTCGTGAGAATTGGCCGGCGTTGGGCAGCCCTGGTCAGCGCCCAGTTCCGCATGGAGCAGGGCCCTTTCTCGCTCGGGGCATGACGCGGCCACCAGGCAAACGAGCCGTGACGATGGGGAGCGGCCGGCGGCCCCGGCGCCGGGGTGCTTTCCCCGAGCAGAGTTGATGGAGGCGCCGTGGCCGGGCGTCCGCCTCCGCCATGGCGGGCGACCGGGGCGCCTATGGAGGGTGCTGGCCTCCGTGGGGGAACAGATGGATCCCTCACTCCACGGCTGGGACGAAGCCGCGAAAGGGGCCGTTGTCACCGGGACGGGCGGGGGACTCGTTGCGCGGGACGCAGGGTTCCCCGTGGGGAGGCCCCCAGGCTCAGGCCCCTGGCAACGGAAGGCTGAGCATGCAGGCCCGGGCCCGGGCCCGGCTTTTGGGGCCGCCCGGCCCCAGCTGCCAGCGCCAGGGAGGGGACCCCCGAGGGCTGAGGAGCGGGATGCGTCGGCGTCCCCGGGGCCTGCCTCCCGGAGCTCCTCCTGGCTGTGCCGGAACGCGGCGACACGCGATCCCAGACAGGGCCCCGGTGGGGCGGCCCTGCTGCCCTGTGGTGCCCGAAGTGTGCTCGCCGGGCGTTTTCCGGCCAATTCTCACGAGCGTTCTGCCCAAATCGGGATCGATTTGGGCAGAACGCTCGTGAGAATTGGCCGGCGTTGGGCAGCCCTGGTCATCGCCCAGTTCCGCGTGGAGCAGGGCCCTTTCTCGCTCGGGGTATGTCGCGGGCACACGGCAAACGAGCCGTGATGATGGGGCGCGGCCGGCGGCCCCGGCGCCGGGGTGCTTTCCCCGAGCAGAGTTGATGGAGGCGCTGTGCCGGGCGCCCGCCTCCGCCGTGGCGGGCGTCCGGGGCGCCTATGGAGGGGGCTGGCCTCCGTGGGGGAACGGATGGATCCCTCACTCCACGGCTGGGACGAAGCCGCGAAAGGTGCCGTGGTCGCCGGGACGTTCGGGGCACTCGTGGCGCGGGACGCGGGGTTCCCCGTGGGGAGGCCCCAGGCTCAGGCGCCTGGCAACGGAAGGCTGAGCAAGCAGTCCCGGTCCCGGGCCCGGATTTCGGGGCCGGCCCGGCCCCAGCAGCATGCGCCAGGTAGGGGACCCCCGGAGGCTGAGGAGCGGGAGGCGTCGGCCTCCCCGGGGCCTGCCTCCCGTAGCTCCTCCTGGCGGTGCCGGAACGCGGCGACACGCGATCCCGGACAGGGCCCCGGGGGGGCGGCCCTGCGGCCCTGTGGTGCCCGAAGTGGGTTCGCCGGGCGTTTTCCGTCCAATTCTCACGAGCGTTCTGCCCAAATCGGGATCGATTTGGGCAGAACGCTCGTGAGAATTGGCCGGCGTTGGGCAGCCCTGGTCAGCGCACAGTTCCGCGGGGAGCAGGGCCCTTTCTCGCTCGGGGCATGTCGCGGGCACCCGGAAAACGAGCCGTGACGATGGGGCGCGCCGGCGGCCCCGGCGCCGGGGAGTTTTCCCCGAGCAGAGTTGATGGAGGCGCCATGGCCGGGCGTCCGCCTCCGCCGTGGGGGGCGGCCGGGGCGCCCGTGGAGGGCGCTGGCCTCTGTGGGGGAACGGATTGATCTCTCACACCACGGCTGGGACGAAGCCGCGAAAGATGCCGTTGTCGCCAGGACGGTCAGGGGACTCGTGGCGCGGGACTCCGAGTTCCCCGTGGGGAGGCCCCCAGGCTCAGGCCCCTGGAAACGAAAGGCTGAGCAAGCGGGCCTGGGCCCGGTCCTGGCTTTCGGGGCCGGCCCGGCCCCAGCTGCCGGCGCTAGGGAGGGCACCCACGGAGGCTGAGGAGCGGGAGGAGACGGCTGCCCAGGGGCCTTCATCCCGGAGCTCCTCCTGGCGGCGCCGGAACGCGACGACACGCGATCGCGGACAAGGACCCGGGGGGGCGGCCCTGCGGCCCTGTGTTGCCCGAAGTGTGTTCGCCGGGCGTTTTCCGGCCAATTCTCACGAGCGTTCTGCCCAAATCGATCACGATTTGGGCAGAACGCTCGTGAGAATTTGCCGGCGTTGGGCAGCCCAGTTCAGCGCCCAGTTCCGCGTGGAGCAGGGCCCTTTCTCGCTCGGGGCAGGTCGCGGCCACCCGGAAAACGAACCTTGACGATGGGGCGCGGCCGGCGGCCCCGGCGCCAGGGAGTTTTCCCCGAGCAGAGTTATTGGAGGTGCCGTGGCCGGACGTCCGCCTCCGCCGTGGCGGGCGGCCGTGGCGCCCGTGGATTGGGCTGGCCTCTGTGGGGGAACGGATTGATCTCTCACACCACGGCTGGGACGAAGCCGCGAAAGATGCCATGGTCGCCGGGACGGTCGTGGGACTCGTGGCGCGGGACGCAGGGTTCCCCGTGGGGAGGCCCCCAGGCTCAGGCCCCTGGCAACGGAAGGCTGAGCAAGCAGGCCCGGGACCGGGCCCGGCTTTCGGGGCCGGCCCGGCCCCAGCTGCGGGCGCCAGGGAGGGGACCCCCGGAGGCTGAGGAGCGGGAGGCGTCTGACTACCCGGGACCTTCCTCCCGGAGCTCCTCCTGGCGGCGCCGGAACGCGACGACACGCGATCGCGGACAGAGCCCCAGGGGGGCGGCCCTGCGGCTCTGTGGTGCCCGAAGTGTGTTCTCCGGGCGTTTTCCGGCCAATTCTCACGAGCGTTCCGCCCAAATCCAAATCGGGATCGATTTGGGCAGAACGCTCGTGAGAATTGGCCGGCGTTGGGCAGCCCTGGTCAGCGCCCAGTTCGGCGTGGAGCAGGGCCATTTCTCGCTCGGGGCATGTCGCGGGCACCCGGAAAACGAGCCGTGACGATGGGGCGCTGCCGGCGGCCCTGGCGCCGGGGTGCTTTCCCCGAGCAGAGTTGATGGAGGCGCCGTGGCCGGGCGTCCGCCTCCGCCGTGGCGGGCGTCTGGGGCGCCCATGGAGGGGGCTGGCATCCGTGGGGGAACGGATGGATCCCTCACTCCACGGCTGGGACGAAGCCGCGAAATGGGCCGTTGTCGCCGGGACGATCGGGGGACTCGTGGCGCGGGACGCAGTGTTCCCCGTGGGGAGGCCCCCAGGCTCAGGCCCCTGGCAACGGAAAGCTGAGCAAGCAGGCCAGGGCCCGGGCCCGGCTTTAGGGGCCGGCCCGGCCCCAGCTGCCGGCGCCAAGGAGGGACCCCCGGAGGCTGAGGAGCGGGTGGCGTCGGCCTCCACGGGGCCTGCCTCCCGGAGCTCCTCCTGGCGGTGCCGGAACGCGGCGACACGCGATCCCGGACAGGGCCCCTGGGGGGCGGCCCTGCGGCCCTGCGGTGCCCGAAGTGTGTTCGCCGGGCGTTTTCCGGCCAATTCTCACGAGCGTTCTGCCCAAATCGGGATCGATTTGGGCAGAACGCTCGTGAGAATTGGCCGGCGTTGGGCAGCCCAGGTCAGCGCCCAGTTCCGCGTGGAGCACCGCCCTTTCTCGCTCGGGGCATGTCGCCGCCACCCGGGAAAACGAGCCGTGACGATGGGGCGCGGCCGGCGGCCCCGGCGCCGGGGAGTTTTCCCCGAGCAGAGATGATGGAGGCGCCGTGGCCGGCCGTCCGCCTCCGTCGTGGCGGGCGGCCGGGTCGCCGTGGAGGGGGCTGGCCTCTGTGGGGGAACGGATTGATCTCTCACACCACGGCTGGGATGAAGCCGCGAAAGATGCCGTTGTCGCCGGGACGGTCGGGGGACTCGTGGCGCGGGACTCCGGGTTCCCCGTGGGGAGGCCCCCAGGCTCAGGCCCCTGGCAACGGAAGGCTGAGCAAGCAGGCCCGGTCCGGACCCGGCTTTCGTGGCCGGCCCGGCCCCAGCTGCCGAAGCCTGGGAGGGGATCCTCGCAGGCTGTGGAGCGGGAGGCGTCGGCCTCCCCCGGGCCTGCCTCCCGGAGCTCCTCCTTGCGGTGCCAGAACGCGGCGACACGCCATCCCGGATAGGGCCCTGGGGCGGTGGCCCTGCGGCCCTGTGTTGCCCGAAGTGTGTTCTTCGGGCGTTTTCCGGCCAATTCTCACGAGCGTTCTGCCCAAATCGGGATCGATTTGGGCAGAACACTCGTGAGAAATGGCCGGCGTTGGGCAGCCTTGGTCAGCGCCCAGTTCCGCGGGGAGCAGGGCCCTTTCTCGCTCGGGGCATGTCGCGGGCACCCGGAAAACGAGCCGTGACGATGAGGCGCGGCCGGCGGCCCCGGCGCCGGGGTGCTTTCCCCGAGCAGAGTTGATGGAGGGGCCGTGGCCGGCCGTCCGCCTCTGCCGTTGTGGGCGTCCGGGGCACCCATGGAGGGGGCTGGCCTCCGTGGGGGAACAATGGATCCCTCACTCCACGGCTGGGACGAAGCCGCGAAAGGTGGCGTTGTCGCCAGGACGGTCAGGGGACTCGTGGCGCGGGACGCAGGTTTCCCCGTGGGGAGGCCCCCAGGCTCAGGCCCCTGGCAACGGAAGGCTGAGCAAGCAGGCCCGGGCCCGGGCGCGGCTTTCGGGGCCGGCCTGGCCCCAGCGGCCGGCGCCAGGGAGGGGATCCCCGGAGGCTGAGGAGCGGGAGGCGTCGGCCTCCCCGGGGCCTGCCTCCCGGAGTTCCTCCTGGCGTTGCCGGAACGCGACGACACGCGATCCCGGACAGGTCCCCGGGGGGGCAGCCCTGCGGCCCTATGGTGCCCGAAGTGTGTTCGCCGGGCGTTTTCCGGCCAATTCTCACGAGCGTTCTGCCCAAATCGGGATCGATTTGGGCAGAACGCTCGTGAGAATTGGCCGGCGTTGGGCAGCCCTGGTCAGCGCCCAGTTCCGCGTGGAGCAGGGCCCTTTCTCGCTCGGGGCATGTCGCGGCCACCCGGCAAACGAGCCGTGACGATGGGGCGCGGCCGGCGGCCCCGGCGCCGGGGTGCTTTCCCCGAGCAGAGTTGATGGAGGCGCCGTGGCCGGGCGTCAGCTTCCGCCATGGCGGGCGTCCGTGGCGCCATAGGAGGGGGCTGGCCTCCGTGGGGGAACGGATGGATCCCTCACTCCCCAGCTGGGACGAAGCCGCGAAAGGTGCCGTTGTCGCCGGGACGGGCATGGGACTCGTTGCGCGGGACGCAGGGTTCCCAGTGGGGAGGCCCCCAGGCTCAGGCCCCTGGCAACGGAAGGCTGAGCAAGCAGGCCCGGGCCCGGGCCCGGGTTTCCGGGCCGGCCCGGCCCCAGCTGCCGACGCCTGGGAGGGGAACCTCGCAGGCTGTGGAGCGGGAGGCGTCGGCCTCCCCGGGGCCTGCCTCCCGGAGCTCCTCCTGGTGGTGCCGGAACGCGGTGACACGCGATCCCGAACAGGTCCCCGGGGGGGCGGCCCTGCGGCCCTGTAGTGCCCGAAGTGTGTTCGCCGGGCGTTTTCCGGCCAATTCTCACGAGCGTTCTGCCCAAATCGGGATCGATTTGGGCAGAACGCTCGTGAGAATTGGCCGGCGTTGGGGAGCCCTGGTCAGCGCCCAGTTGCGCGCGGGGAGCAGGGCCCTTTCTCGCTCGGGGCATGTCGCGGGCACCCGGAAAAAGAGCCGTGACGATGGGGTGCGGCCGGCGGCCCCGGCGCCGGGGTGCTTTCCACGAGCAGAGTTGATGGAGGCGCCGTGGCCGGGCGTCCGCCTCCGCCGTGGCGGGCGTCCGGGGCGCCCATGGAGGGGGCTGGCCTCCGTGGGGGAACAGATGGATCCCTCACTCCACGGCTGGGACGAAGCCGCGAAAGGTGCCGTGGTCGCCGGGACGGTCGGTGGACTCGTGCCGCGGGATGCAGTGTTCCCTGTGGGGAGGCCCCCCGGCTCAGGCCCCTGGCAACGGAAGGCTGAGCAAGCAGGACTGGACCCGGGCCCGGATTTCGGGGCCGGCCCGGCCCCAGCTGCCGGCGCCAGGGAGGGGACCCCCGGAGGCTTAGGAGCGGGAAGCATCGGCCTCCACGGGGCCTGCCTCCCGGAGCTCCTCCTGGCGGTGCCGGAACGCGGCGACACGCGATCCCGGACAGGGCCCCGAGGCGGCGGCCCTGCGGCCCTGTGGTGCCCGAAGTTTGTTCGCCAGGCGTTTTCCGGCTAATTCTCACGAGCGTTCTGCCCAAATCGGGATCGTTTTGGGCAGAACGCTCGTGAGAATTGGCCGGCGTTGGGCAGCCCTGGTCAGCGCCCAGTTCCGCGAGAAGCAGGGCCCTTTCTCACTCGGGGCATGTCGCGGGCACCCGGAAAACGAGCCGTGAAGATGGGGCGCGGCCGGCGTCCCCGAGGCCGGGGTACTTTCCCCGTGCAGAGTTGATGGAGGCGCCGTGGCCGGGCGTCCGCTTCCGCCGTGGCGGGCGTCCGGGGCGCCCATGGAGTTGGCTGGCCTCCGTGGGGGAACGGATGGATCCCTCACTCCACGGCTGGGACGAAGCCGCGAAAGGTGCCGTTGTCGCCAGGACGGTCGGGGGACTCGTGGCGCGGGAAGCAAGGTTCCCCGTGTGGAGGCCCCCAGGGTCAGGCCCCTGGCAACGGAAGGCTGAGCAAGCAGTCCCGGGACCCGGCCCGGTTTCGGGACCGGCCCGGCCCCAGCTGCCGGCGCCAGGGAGGTTACCCCCGGAGGCTGAGGAGCGGGAGGCGTCGGCCTCCCCGGGGCCTTAATCCCGGAGCTCCTCCTGGCGGCGCCGGAACGCGACGACAGGCGATCGCGGACATGGCCCCGGGGGGGCGGTCCTGCGGCCCTGTGTTGCCCGAAGTATGTTCGCCGGGCGTTTTCCGGCCAATTCTCATGGGCGTTCTGCCCAAATCGGGATCGATTTGGGCAGAACGCTCGTGAGAATTGGCGGGCGTTGGGCAGCCCTGGTCAGCGCCCAGTTCCGCGGGGAACAGGGCCCTTTCTCGCTCGGGGCATGTCGCGGGCACCCGGAAAACGAGCCGTGACGATGGGGCGCGACCGGCGGCCCCGGCGCCGGGGTGCTTTCCCCGAGCAGAGTTGATGGAGGCGCCGTGGCCGGGCGTCCGCCTCCTCCGTGGCGGGAGTCCGGGGCGCCCATGGAGGGGGCTGGCCTCCGTGGGAGAACGGATGGATCCCTCACTCCACGGCTGGGACGAAGCCGCGAAAGGTGCCGTTGTCGCCGGGACGGGCAGGGGACTCGTTGCGCGGGACGCAGGGTTCCCCGTGGGGAGGCCCCCAGTCTCAAGCCCCTGGCAACGGAAGGCTGAGCAAGCAGGCCCGGGCCCGGGCCCTGCTTTCGGGGCCGGCCCGGCCCCAGCTGCCAGCGCCAGGGAGGGGACCCCCGAGGGCTGAGGAGCGGGAGGCGTCGGCCTCCCCGGGGCCTGTCTCCCGGACACCTCCTGGCGTTGCCGGAACGCGGCGACACGCGATCCCGGACAGGGCCCCGGGGGGGCGGCCCTGCGGTCCTGTGGTGCCCGAAGTGTGCTCGCCGGGCGTTTTCCGGCCAATTCTCACGAGCGTTCTGCCCAAATCGGGATCGATTTGGGCAGAACGCTCGTGAGAATTGGCCGGCGTTGGGCAGCCCTGGTCAGCGCGCAGTTCCGCGTGGAGCAGGGCCCTTTCTCGCTCGGGGTATGTCGCGGGCACCCGGCAAACGAGCCGTGACGATGGGGCGCGGCCGGCGGACCCGGCGCCGGGGTGCTTTCCCTGAGCAGAGTTGATGGAGGCGCTGTGGCCAGGCGTCCGCCTCCGCCGTGGCGGGCGTCCGGGGCGCCTATGGAGGGGGCTGGCCTCCGTGGGGGAACGGATGGATCCCTCACTCCACGGCTGGGACGAAGCCGTGAAAGGTGCCGTGGTCGCCGGGACGGTCGGGGGACTCGTGGCGCGGGACGCGGGGTTCCCCGTGGGGAGGCCCCAGGCTCAGGCGCCTGGCAACGGAAGGCTGAGCAAGCAGGCCCGGGCCCGGGCCCGGCTTTCGGGGCCGGCCCGGCCCCAGCAGCATGCGCCAGGTAGGGGACCCCCGGAGGCTGAGGAGCGGGAGGCGTCGGCCTCCCTGGGGCCTGCCTCCCGGAGCTCCTCCTGGCGGTGCCGGAACGCGGCGACACCCGATCCCGGACAGGGCCCCGGGTGGCGGCCCTGCGGCCCTGTGGTGCCCGAAGTGGGTTCGCCGGGCGTTTTCCGTCCAATTCTCACGAGCGTTCTGCCCAAATCGGGATCGATTTGGGCAGAACGCTCGTGAGAATTGGCCGGCGTTGGGCAGCCCTGGTCAGCGCCCAGTTCCGCGGGGAGCAGGGCTCTTTCTTGCTCGCGGCATGTCGCGGGCACCCGGAAAAGGAGCCGTGACGATGGGGCGCGGCCGGCGGCCCCGGCGCCGGGGTGCTTTCCCCGAGCAGAGTTGATGGAGGGGCCGTGGCCGGGCGTACGCCTCTGCCGTGGTGGGCGTCCGGGGCACCCATGGAGGGGGCTTGCCTCCGTTGGGGAACGGATGGATCCCTCACTCCACGGCTGGGATGAAGCCGCGAAAGGTGCCGTTGTCGCCGGGACGGGCGGGGGACTCGTTGCGCGGGACGCAGGGTTCCCCGTGGGGAGGCCCCCAGGCTCAGGCCCCTGAAAACGGAAGGCTGAGCAAGCGGGCCTGGGACCGGGCCCGGCTTTTGGGGCCGGCCCGGCCCCAGCTGCAGGCGCCAGGGAGGTGACCCCCGGAGGCTGAGGAGCGGGAGGCGTCGGCCTCCCCGGGGCCTGCCTCCCAGAGTTCCTCCTGGCGGTGCTGGAACGCGGCGACACGCGATCCCGGACAGGGCCCCGGGGGGGCGGCCCTGCGGCCCTGTGGTGCCCGAAGTGTGTTCGCCGGGCGTTTTCCGGCCAATTCTCAAGAGCGTTCTGCCCAGATCGATTTGGACAGAACGCTCGTGAGAATTGGCCGGCGTTGGGCAGCCCTGGTCAGCGCCCAGTTCCACGTGGAGCAGGGCCCTTTCTCGCTCGGGGCATGTCGCGGGCACCCGGAAAACGAGCCGTGACGATGGGGCGCGGCCGGATGCCCCGGCGCCGGGGTGCTTTCCCCGAACAGAGTAGATGGAGGCGCCGTGGCCGGGCATCCGCCTCCGCCGTGGCGGGCGTCCGGGGCGCCCATGGAGGGGGCTGGCCTCCGTGGGGGAACGGATGGATCCCTCATTCCACGGCTGGGACGATGCCGCCAAATGTGCCGTTGTCGCCGGCACTGTCCGGGGACTCGTGGCGCGGGACGCAGGGTTCCCCGTGGGGAGGCCCCCAGGCTCAGGCCCCTGGCAACGGAAGGCTGAGCAAGCAGGCCCGGGCCCGGGCCCGGCTTTCGGGGCCGGCCAGGCCCCAGCTGCCGGCGCCAGGGAGGGGACCCCCGGAGGCTGAGGAGCGGGATGCGTCGGCCTCCCTGGGGCCTGCCTCCCGGAGCTCCTCCTGGCGGTGCCGGAACGCGGCAACACGCGATCCCGGATAGGGCCCCGGGGGGGCGGCCGTGCGGCCCTGTGTTGCCCGAAGTGTGTTCGCCGGGCGTTTTCTGGCCAATTCTCACGAGCGTTCTGCCCAAATCGTGATCGATTTGGGCAGAACGCTCGTTAGAATTGGCCGGCGTTGGGCAGCCCTGGTCAGCGCCCAGTTCCGCGTGGAGCAGGGCTCTTTCTCGCTCGGGGCATGTCGCGGGCACCCGGAAAACGAGCCGTGACGATGGGGCGCGTCCGGCGGCCCCGGCGCCGGGGTGCTTTCCCCGAGTAGAGTTGATGGAGCCGCCGTGGTCGGGCATCCGCCTCCGCCGTGGCGGGCGTCCGGGGCGCCCATGGAGGGGGCTGGCCTCCGTGGGGGAACGGATGTATCCCTCACTCCACGGCTGGGACGAAGCCGCGAAAGGTGCCGTGGTCGCCGGGACGGTCGGGGGACTCGTGGCGCGGGACGCAGGGTTCCCGGTGGGGAGGCCCCCAGGCTCAGGCCCCTGGCAACGGAAGGCTGAGCAAGCAGGCCCAGGCCCGGGCCCGGCTTTCGGGGCCGACCCGGCCCCAGCTGCAGGCGCCAGGGAGGGGACCCCCGGAGGCTGAGAAGCGGGAGGCGTCGGCCTCCCCGGGGCCTGCCTCCCGGAGCTCCTCCTGGCGGTGCCGGAACGCGGCGACACGCGATCCCGGACAGGGCACCGGGGGGGCGGCCCTGCGGCCCTGTGGTGCCCGAAGTGGGTTCGCCGGGCGTTTTCCAGCCAATTCTCACGAGCGTTCGATTTGGGCAGAATGCTCGTGAGAATTGGCCGGCGTTGGGCAGCCCTGGTCAGCGCCCAGTTCCGCGGGGAGCAGGGCTCTTTCTCGCCCGGGCATGTCGCGGGCACCCGGAAAAGGAGCCGTGACGAATGGGCGCGGCCGGCGGCCCCGGCGCCGGGGTGCTTTCCCCGAGCAGAGTTGATGGAGGGGCCGTGGCCGGGCGTACGCCTCTGCCGTGGTGGGCGTCCGGGGCACCCATGGTGGGGGCTTGCCTCCATTGGGGAACGGATGGATCCCTCACTCCACGGCTGGGATGAAGCCGCGAAAGGTGCCGTTGTCGCCGGGACGGGCGGGGGACTCGTTGCGCGGGACGCAGGGTTCCCCGTGGGGAGGCCCCCAGGCTCAGGCCCCTGAAAACGGAAGGCTGAGCAAGCGGGCCTGGGACCGGGCCCGGCTTTTGGGGCCGGCCCGGCCCCAGCTGCAGGCGCCAGGGAGGGGAACCCCGGAGGCTGAGGAGCGGGAGGCGTCGGCCTCACGGGGCCTGCCTCCCAGAGTTCCTCCTGGCGGAGCTGGAACGCGGCGACACGCGAACCCGGACAGGGCCCCGGGGGGGCGGCCCTGCGGCCCTGTGGTGCCCGAAGTGTGTTCGCCGGGCGTTTTCCGGCCAATTCTCAAGAGCGTTCTGCCCAGATCGATTTGGACAGAATGCTCGTGAGAATTGGCCGGCGTTGGGCAGCCCTGGTCAGCGCCCAGTTCCGCGTAGCGCAGGGCCCTTTCTCGCTCGGGGCATGTCGCGGCCACCCGGCAAACGAGCCGTGACGATGGGGCGCGGCCGGCGGCCCCGGCGCCGGGGTCCTTTCCCGAGCAGAGTGGATGGAGGCGCCTTGGCCGGGCGACCGCCTCCGCCGTGGCGGGCGTCCGGGGCGCCCATGGAGGGGCTGGCCTCCGTGGGGGAACGGATGGATCCCTCATTCCACGGCTGGGACGAAGCCGCGAAAGGTGCCGTTTTCCCCGGGACGGTCGGGGGACTCGTGGCGCGGGACTCCGGGTTCCCCGTGGGGAGGCCCCAAGGCTCAGGCCCCTGGCAACAGAAGGCTGAGCAAGCGGGCCTGGGCCCGGGCCCGGCTTTCGGGGCCGACCTGGCCCCAGGTGCAGGCGCCAGGTAGGGGACCCCTGGAGGCTGAGGAGCGGGAGGCGTCGGCCTCCCCTGAGCCTGCCTCCCGGAGCTCCTCCTGGCGGCGCCGGAACGCGACGACACGCGATCCCGGACAGGGCCCCGGGGGGGCGGTTCTGCGGCCCTGTGTTGCCCGAAGTGTGTTCGCCGGGCGTTTTCCGGCCAATTCTCACGAGCGTTCTGCCCAAATCGGGATCAATTTGGGCAGAATGCTCGTGAGAATTGGCCGGCGTTGGGCAGCCCAGGTCAGCGCCCATTTCCGCGTGGAGCAGGGCCCTTTCTCGCTCGGGGCATGTCGCGGCCACCCGGAAAACGAGCCTTGACGATGGGGCGCGGACGGGGGCCCCAGCGCCGGTGAGTTTTTCCCGAGCAGAGTTGATGGAGGCACCGTGGCCGGGCGTCCGCCTCCGTCGTGGCGGGCGGCCGGGGCGCCCGTGGAAGGGGCTGGCCTCTGTGGGGGAACGGATTGATCTCTCACACCACGGCTGGGACGAAGCCGCGAAAAGTGCCGTGGTCGCCGGGGACGGTCGGGGGACTATTGGCGCGGGACGCGGGGTTCCCCCTGGGGAGGCCCCCAGGCTCAGGCCCCTGGCAACGGAAGGCTGAGCAAGCAGGCCCGGGCCGGGCCCGGGTTTCAGGGCCGGCCCGGCCCCAGATGCCGACGCCTGGGAGGGGAACCTCGCAGGCTGTGGAGCGGGAGGCGTCGGCCTCCCCGGGTCCTGCATCCCGGAGCTCCTCCTGGTGGTGCCGGAACGCGGCGACACGCGATCCCGGACAGGGCCCCGGGGGGGCGGCCCTGCGGCCCTGTGGTGCCCGAAGTCGGTTCGCCGGGCGTTTCCGGCCAATTCTCACGAGCGTTCTGCCCAAATCGGATCGATTTGGGCAGAACGCTCGTGAGAATTGGCAGGCGTTGGGCAGCCCAGGTCAGCGCCCAGTTCCGCGTGGAGCACCGCCCCTTTCTCGCTCGGGACATGTCGCGGCCACCCGGAAAACGAGCCTTGACGATGGGGCCGCGGCCGGCGGGCCCCGGCGCCGGGGAGTTTTTCACGAGCAGAGTTGATGGTGGCACCGTGGGCCGGGCGTCCGCCTCCGCCGTGGCGGGCGTCCGTGGCGCCCATGGAGGGGGCTGGCCTCCGTGGGGGAACGGATGGATCCCTCACTCCACGGCTGGGACGAAGCCGCGAAAGGTGCCGTGGTCGCCGGGACGGTCGGGGGACTCGTGGCGAGGGACGCGGGGTTCCCCGTGGGGAGGCCCCAGGCTCAGGCGCCTGGCAACGGAAGGCTGAGCAAGCAGGCCCGGGCCCGGGCCTGGCTTTCGGGGCCGGCCCGGCCCCAGCAGCATGCGCCAGGGAGGGGACCCCCTGAGGCTGAGGAGCGGGAGGCGTCGGCCTCCCCGGGCCTGCCTCCCGGAGCTCCTCCTGGCGGTGCCGGAACGCGGCGACACGCGATCCGGACAGGGCCCCGGGGGGGCGACCCTGCGGCCCTGTGGTGCCCGAAGTGGGTTCGCCGGGCGTTTTCCGGCCAATTCTCACGAGCGTTCGATTTGGGTAGAACGCTCGTGAGAATTGGCCGGCGTTGGGCAGCCCTGGTCAGCGCCCAGTTCCACGGGGAGCAGGGCCCTTTCTCGCTCGGGGCATGTCGCGGCACCCGGAAAACGAGCCGTGACGATGGGGCACGGCCGGCGGCCCCGGCGTCCGGGTGCTTTCCCCGAGCAGAGTTGATGGAGGCGCCGTGGCCGGGCGTCCGCCTCCGCCGTGGGGGGCGTCGGGGCGCCCATGGAGGGGGCTGGCCTCCGTGGGGGAACGGATGGATCCCTCACTCCACGGCTGGGACAAAGCCGCGAAAGGTGCCGTTGTCTCCGGGACGGTCGGTGGACTCGTGGCTCGGGACGCAGGGTTCCCCGTGGGGAGGCCCCCAGGCTCAGGCCCCTGGCAACGGAAGGCTGAGCAAGCAGGCCCGGGCCCGGGTGCAGCTTTCGGGGCCGGCCCGGCCCCAGCTGCCGGCGCCAGGGAGGGGACCCCCGGAGGCTGAGGAGCGGGAGGCGTCGGCCTCCCCGGGGACTGCCTCCCGGAGCTCCTCTTGGCGGTGCCGGAACGCGACGACACGCGATCCCGGACAGGACACCGGGGGGAGTCCCTGCGGCCCTGTGGTGCCCGAAGTGGGTTCGCCGCCGTTTTCCGGCCAATTCTCACGAGCGTTCTGCCCAAATCGGGATCGATTTGGGCAGAAGGCTCGTGGGAATTGGCCGGCGTTGGGCAGCCCTGCTCAGCGCCCAGTTCCGCGTGGAGCAGGGCCCTTTCTCGCTCGGGGCATGTCGCGGGCACCCGGAAAAACGAGCCGTGACGATGGGGCGCGACCGGCGGCCCGGCGTCGGGGTGCTTTCCCCCAAGCAGAGTTGATGGAGGCGCCGTGGCCGTGCGTCCGCCTCCTCCGTGGCGGGCGTCCGGGGCGCCCATGGAGGGGGCTGGCCTCCGTGGGGGAACGGATGGATCCCTCACTCCATGGCTGGGACGAAGCCGCGAAATGTTCCGTGGTCGCCGGGACGGTCGGGGGGACTCGTGGCGCGGGACGCATGGTTTCCCCTTGGGGAGGCCCCCCGGCTCAGGCCCCTGGCAACGGAAGGCTGAGCAAGCAGGCCCGGGCCCGGGGCCGGCTAACGGGGCCGGCCCGGCCCCAACTGCCGGCACAAGGGAGGTGACCCCCGGAGGCTGAGGAGCGGGAGGCGTCGGCCTCCCCGGGGCCTGCCTCCCGGAGCTCCTCCTGGCTGTGCCGGAACGCGGCGACACGCGATCCCGGACAGGGCCCCGGGGGGGCGGCCCTGCGGCCCTCTGGTGCCCAAAGTGGGTTCGCCGGGGGTTTTCCGGCCAATTCTCACGAGCGTTCTGGCCAAATCGGGATCGATTGGGCAGAACGCTCGTGAGAATTCGCCGGCGTTGGGAGCCCTGGTCAGCGCCCAGTTTTGTGGGGAGCAGGGCCCTTTCTCGCTCGGGGCATGTCGCGGGCACCCGGAAAACGAGCCGTGACGATGGGGCGCGGCCGGCGGCCCCGGCGCCGGGGTGCTTTCCGAGCAGATTTGATGGAGGCCCCGTGGCCGGGCGTCCGCCTCCGCCGTGGCGGGCGTCCGGGGCGCCCATGGAGGGGGCTGGCCTCCGTGGGGGGAACGGATGGATCCCTCATTCCACGGCTGGGGACGAAGCCGCGAAAGGTGCCGTTTTCCTCGGACGGTCGGGGGACTCGTGGCGCGGGACGCGGAGTTCCCCGTGGGGAGGCCCCCAGGCTCAGGACCCTGGCAACGGAAGGCTGAGCCAGCAGGCCCTGGCCCGGGCCCGGCTAACGGGGCCGGCCCGGCCCCAGCTGCCGGCGCCAGGGAGGGTACCCCCTGAGGCTGAGGAGCGGGAGGCGTCGGCCTCCCCGGGGCCTGCCTCCCGGAGCTCCTCCTGGCGGCGCCGGAACGTGGCGACACGCGATCCCGGCCAGGGCCCCCAAGGGGGCGGCCCTGCGGCCCTGTGGTGCCGAAGTGGGTTCGCCGGGCGTTTTCCGGCCAATTCTCAAGAGCGTTCTGCCCAGATCGATTTGGGCAGAACGCTGGTGAGAATTGGCCCGCGTTGGGCAGCCCTGGTCAGCGCCCAGTTCCGCGTGGCGCAGGGCCCTTTCTCGCTCGGGGCATGTCGCGGCCACCTGGCAAGAGCCGTGACGATGGGGCGCGGCCGGCGGCCCCGGCGCCGGGGTCCTTTCCCGAGCAGAGTGGATGGAGGCGCCGTGGCCGGGCGTCCGCCTCCTCCGTTGCGGGCGTCCGGGGCGCCCATGGAGGGGCTTGCCTCCATGGGGGAAGGGATGGATCCCTCATTCCACGGCTGGGACGAAGCCGCGAAAGGTGCCGTTTTCCCCGGGACGGTCGGGGGACTCGTGGCGCGGGACGCGGGGTTCCCCGTGGGGAGGCCCCCAGGGTCAGGCCCCTGGCAACGGAAGGCTGAGCAAGCAGGCCCTGGCCCGGGCCCGGCTTTCGTGGCCGGCCCGGCCCCAGCTGCCGGCGCCAGGGAGGGGACCCCCGGAGGCTGAGGAGCGGGAGGCGTCGGCCTCCCCCGGGGACTGCCTCCCGGAGCTCCTCTTGGCGGTGCCGGAACGCGACGACACGCGATCCCGGACAGGACACCGGGGGGGAGTCCCTGCGGCCCTGTGGTGCCCGAAGTGGGTTCGCCGCCGTTTTCCCGGCCAATTCTCACGAGCGTTCTGCCCAAATCGGGATCGATTTGGGCAGAACGCTCGTGAGAATTGGCCGGCGTTGGGCAGCCCTGGTCAGCGCCCAGTTCCGCGTGGCGCAGGGCCCTTTCTCGCTCGGGGCATGTCGCGGGCCACCCGGAAAACGAGCCGTGACGATGGGGCGCGGCCGGCGGCCCCGGCGCCGGGGTTCTTTCCCGAGCAGATTTGATGGAGGCCCCGTGGCCGGGCGTCCGCCTCCGCCGTGGCGGGCGTCCGGGGCGCCCATGGAGGGGGCTGGCCTCCGTGGGGGAACGGATGGATCCCTCATTCCACGGCTGGGACGAAGCCGCGAAAGGTGCCGTTTTCCTCGGGACGGTCGGGGGACTCGTGGCGCGGGACGCGGGGTTCCCCGTGGGGAGGCCCCCAGGCTCAGGACCCTGGCAACGGAAGGCTGAGCAAGCAGGCCCTGGCCCGGGCCCGGCTAACGGGGCCGGCCCGGCCCCAGCTGCCGGCGCCAGGGAGGGTACCCCCTGAGGCTGAGGAGCGGGAGGCGTCGGCCTCCCCGGGGCCTGCCTCCCGGAGCTCCTCCTGGCGGCGCCGGAACGCGGCGACACGCGATCCCGGCCAGGGCCCCCAAGGGGCGGCCCTGCGGCCCTGTGGTGCCCGAAGTGGGTTCGCCGGGCGTTTTCCGGCCAATTCTCAAGAGCGTTCTGCCCAGATCGATTTGGGCAGAACGCTGGTGAGAATTGGCCCGCGTTGGGCAGCCCTGGTCAGCGCCCAGTTCCGCGTGGCGCAGGGCCCTTTCTCGCTCGGGGCATGTCGCGGCCACCTGGCAAACGAGCCGTGACGATGGGGCGCGGCCGGCGGCCCCGGCGCCGGGGTCCTTTCCCGAGCAGAGTGGATGGAGGCGCCGTGGCCGGGCGTCCGCCTCCTCCGTTGCGGGCGTCCGGGGCGCCCATGGAGGGGCTTGCCTCCATGGGGGAAGGGATGGATCCCTCATTCCACGGCTGGGACGAAGCCGCGAAAGGTGCCGTTTTCCCCGGGACGGTCGGGGGACTCGTGGCGCGGGACGCGGGGTTCCCCGTGGGGAGGCCCCCAGGGTCAGGCCCCTGGCAACGGAAGGCTGAGCAAGCAGGCCCTGGCCCGGGCCCGGCTTTCGTGGCCGGCCCGGCCCCAGCTGCCGGCGCCAGGGAGGGGACCCCCGGAGGCTGAGGAGCGGGAGGCGTCGGCCTCCCCGGGGACTGCCTCCCGGAGCTCCTCTTGGCGGTGCCGGAACGCGACGACACGCGATCCCGGACAGGACACCGGGGGGGAGTCCCTGCGGCCCTGTGGTGCCCGAAGTGGGTTCGCCGCCGTTTTCCGGCCAATTCTCACGAGCGTTCTGCCCAAATCGGGATCGATTTGGGCAGAACGCTCGTGAGAATTGGCCGGCGTTGGGCAGCCCTGGTCAGCGCCCAGTTCCGCGTGGCGCAGGGCCCTTTCTCGCTCGGGACATGTCGCGGCCACCCGGCAAACGAGCCGTGACGATGGGGCGCGGCCGGCCGCCCGGCGCCGGGGTGCTTTCCCCGAGCAGAGTTGATGGAGGCGCCGTGGCCGGGCGTCCGCCTCCGCCGTGGCGGGCTTCCGGGGCGCCCATGGAGGGGGCTGGCCTCCGTGGGGGAACGGATGGATCCCTCACTCCACGGCTGGGACGATGCCGCGAAATGTGCCGTTGTCGCCGGCACGTTCGGGGGGACTCGTGGCGCGGGACGCAGGTTTCCCCGTGGGGAGGCCCCCAGGCTTAGGCCCGTGGCAACGGAAGGCTGAGCAAGCAGGCCCGGGCCCGGGCCCGGCTTTCGGGGCCGGCCCGGCCCCAGCTGCCGGCGTCAGGGAGGGGACCACCGGAGGCTGAAGAGCGGGAGGCGTCGGCCTCCCCGGGGCCTGCCTCCCGGAGCTCTTCCTGGCGGCGCCGGAACGCGACGAATCGCGATCGCGGACAAGGCCCCAGGGGGGCGGCCATGCGGCCCAGTGGTGCCCGAAGTGTGTTCGCCGGGCGTTTTCCGGCCAATTCTCACGAGCGTTCTGCCCAAATCGGGATAGATTTGGGCAGAACGCTCCTGAGAATTGGCCGGCGTTGGGCAGCCCTGGTCAGCGCCCAGTTGCGCGTGGAGCAGGGCCCTTTCTCGCTCGGGGCATGTCGCGGGCACCCGGAAAACGAGCCGTGACGATGGGGCGCGGCCGGCGGCCCCGGCGCCGGCGTGCTTTCCCCGAGCAGAGTTGATGGAGGCGCCGTGGCCGGGCGTCCGCCTCCGCATTGGCGGGCGTCCGGGGCGCCCATGGAGGGGGCTGGCCTCCGTGGGGGAACGGATGGATCCCTCACTGCACGGCTGGGACGAGGCCGCGAAAGATGCTGTTGTCGCCGGGACGGTCGGGGGACTCGTGGCTCGGGACACAGGGTTCCCCGTTTGGAGGCCCCCAGGCTCAGGCCCCTGGCAACGGAATGCTGAGCAAGCAGGCCCGGGCCCGGGCGCGATTTTCGGGGCCGGCCCGGCCCCAGCTGCCGGCGCCAGGGAGGGGACCCCCGAGGGCTGAGGAGCGGGAGGCGTCGGCCTCCCCTGGGCCTGCCTCCCGGAGCTCCTCCTGGCGGCGCCGGAACGCGACGACACGCGATCCCGGACAGGTCCTCGGGGGGGCGGCCCTGCGGCCCTGTGGTGTCCGAAGTGTGTTCGCCGGGCATTTTCCGGCCAATTCTCACGAGCGTTCTGCCCAAATCGGGATCGATTTGGGCAGAAGGCTCGTGGGAATTGGCCGGCGTTGGGCAGCCCTGCTCAGCGCCCAGTTCCGCGTGGAGCAGGGCCCTTTCTCGCTCGGGGCATGTCGCGGGCACCCGGAAAACGAGCCGTGACGATGGGGCGCGACCGGCGGCCCCGGCGTCGGGGTGCTTTCCCCAAGCAGAGTTGATGGAGGTGCCGTGGCCGGGCGTCCGCCTCCTCCGTGGCGGGCGTCCGGGGCGCCCATGGAGGGGGCTGGCCTCCGTGGGGGAACGGATGGATCCCTCACTCCATGGCTGGGACGAAGCCGCGAAATGTTCCGTGGTCGCCGGGACGGTCGGGGGACTCGTGGCGCGGGACGCATGGTTCCCCTTGGGGAGGCCCCCCGGCTCAGGCCCCTGGCAACGGAAGGCTGAGCAAGCAGGCCCGGGCCCGGGGCCGGCTAACGGGGCCGGCCCGGCCCCAACTGCCGGCACAAGGGAGGTGACCCCCGGAGGCTGAGGAGCGGGAGGCGTCGGCCTCCCCGGGGCCTGCCTCCCGGAGCTCCTCCTGGCTGTGCCGGAACGCGGCGACACGCGATCCCGGACAGGGCCCCGGGGGGGCGGCCCTGCGGCCCTCTGGTGCCCAAAGTGGGTTCGCCGGGGGTTTTCCGGCCAATTCTCACGAGCGTTCTGCCCAAATCGGGATCGATTTGGGCAGAACGCTCGTGAGAATTCGCCGGCGTTGGGGAGCCCTGGTCAGCGCCCAGTTTTGTGGGGAGCAGGGCCCTTTCTCGCTCGGGGCATGTCGCGGGCACCCGGAAAACGAGCCGTGACGATGGGGCGCGGCCGGCGGCCCCGGCGCCGGGGTGCTTTCCCGAGCAGATTTGATGGAGGCCCCGTGGCCGGGCGTCCGCCTCCGCCGTGGCGGGCGTCCGGGGCGCCCATGGAGGGGGCTGGCCTCCGTGGGGGAACGGATGGATCCCTCATTCCACGGCTGGGACGAAGCCGCGAAAGGTGCCGTTTTCCTCGGGACGGTCGGGGGACTCGTGGCGCGGGACGCGGGGTTCCCCGTGGGGAGGCCCCCAGGCTCAGGACCCTGGCAACGGAAGGCTGAGCAAGCAGGCCCTGGCCCGGGCCCGGCTAACGGGGCCGGCCCGGCCCCAGCTGCCGGCGCCAGGGAGGGTACCCCCTGAGGCTGAGGAGCGGGAGGCGTCGGCCTCCCCGGGGCCTGCCTCCCGGAGCTCCTCCTGGCGGCGCCGGAACGCGGCGACACGCGATCCCGGCCAGGGCCCCCAAGGGGCGGCCCTGCGGCCCTGTGGTGCCCGAAGTTGGTTCGCCCGGCGTTTTCCGGCCAATTCTCAAGAGCGTTCTGCCCAGATCGATTTGGGCAGAACGCTGGTGAGAATTGGCCCGCGTTGGGCAGCCCTGGTCAGCGCCCAGTTCCGCGTGGCGCAGGGCCCTTTCTCGCTCGGGGCATGTCGCGGCCACCTGGCAAACGAGCCGTGACGATGGGGCGCGGCCGGCGGCCCCGGCGCCGGGGTCCTTTCCTGAGCAGAGTGGATGGAGGCGCCGTGGCCGGGCGTCCGCCTCCTCCGTGGCGGGCGTCCGGGGCGCCCATGGAGGGGCTTGCCTCCATGGGGGAACGGATGGATCCCTCATTCCACGGCTGGGACGAAGCCGCGAAAGGTGCCGTTTTTCCCCGGGACGGTCGGGGGACTCGTGGCGCGGGACGCGGGGTTCCCCGTGGGGAGGCCCCCAGGGTCAGGCCCCTGGCAACGGAAGGCTGAGCAAGCAGGCCCTGGCCCGGGCCCGGCTTTCGTGGCCGGCCCGGCCCCAGCTGCCGGCGCCAGGGAGGGGACCCCCGGAGGCTGAGGAGCGGGAGGCGTCGGCCTCCCCGGGGACTGCCTCCCGGAGCTCCTCTTGGCGGTGCCGGAACGCGACGACACGCGATCCCGGACAGGACACCGGGGGGGAGTCCCTGCGGCCCTGTGGTGCCCGAAGTGGGTTCGCCGCCGTTTTCCGGCCAATTCTCACGAGCGTTCTGCCCAAATCGGGATCGATTTGGGCAGAACGCTCGTGAGAATTGGCCGGCGTTGGGCAGCCCTGGTCAGCGCCCAGTTCCGCGTGGCGCAGGGCCCTTTCTCGCTCGGGGCATGTCGCGGCCACCCGGCAAACGAGCCGTGACGATGGGGCGCGGCCGGCCGCCCGGCGCCGGAGTGCTTTCCCCGAGCAGAGTTGATGGAGGCGCCGTGGCCGGGCGTCCGCCTCCGCCGTGGCGGGCGTCCGGGGCGCCCATGGAGGGGGCTGGCGTCCGTGGGGGAACGGATGGATCCCTCACTCCACGGCTGGCACGAAGCCGCGAAAGTTGCTGTGGTCGCCGGACGGTCGGGGGACTCGTGCCGCGGGACGCAGGGTTCCCCGTGGGGAGGCCCCCAGGCTCGGGCCCCTGGCAACGGAAGGCTGAGCAAGCAGGCCCGGGCCCGGCCCGGCTTTCGGGGCCGACCCGGCCCCAGATGCCGGCACCAGGGATGGGACCCCCGGAGGCTGAGGAGCGGGAGGCGTCGGCCTCCCCGGGGTCTGCCTCCCGGAGCTCCTCCTGGCGGTGCCGGTACGCGGCGACACGCGATCCCGGACAGTGCCCCGGGGCGGCGGCCCTGCGGCCCTGTGGTGCCCGAAGTGTGTTCGCCGGGCGTTTTCCGGCCAATTCTCAAGAGCGTTCTGCCCAGATCGATTTGGGCAGAACGCTCGTGAGAATTGGCCGGCGTTGGGCAGCCCTGGTCAGCGCCCAGTTCCACGTGGCGCAGGGCCCTTTCTCGCTCGGGGCATGTCGCGGCCACCCGGCAAACGAGCCGTGACGATGGGGCGCGGCCGGCCGCCTCGGCGCCGGGGTGCTTTCCCCGAGCAGAGTTGATGGAGGCGCCGTGGCCGGGCGTCCGCCTCCGCCGTGGCGGGCGTCCGGGGCGCCCATGGAGGGGGCTGGCCTCCGTGGGGGAACGGATGGATCCCTCACTCCACGGCTGGGACGAAGCCGCGAAAGGTGCTGTGGTCGCCGGGACGGTCGGGGGACTCGTGCCCGGGACGCAGGGTTCCCCGTGCGGAGGCCCCCAGGCTCGGGCCCCTGGCAATGGAAGGCTGAGCAAGCGGGCCTGGGCCCGGTCCTGGCTTTCGGGGCCGGCCCGGCCCCAGCTGCCAGCGCTAGGGAGGGGACCCACGGAGGCTGAGGAGCGGGAGGCGTCGGCCGCCCCGGGGCCTTCATCCCGGAGCTCCTCCTGGCGGCGCCGGAACGCGACGACACGCGATCGCGGACAAGGCCCCGGGGGGGCGGCCCTGCGGCCCAGTGGTGCCCGAAGTGTGTTCGCCGGGCGTTTTCCGGCCAATTCTCACGAGCGTTCTGCCCAAATCGATCACGATTTAGGCAGAACGCTCGTGAGAATTGGCCGGCGTTGGGCAGCCCAGGTCAGCGCCCAGTTCCACGTGGAGCAGGGCCCTTTCTCGCTCGGGGCATGTCGCGGCCACCCGGAAAACGAACCTTGACGAAGGGGCGCGGCCGGCGCCCCAGCGCCGGGGAGTTTTTGTCGAGCACAGTGTATGGAGGCGCCGTGGCCGGGCGTCCGCCTCCGCCGTGGTGGGCGGCCGGGGCGCCCGTGGAGGGGGCTGGCCTCTTTGGGGGTAAGGTTTGATCTCTCACTCCACGGCTGGGACGACGCCGCGAAAGGTGCCGTTGTCTCCGGGACGGTCGGGGGACTCGTGGCGCGGGACTCCGGGTTCCCCGTGGGGAGGCCCCCAGGCTCAGGCCCCTGACAACGGAAGGCTGAGCAAGCGGGCCTGGGCCCGGGCCCGGCTTTTGGGGCCGGCCCGGCCCGAGCTGCATGCGCCAGGGAGGGGACCCCCTGAGGCTGAGGAGCGGGAGGCGTCGGCCTCCCCGGGGCCTGCCTCCCGGAGCTCCTCCTTGTGGCGCCGGAACGCGACGACACGCGATCCCGGACAGGGCCCCGGGGGGGCGGCCCTGCGGCCCTGTGGTGCCCGAAGTGTGTTCGCCGGGCTTTTTCCGGCCAATTCTCACGAGCGTTCTGCCCAAATCGGGATCGATTTGGGCAGAACGCTCGTGAGAATTTGCCGGCGTTGGGCAGCCCTGGTCAGCGCCCAGTTCCGCGTGGCGCAGGGCCCTTTCTCGCTCGGGGCATGTCGCGGCCACCCGGCAAACGAGCCGTGACGATGGGGCGCGGCCGGCGGCCCCGGCGCCGGGGTCCTTTCCCGAGCAGAGTGGATGGAGGCGCCGTGGCCGGGCGTCCGCCTCCGCCGTGGCGGGCGTCCGGGGCGCCCATGGAGGGGCTTGCCTCCGTGGGGGAACGGATGGATCCCTAATTCCACGGCTGGGACGAAGCCGCGAAAGGTGCCGTTTTCCCCGGGACGGTCGGGGGACTCGTGGCGCGGGACGCGGGGTTCCCCGTGGGGAGGTCCCCAGGCTCAGGCCACTGGCAACGGAAGGCTGAGCAAGCAGGCCCTGGCCCGGGCCCGGCTTTCGGGGCCGGCCCGGCCCAACCTGCCGGCGCCAGGGAGGGGACCCCCGGAGGCTGAGGAGCGGGAGGCGTCGGCCTCCCCGGGGCCTGCCTCCCGGAGCTCCTCCTGGCGGCGCCTGAACACGATGACACGCGATCCCGGACAGGGCCCCCAAGGGGGGGCCCTGCGGCCCTGTGGTGCCCGAAGTGTGTTCGCCGGGCGTTTTCCGGCCAATTCTCAAGAGCGTTCTGCCCAGATCGATTGGGCAGAATGCTTGTGAGAATTGGCCGGCGTTGGGCAGCCCTGGTCAGCGCCCAGTTCCGCGTGGCGCAGGGCCCTTTCTCGCTCGGGGCATGTCGCGGCCACCCGGCAAACGAGCCGTGACGATGGGGCGCGGCCGGCGGCCCCGGCGACAGGGTCCTTTCCCGAGCAGAGTGGATGGAGTCGCCGTGGCCGGGCGTCCGCCTCCGCCGTGGCGGGCGTCCGGGGCGCCCATGGAGGGGCTTGCCTCCGTGGGGGAACGGATGGATCCCTCATTCCACGGCTGGGACGACGCCGCGAAAGGTGCCGTTTTCCCCGGGACGGTCGGGGGACTCGTGGCGCGGGACGCGGGGTTCCCCGTGGGGAGGCCCCCAGGCTCAGGCCCCTGGCAACGGAAGGCTGAGCAAGCAGGCCCTGGCCCGGGCCCGGCTTTCGGGGCCGGCCCGGCCCCAGCTGCCGGCGCCAGGGAGCGGACCCCCGGAGGCTGAGGAGCGGGAGGCGTCGGCCTCCCCGGGGACTGCCTCCCGGAGCTCCTCTTGACGGTGCCGGAACGCGACGACACGCGATCCGGGACAGGACCCAGGGGGGGAGTCCCTGCGGCCCTGTGGTGCCCGAAGTGGGTTCGCCGCCGTTTTCCGGCCAATTCTCACGAGCGTTCTGCCCAAATCGGGATCGATTTGGGCAGAACGCTCGTGAGAATTGGCCGGCGTTTGGGAGCCCTGGTCAGCGCCCAGTTGCGCGGGGAGCAGGGCCCTTTCTCGCTCGGGGCATGTCGCGGGCACCCGGAAAACGAGCCGTGACGATGGGGCGCGGCTGGCCGCCCCGCCGCCGGGGTGCTTTCCCCGAGCAGAGTTGATGGAGGCGCCGTGGCCGGGCGTCCGCCTCCACCGTGGCGGGCGTCCGGGGCGCCCATGGAGGGGGCTGGCCTCCGTGGGGGAACGGATGGATCCCTCACTCCACGGCTGGGACGAAGCCGCGAAAGGTGCTGTGGTCGCCGGGACGGTCGGGGGACTCGTGCCGCGGGACGCAGGGTTCCCCGTGGGGAGGCCCCCAGGCTCGGGCCCCTGGCAACGGAAGGCTGAGCAATAAGGCCCGGGCCCGGGCCCGGCTTTCGGGGCCGGCCAGGCCCCAGCTGCCGGCGCCAGGGAGGGGACCCCCAGAGGCTGAGGAGCGGGAGGCGTCGGCCTCCCCGGGGCCTGCCTCCCGGAGCTCCTCCTGGCGGTGCCGGAACACGGCGACACGCGATCCCGGACAGGGCCCCGGGGCGGCGGCCCTGCGGCCCTGTGCTGCCCGAAGTGTGTTCGCCGGGCGTTTTCCGGCCAATTCTCATGAGCGTTCTGCCCAAATCGGAATCGATTTGGGCAGAACGCTCGTGAGAATTGGCCGGTGTTGGGCAGCCCTGGTCAGCGCCCAGTTCCGCGGGGAGCAGGGCCCTTTCTCGCTCGGGGCATGTCGCGGGCACCCGGAAAACGAGCCGTGACGATGGGGCGCGGCCGGCGCCCCCCGCGCCGGGGAGTTTTCCCCGAGCAGAGTTGATGGAGGCGCCGTGGCCGGGCGTCCGCCTCCGCCGTGGGGGGAGGCCGGGGCGCCCGTGGAGGGCGCTGGCCTCTGTGGGGGAACGGATTGATCTCTCACACCACGGCTGGGACGAAGCCGCGAAAGATTTCGTTGTCGCCGGGACGGTCAGGGGAGTCGTGGCGCGGGACTCCGGGTTCCCCGTGCGGAGGCCCCCAGGCTCAGGCCCCTGGAAACGAAAGGCTGAGCAAGCGGGCCTGGGCCCTGTCCTGGCTTTCGGGGCCGGCCCGGCCCCAGCTGCCGGCGCTAGGGAGGGGACCCACGGAGGCTGAGGAGCGGGAGGCGTCGGCCGCCCCGGGGCCTTCATCCCGGAGCTCCTCCTGGCGGCGCCGGAACGCGACGACACGCGATCGCGGACAAGGCCCCGGGGGGGCGGCCCTGCGGCCCAGTGGTGCCCGAAGTGTGTTCGCCGGGCGTTTTCCGGCCAATTCTCACGAGCGTTCTGCCCAAATCGATCACGATTTGGGCAGAACGCTCGTGAGAATTTGCCGGCGTTGGGCAGCCCAGGTCAGCGCCCAGTTCCACGTGGAGCAGGGCCCTTTCTCGCTCGGGGCATGTCGCGGCCACCCGGAAAACGAACCTTGACGAAGGGGCGCGGCCGGCGCCCCAGCGCCGGGGAGTTTTTGTCGAGCACAGTGTATGGAGTCGCCGTGGCCGGGCGTCCGCCTCCGTCGTGGTGGGTGGCCGGGGCGCCCATGGAGGGGGCTGGCCTCTTTGGGGGTAAGGTTTGATCTCTCACTCCACGGCTGGGACGACGCCGCGAAAGGTGCCGTTGTCTCCGGGACGGTCGGGGGACTCGTGGCGCGGGACTCCGGGTTCCCCGTGGGGAGGCCCCCAGGCTCAGGCCCCTGACAACGGAAGGCTGAGCAAGCGGGCCTGGGCCCGGGCCCGGCTTTTGGGGCCGGCCCGGCCCGAGCTGCATGCGCCAGGGAGGGGACCCCCGGAGGCTGAGGAGCGGGAGGCGTCGGCCTCCCCGGGGCCTGCCTCCCGGAGCTCCTCCTGGTGGCGCCGGAATACGATGACAGGCGATCCCGGACAGGGCCCCCAAGGGGCGGCCCTGCGGCCCTGTGGTGCCCGAAATGTGTTCGCCGGTCGTTATCCGGCCAATTCTCAAGAGCGTTCTGCCCAGATCGATTTGGGCAGAACGCTCGTGAGAATTGGCCGGCGTTGGGCAGCCCTGGTCAGCCCCCAGTTCCGCGTGGCGCAGGGCCCTTTCTCGCTCGGGACATGTCGCGTCCACCCGGCAAACGAGCCGTGACGTTGGGGAGCGGCCGGCCGCCCCGGCGCCGGGGTGCTTTCCCCGAGCAGAGTTGATGGAGGCGCCGTGGCCGGGCGTCCGCCTCCGCCGTGGCGGGCGTCCGGGGCGCCCATGGAGGGGGCTGGCCTCCGTGGGGGAACGGATGGATCCCTCACTCCACGGCTGGGACAAAGCCGCGAAAGGCGCTGTGGTCGCCGGGACGGTCGGGGGACTCGTGCCGCGGGACGCAGGGTTCCCCGTGCGGAGGCCCCCAGGCTCGGGCCCCTGGCAACGGAAAGCTGAGCAAGCGGGCCTGAGCCCGGTCCTGGCTTTCGGGGCCGGCCCGGCCCAAGCTTCCGGCGCTAGGGAGGGGACCCACGGAGGCTGAGGAGCGGGAGGCGTCGGCCGCCCCGGGGCCTTCATCCCGGAGCTCCTCCTGGCGGCGCCGGAACGCGATGACACCCGATCGCGGACAAGGCCCCGGGGGGGCGGCCCTGCGGCCCAGTGGTGCCCGAAGTGTGTTCGCCGGGCGTTTTCCGGCCAATTCTCACGAGCGTTCTGCCCAAATCGATCACGATTTGGGCAAAACGCTCGTGAGAATTTGCCGGCGTTGGGCAGCCCTGGTCAGCGCCCAGTCCCGCGTGGCGCAGGGCCCTTTCTCGCTCGGGGCATGTCGCGGCTACCCGGAAAACGAGCCGTGAAGATGGGGCGCGGCCGGCGTCCCCGGCGCCGGGGTGCTTTCCCCGTGCAGAGTTGATGGAGGCGCCGTGGCCGGGCGTCCGCCTCCGCCGTGGCGGGCGTCCGGGGCGCCCATGGAGTTGGCTGGCCTCCGTGGGGGAACGGATGGATCCCTCACTCCACGGCTGGGACGAAGCCGCGAAAGGTGCCGTTGTCGCCGGGACGGTCGGGGGACTCGTGGCGCGGGAAGCAGGGTTCCCCGTGGGGAGGCCCCCAGGGTCAGGCCCCTGGCAACGGAAGGCTGAGCAAGCAGGCCAGGGACCCGGCCCCGTTTCGGGACGGGCCCGGCCCCAGCTGCCGGCGCCAGGGAGGTTACCCCCGGAGGCTGAGGAGCGGGAGGCGTCGGCCTCCCCGGGGCCTGCCTCCCGGAGCTCCTCCTGGCGGTGCCGGAACGAGGCGACACGCGATCCCGGACAGGGCCTCGGGGCGGCGGCCCTGCGGCCCTGTGGTGCCCGAAGTGTGTTCGCCGGGCGTTTTCCGGCCAATTCTCACGAGCGTTCTGCCCAAATCGGGATCGATTTGGGCAGAACGCTCGTGAGAATTGCCCGGCGTTGGGCAGCCCTGATCAGCGCCCAGTTCCGCGTGGAGCAGGGCCCTTTCTCGCTCGGGGCATGTCGCGGGCACCCGGAAAACGAGCCGTGACGATGGGGCGCGGCCGGCGGCCCTGGCGCCGGGGTGCTTTCCCCGAGCAGAGTTGAAGGAGGCGCCGTGGCTGGGCGTCCGCCTCCGCCGTGGCGGGCGTCCGGGGCGCCCATGGAGGGGGCTGGCCTCCGTGGGGGAACGGATGGATCCCTCACTCCACGGCTGGGACGAAGCCGCGAAAGGTGCCGTGGTCGCCGGGACGGTCGGGGGACTCGTGGCTCGGGACGCAGGGTTCCCCGTGGGGAGGCCACCAGGCTCAGGCCCCTGGCAACGGAAGGCTGAGTAAGCAGGCCCGGGCCCAGGCGCGGCTTTCGGGCCGACCCGGCACCAGCTGCCGGCCCCAGGGAGGGGACCCCCGAGGGCTGAGGAGCGGGAGGCGTCGGCCTCCACAGGGCCTGCCTCCCGGAGCTCCTCCTGGCGGCGCCGGAACGCGACGACACGCGATCCCGGACAGGTCCCCGGGGGGGCGGCCCTGCGGCCCTGTGGTGCCCGAAGTGTGTTCGCCGGGCGTTTTCCGGCCAATTCTCACGAGCGTTCTGACCAAATCGGGATCGATTTGGGCGGAACGCTCGTGAGAATTGGCCGGCGTTGGGCAGCCCAGGTCAGCGCCCAGTTCCACGGGGAGCAGGGCCCTTTCTCCCTCGGGGCATGACGCGGGCACCCGGAAAACGAGCCGTGACGATGGGACGCGGCCGGCGGCCCCTGCGCCGGGGAGTTTTCCCCGAGCAGAGTTGATGGAGGCGCCGTGGCCGGGCGTCCGCCTCCGTCGTGGCGGGCGGCCGGGTCGCCGTGGAGGGGGCTGGCCTCTGGGGGGAACGGATTGATCTCTCACACCACGGCTGGGATGAAGCCGCGAAAGATGCCGTTGTCGCCGGGACGGTCGGGGTACTCGTGGCGCGGGACGCAGGGTTCCCCGTGGGGAGGCCCCCAGGCTCAGGCCCCTGGAAACGAAAGGCTGAGCAAGCGGGCCTGGGCCCGGGCCTGGCTTTCGGGTCTGTCCCGGCCCCAGCTGGGGGCGCTAGGGAGGCGACCCACGGAGGCTGAGGAGCGGGAGGGGTCGGCCTCCACGGGGCCTGCCTCCCGGAGCTCCTCCTGGCAGTGCCGGAACGCGGCGACACGCGATCCCGGACGGGGCCTCGGGGGGGGGCTTCGGCCCTGTGGTGCCCGAAGTGTGGCGAAGCCACAAAAGGTGCCATTGTCGCCGGGACGGTCGGGGGCCTCGTGGCACGGGACGCAGGGTTCCCTGTGGGGAGGCCCCCAGGCTCAGGCCCCTGGCAACGGAAGGCTGAGCAAGCAGGCCCGGGCCCGGGCCCGGCTTTCGGGGCTGGCCCGGCCCCAGCTGCCGGCGCCAGGGAGGGGACCCCCGAGGGCTGAGGAGCGGGAGGCGTCGGCCTCCCCAGGGCCTGCCTCCCGGAGTTCCTCCTGGCGGCGCCGGAACGCGACGACACGCGATCCCGGACAGGTCCCCGGGGGGGCGGCCCTGCGGCCCTGTGATGCCCGAAGTGTGTTCGCCGGGCGTTTTCCGGCCAATTCTCACGAGCTTTCTGCCCAAATCGGGATCGATTTGGGCAGAACGCTCGTGAGAATTGGCCGGCGTTGGGCAGCCCTGCTCAGCGCCCAGTTCCGCGTGGAGCAGGGCCCTTTCTCGCTCGGGGCATGTCGCGGGCACCCGGAAAACGAGCCGTGACGATGGGGCGCGGCCGGCGGCCCCGGCGCCGTGGTGCTTTCCCCGAGCAGAGTAGATGGAGGCGCCATGGCCGGGCGTCCGCCTCCGCCGTGGCGGGCGTCCAGGGCGCCCATGGAGGGGGCTGGCCTCCGTGGGGGAACGGATGTATCCCTCACTCCACGGCTGGGACGAAGCCGCGAAAGGTGCCGTTGTCGCCTGGACGGTCGGGGGACTCGTGGCGCGGGACGAAGGGTTCCCCGTTGGGAGGCCCCCAGGCTCAGGCCCCTGGCAACGGAAGGCTGAGCAAGCAGGCCCGGGCCAGGGCCCGGCTTTCGGGGCCGTCCCGGCCCCAGCTGCCGGCGCCAGGGAGGGGACCCCAGGAGGCTGAGGCGCGGGAGGCGTCGGCCTCCCCGGGGCCTGCATCCCGGAGCTCCTCCTGGCGGTGCCAGAACGCGGCGACACGCGATCCCGGACAGGTCCCCGGGGGGGCGGCCCTGCGGCCCTGTGGTGCCCGAAGTGTGTTCGCCGGGCGTTTTCCGGCCAATTCTCACGAGCGTTCTGCCCATATCGGGATCGATTTGGGCAGAATGCTCGTGAGAATTGGCCGGCTTTGGGCAGCCGTGGTCAGCGCCCAGTTCCGCGTGGAGCAGGGACCTTTCTCGCTCGGGGCATGTCGCGGGCACCTGGAAAACCAGCCGTGACGATGGGGCGCGGCCGGCGGCCCTGGCGCCGGGGTGCTTTCCCCGAGTAGAGTTGATGGAGGCGCTGTGGCCGGGCGTCCGCCTCCACCGTGGCGGGCGTCCCGGGCGCCCATGGAGGGGGCTGGCCTCCGTGGGGGAACGGATGGATCCCTCACTCCACAGCAGGGACGATGCCGCGAAATGTGCCATTGTCGCCGGCACGGTCGGGGGACTCGTGGCGCGGGACGCAGCGTTCCCCGTGGGGAGGCCCCCAGGCTTAGGCCCGTGGCAACGGAAGGCTGAGCAAGCAGGCCCGGACCCGGGCCCGGCTTTCGGGGCCGGCCCGGCCCCAGCTGCCGGCGTCAGGGAGGGGACCACCGGAGGCTGAAGAGCGGGAGGCGTCGGCCTCCCCGGGGCCTGCCTCCCGGAGCTCCTCCTGGCGGCGCCGGTACGCGACGAATCGCGATCGCGGACAAGGCCCCAGAGGGGCGGCCATGCGGCCCAGTGGTGCCCGAAGTGTGTTCGCCGGGCGTTTTCCGGCCAATTCTCACGAGCTTTCTGCCCAAATCGGGATAGATTTGGGCAGAACGCTCGTGAGAATTGGCCGGCGTTGGGCAGCCCTGGTCAGCTCCCAGTTGCGCGTGGAGCAGGGCCCTTTCTCCCTCGGGGCATGTCGCGGGCACCCGGAAAACGAGCCGTGACGATGGGACGCGGAAGGCGGCCCGGGAGCCGGCGTGCTTTCCCCGAGCAGAGTTGATGGAGGCGCCGTGGCCGGGCTTCCGCCTCTGCATTGGCGGGCGTCCGGGGCGCCCATGGAGGGGACTGGCCTCCGTGGGGGAACGGATGGATCCCTCACTGCACGGCTGGGACGAGGCCGCGAAAGATGCCGTTGTCGCCGGGACGGTCGGGGGACTCGTGGCTCGGGACGCAGGGTTCCCCGTGGGGAGGCCCCCAAGCTCAGGCCCCTGGCAACGGAAGGCTGAGCAAGCAGGCACGGGCCCGGGCGCGGCTTTCGGGGCCGGCCCGGCCCCAGCTGCCGGCGCCAGGGATGGGACCCCCCAGGGCTGAGGAACGGGAGGCGTCGGCCTCCCCGGGGCCTGCCTCCCGGAGCTCCTCCTGGCGGCGCCGGAACGCGACGACACGCGATCCCGGACATGTCCCCCGGGGGGGCGGCCCTGCGGCCCTGTGGTGCCCGAAGTGTGTTCGCCGGGCGTTTTCCGGCCAATTCTCATGAGCGTTCGATTTGGGCAGAACGATCGTGAGAATTGGCCGGCGTTGGGCAGCCCTGGTCAGTGCCCAGTTCCGCGGGGAGCAGGGCCCTTTCTCGTTCGGGGCATGTCGCGGGCACTCGGAAAACGAGCCGTGACGATGGGGCGCGGCCGGCGGCCCCGGCGCCGGGGTGCTTTCCCCGAGCAGAGTTGATGGAGGCGCCGTGGGCGGGCGTCCGCCTCCGCCGTGGCGGGTGTCCGGGGCGCCCATGGAGGGGGCTGGCGTCCGTGGGGGAACGGATGGATCCCTCATTCCACGGCTGGGACGAAGCCGCGAAAGGTGCCGTATTCGCCGGGACGTTCGGGGGACTCGTAACGCGGGACGCCGTGTTCCCCGAGGGGAGGCCCCCAGGCTCAGGCCCCTGGCAACGGAAGGCTGAGCAAGCAGGCCCGGGCCGGGCCCGCGTTTCGGAGCCGGCCCGGCCCCAGCTGCCGACGCCTGGGAGGGGAACCTCGCAGGCTGTGGAGCGGGAGGCGTCGGCCTCCCCGGGGCCTGCCTCCCGGAGCTCCTCCTGGCAGTGCCGGAATGCGGCGACACGCGATCCCGTACAGGGCCTCAGGGGTGGGCATGCGGCCCTGTGGTGCCCGAAGTGTGGCGAAGCCACAAAAGGTGCCGTTGTCGCCGGGACGGTCGGGGGCCTCGTGGCGCGGGACGCAGGGTTCCCTCTGGGGAGGCCCCCAGGCTCAGGCCCCTGGCAACGGAAGGCTGAGCAAGCAGGCCCGGGCCCGGGCCCGGCTTTCGGGGCTGGCCCAGCCCCAGCTGCCGGCGCCAGGGAGGGGAACCCCGAGGGCTGAGGAGCGGGAGGCGTCGGCCTCCCCCGGGCCTGCCTCCCGGAGCTCTTCCTGGCGGTGCCGGAACGCGACGACACGCGATCCCGGACAGGGCCCCGGGGGGGAGGCCCTGCAGCCGTGTGGTGCCCGAAGTGCGTTCGCCG
Organism: Meles meles; assembly: GCF_922984935.1. Classification (NCBI taxonomy): domain Eukaryota; kingdom Metazoa; phylum Chordata; class Mammalia; order Carnivora; family Mustelidae; genus Meles; species Meles meles. Next base: position 337,495 of record NW_025721135.1, read on the forward strand.
GTCGTTTTCCGGCCAATTCTCACGAGCGTTCTGCCCAAATCGGGATCGATTTGGGCAGAACGCTCGTGAGAATTGGCCGGCTTTGGGCAGCCCTGGTCAGCGCCCAGTTCCGCGTGGAGCAGGGCCCTTTCTCGCTCGGGGCATGTCGCGGGCACCCGGAAAGCGAGCCGTGACGATGGGGCGCGGCCGGCGGCCCCGGCGCCGGGGTTCTTTCCCCGAGCAGAGTTGATGGAGGTGCCGTGGCCTGGCGTCCGCCTCCGCCGTGGTGGGCGTCCGGGCCGCCCATGGAGGGGGCTGGCCTCCGTGGGGGAACGGATGGATCCCTCACTCCACGGCTGGGACGAAGCCGCGAAAGGTGCCGTGGTCGCCAGGACGGTCGGGGGACTCGTGGCGCGGGACGCAGGGTTCCCCGTGGGGAGGCCCCCAGGCTCAGGCCCCTGGCAACGGAAGGCTGAGGAAGCAGGCCCGATCCGGATCCGGCTTTCGTGGCCGGCCCGGCCCCAGCTGCCGAAGCCTGGGTGGGGAACCTCACAGGCTGTGGAGCGGGAGGCGTCGGCCTCCCCCGGGCCTGCCTCCCGGAGCTCCTCCTTGCGGTGCCAGAACGCGGCGACACGCGATCCCGGACAGGGCCCTGGGGCGGTAGCCCTGCGGCCCTGTGGTGCCCGAAGTGTGTTCTTCGGGCGTTTTCCGGCCAATTCTCACGAGCGTTCTGCCCAAATCGGGATCGATTTGGGCAGAACGCTCGTGAGAAATGGCCGGCGTTGGGCAGCCTTGGGCAGCGCCCAGTTCCGCGGGGAGCAGGGCCCTTTCTCGCTCAGGGCATGTCGCGGGCACCCGGAAAACGAGCCGTGACGATGGGGCGCGGCCGGCGGCCCCGGCGCCGTGGTGCTTTCCCCGAGCAGAGTAGATGGAGGCGCCATGGCCGGGCGTCCGCCTCCGCCGTGGCGGGCGTCCGGGGCGCCCATGGAGGGGGCTGGCCTCCGTGGGGGAACGGATGTATCCCTCACTCCACGGCTGGGACGAAGCCGCGAAAGGTGCCGTTGTCGCCTGGACGGTCGGGGGACTCGTGGCGCGGGACGAAGGGTTCCCCGTTGGGAGGCCCCCAGGCTCAGGCCCCTGGCAACGGAAGGCTGAGCAAGCAGGCCCGGGCCAGGGCCCGGCTTTCGGGGCCGTCCCGGCCCCAGCTGCCAGCGCCAGGGAGGGGACCCCAGGAGGCTGAGGAGCGGGAGGCGTCGGCCTCCCCGGGGCCTGCATCCCGGAGCTCCTCCTGGCGGTGCCAGAACGCGGCGACACGCGATCCCGGACAGGTCCCCGGGGGGGCGGCCCTGCGGCCCTGTGGTGCCTGAAGTGTGTTCGCCGGGCGTTTTCCGGCCAATTCTCACGAGCGTTCTGCCCATATCGGGATCGATTTGGGCAGAACGCTCGTGAGAATTGGCCGGCTTTGGGCAGCCGTGGTCAGCGCCCAGTTCCGCGTGGAGCAGGGACCTTTCTCGCTCGGGGCATGTCGCGGGCACCTGGAAAACCAGCCGTGACGATGGGGCGCGGCCGGTGGCCCTGGCGCCGGGGTGCTTTCCCCGAGTAGAGTTGATGGAGGCGCCGTGGCCGGGCGTCCGCCTCCGCCGTGGCGGGCGTCCGGGGCGCCCATGGAGGGGGCTGGCCTCCGTGGGGGAACGGATGGATCCCTCACTCCACAGCTGGGACGATGCCGCGAAATGTGCCATTGTCGCCGGCACGGTCGGGGGACTCGTGGCGCGGGACGCAGCGTTCCCCGTGGGGAGGCCCCCAGGCTTAGGCCCGTGGCAACGGAAGGCTGAGCAAGCAGGCCCGGACCCGGGCCCGGCTTTCGGGGCCGGCCCGGCCCCAGCTGCCGGCGTCAGGGAGGGGACCACCGGAGGCTGAAGAGCGGGAGGCGTCGGCCTCCCCGGGGCCTGCCTCCCGGAGCTCCTCCTGGCGGCGCCGGTACGCGACGAATCGCGATCGCGGACAAGGCCCCAGAGGGGCGGCCATGCGGCCCAGTGGTGCCCGAAGTGTGTTCGCCGGGCGTTTTCCGGCCAATTCTCACGAGCTTTCTGCCCAAATCGGGATAGATTTGGGCAGAACGCTCGTGAGAATTGGCCGGCGTTGGGCAGCCCTGGTCAGCTCCCAGTTGCGCGTGGAGCAGGGCCCTTTCTCCCTCGGGGCATGTCGCGGGCACCCGGAAAACGAGCCGTGACGATGGGGCGCGGCCGGCGGCCCGGGAGCCGGCGTGCTTTCCCCGAGCAGAGTTGATGGAGGCGCCGTGGCCGGGCGTCCGCCTCTGCATTGGCGGGCGTCCGGGGCGCCCATGGAGGGGACTGGCCTCCGTGGGGGAACGGATGGATCCCTCACTGCACGGCTGGGACGAGGCCGCGAAAGTTGCCGTTGTCGCCGGGACGGTCGGGGGACTCGTGGCTCGGGACGCAGGGTTCCCCGTGGGGAGGCCCCCAAGCTCAGGCCCCTGGCAACGGAAGGCTGAGCAAGCAGGCACGGGCCCGGGCGCGGCTTTCGGGGCCGGCCCGGCCCCAGCTGCCGGCGCCAGGAATGGGACCCCCCAGGGCTGAGGAACGGGAGGCGTCGGCCTCCCCGGGGCCTGCCTCCCGGAGCTCCTCCTGGCGGCGCCGGAACGCGACGACACGCGATCCCGGACATGTCCCCCGGGGGGGCGGCCCTGCGGCCCTGTGGTGCCCGAAGTGTGTTCGCCGGGCGTTTTCCGGCCAATTCTCATGAGCGTTCGATTTGGGCAGAACGATCGTGAGAATTGGCCGGCGTTGGGCAGCCCTGGTCAGTGCCCAGTTCCGCGGGGAGCAGGGACCTTTCTCGTTCGGGGCATGTCGCGGGCACTCGGAAAACGAGCCGTGACGATGGGGCGCGGCCGGCGGCCCCGGCGCCGGGGTGCTTTCCCCGAGCAGAGTTGATGGAGGCGCCGTCGGCGGGCGTCCGCCTCCGCCGTGGCGGGTGTCCGGGGCGCCCATGGAGGGGGCTGGCCTCCGTGGGGGAACGGATGGATCCCTCACTCCACGGCTGGGACGAAGCCGCGAAAGGTGCCGTGGTCGCCGGGACGGTCGGGGGACTCGTAACGCGGGACGCCGTGTTCCCCGTGGGGAGGCCCCCAGGCTCAGGCCCCTGGCAACGGAAGGCTGAGCAAGCAGGCCCGGGCCGGGCCCGCGTTTCGGAGCCGGCCCGGCCCCAGCTGCCGACGCCTGGGAGGGGAACCTCGCAGGCTGTGGAGCGGGAGGCGTCGGCCTCCCCGGGGCCTGCCTCCCGGAGCTCCTCCTGGCAGTGCCGGAATGCGGCGACACGCGATCCCGGACAGGGCCTCAGGGGGGGGCATGCGGCCCTGTGGTGCCCGAAGTGTGGCGAAGCCACAAAAGGTGCCGTTGTCGCCGGGACGGTCGGGGGCCTCGTGGCGCGGGACGCAGGGTTCCCTCTGGGGAGGCCCCCAGGCTCAGGCCCCTGGCAACGGAAGGCTGAGCAAGCAGGCCCGGGCCCGGGCCCGGCTTTCGGGGCTGGCCCAGCCCCAGCTGCCGGCGCCAGGGAGGGGAACCCCGAGGGCTGAGGAGCGGGAGGCGTCGGCCTCCCCCGGGCCTGCCTCCCGGAGCTCTTCCTGGCGGTGCCGGAACGCGACGACACGCGATCCCGGACAGGGCCCCGGGGGGGAGGCCCTGCGGCCCTGTGGTGCCCGAAGTGCGTTCGCCGGTCGTTTTCCGGCCAATTCTCACGAGCGTTCTGCCCAAATCGGGATCGATTTGGGCAGAACGCTCGTGAGAATTGGCCGGCTTTGGGCAGCACTGGTCAGCGCCCAGTTCCGCGTGGAGCAGGGCCCTTTCTCGCTCGGGGCATGTCGCGGGCACCCGGAAAGCGAGCCGTGACGATGGGGCGCGGCCGGCGGCCCCGGCGCCGGGGTTCTTTCCCCGAGCAGAGTTGATGGAGGTGCCGTGGCCTGGCGTCCGCCTCCGCCGTGGTGGGCGTCCGGGCCGCCCATGGAGGGGGCTGGCCTCCGTGGGGGAACGGATGGATCCCTCACTCCACGGCTGGGACGAAGCCGCGAAAGGTGCCGTGGTCGCCAGGACGGTCGGGGGACTCGTGGCGCGGGACGCAGGGTTCCCCGTGGGGAGGCCCCCAGGCTCAGGCCCCTGGCAACGGAAGGCTGAGGAAGCAGGCCCGATCCGGATCCGGCTTTCGTGGCCGGCCCGGCCCCAGCTGCCGAAGCCTGGGTGGGGAACCTCGCAGGCTGTGGAGCGGGAGGCGTCGGCCTCCCCCGGGCCTGCCTCCCGGAGCTCCTCCTTGCGGTGCCAGAACGCGGCGACACGCGATCCCGGACAGGGCCCTGGGGCGGTAGCCCTGCGGCCCTGTGGTGCCCGAAGTGTGTTCTTCGGGCGTTTTCCGGCCAATTCTCACGAGCGTTCTGCCCAAATCGGGATCGATTTGGGCAGAACGCTCGTGAGAAATGGCCGGCGTTGGGCAGCCTTGGTCAGCGCCCAGTTCCGCGGGGAGCAGGGCCCTTTCTCGCTCAGGGCATGTCGCGGGCACCCGGAAAACGAGCCGTGACGATGGGGCGCGGCCGGCGGCCCCGGCGCCGGGGTGCTTTCCCCAAGCAGAGTTGATGGAGGCGCCGTGGCCGGGCGTCCGCCTCCGCCGTGGCGGGCGTCCGGGGCGCCCATGGAGAGGGCTGGCCTCCGTGGGGGAACGGATGGATCCCTCACTCCACGGCTGGGATGAAGCCGCAAAAGGTGCCGTTGTCGCCGGGACGGGCGGGGGACTCGTGGCGCGGGACGCAGGGTTCCCCGTGGGGAGGCCCCCAGGCTCAGGCCCCTGGCAACGGAAGGCTGAGCAAGCAGGCCCGGGCCCGGGCCCGGCTTTCCGGGCCGGCCCGGCCCCAGCTGCCGGCGCCAGGGAGGGGACCCCCGAGGGCTGAGGAGCGGGAGGCGTCGGCCTCCCCAGGGCCTGCCTCCCGGAGCTCCTCTTGGCGGTGCCGGAACGCGGCGACACGCGATCCCGGACAGGGCCCCGGGGGGGCGGCCCTGCGGCCCTGTGGTGCCCGAAGTGTCCTCGCCGGGCGTTTTCCGGCCAATTCTCACGAGCTTTCTGGCCAAATCGGGATCGATTTGGGCAGAACGCTCGTGAGAATTGGCCGGAGTTGGGCAGCCCTGGTCAGCGCCCAGTTCGGCGAGGAGCAGGGCCCTTTCTCGCTCGGGGCATGTCGCGGGCACAAGAAAATGAGCCGTGACGATGGGGCGTGGCCGGCGGCCCCGGCGCCGTGGTGCTTTCCCCGAGCAGGGTTGATGGAGGCGCCGTGCCCGGGCGACCGCGTCCGCCGTGGCGGGCGTCCGGGGCGCCCATGGAGGGGGCTGGCCTCCGTGGGGGAACGGATGGATCCCTCACTCCACGGCTGGGACGAAGCCGCGAAAGGTGCCGTGGTCGCCGGTACGGTCGGGGGTATCGTGGCCGGGACGCAGGGTTCCCCGTGGGGAGGCCCCCAGGCTCAGGCCCCTGGCAACGGAAGGCTGAGCAAGCAGGCCCTGGCCGGGCCCGGCTTTCGGGGCCGGCCCGGCCCCAGCTGCCGACGCCTGGGAAGGGAACCTCGCAGGCTGTTGAGCGGGAGGCGTCGGCCTCCCCGGGGCCTGCCTCCCGAAGCTCCTCCTGGCGGTGCAGGAACGCGGCGACACGCGATCCCATACAGGGCCCCGGGGGGGCGGCCCCGCGGCCCTGTGGTGCCCGAAGTGTGTTCGCCGGGCGTTTTCCGGCCTATTCTCATGAGCGTTCTGCCCAAATCGGGATCGATTTGGGCAGAACGCTCGTGAGAATTGGCCGGCGTTGGGCAGCCCAGGTCAGCGCCCAGTTCCACGTGGAGCAGGGCCCTTTCTCGCTCGGGGCATGTCGCGGCCACCCGGAAAACGAACCTTGACGATGGGGCGCGGCCGGCGCCCCAGCGCCGGGGAGTTTTTGTCGAGCACATTGTATGGAGGCGCCGTGGCCGGGCGTCCGCCTCCGCCGTGGCGGGCGGCCGGGGCGCCCGTGGAGGGGGCTGGCCTCTTTGGGGGTAAGATTTGATCTCTCACTCCACGGCTGGGACGACGCCGCGAAAGGTGCCGTTGTCTCCGGGACGGTCGGGGGACTCGTGGCGCGGGACACCGGGTTCCCCGTGGGGAGGCCCCCAGGCTCAGGCCCCTGACAACGGAAGGCTGAGCAAGCGGGCCTGGGCCCGGGCCCGGCTTTCGGGGCCGGCCCGGCCCCAGCTGCAGGCGCCAGGGAGGGGACCCCCGGAGGCTGAGGAGCGGGAGGTGTCGGCCTCACCGGGGCCTGCCTCCCGGAGCTCCTCCTGGCGGCGCCGGAACACGATGACACGCGATCCCGGACAGGGCCCCCGAGGGGCGGCCCTGTGGCCCTGTGGTTCCCGAAGTGTGTTCGCCGATCGTTTTCCGGCCAATTCTCAAGAGCGTTCTGCCCAGATCGATTTGGGCAGAACGCTCGTGAGAATTGGCCGGCGTTGGGCAGCCTTGGTCAGCGCCCAGTTCCGCGTGGCGCAGGGCCCTTTCTCGCTCGGGACATGTCGCGGCCACCCGGCAAACGAGCCGTGACGATGGGGCACGGCCGGCGGCCCCGGCACCGGGGTCCTTTCCCGGGCAGAGTGGATGGAGGCGCCGTGGCCGGGCGTCCGCCTCCGCCGTGGCGGACGTCCGAGCCGCCCATGGAGGGGGCTGGCCTCCGTGGGGGAACGGATGGATCCCTCACTCCACGGCTGGGACGAAGCCGCGAAAGGTGCCGTGGTCGCCGGGACGGTCGGGGGACTCGTGGCGCCGGACGCAGGGTTCCCCGTGGGGAGGCCCCCAGGCTCAGGCCCCTGGCAACGGAAGGCTGAGCAAGCAGGCCCGGTCCGGACCCGGCTTTCGTGGCCGGCCCGGCCCCAGCTGCCGAAGCCTGGGAGGGGAACCTCGCAGGCTGTGGAGTGGGAGGCGTCGGCCTCCCCGTGGCCTGCATCCCGGAGCTCCTCCTTGCGGTGCCGGAACGCGGCGACACGCGATCCCGGACAGGGCCCCGGGGGGGCGGCCCTGCGGCCCTGTGGTGCCCGAAGTGTGTTCTTCGGGCGTTTTCCGGCCAATTCTCACGAGCGTTCTGCCCAAATCGATTTGGGCAGAACGCTCGTGAGAATTGGCCGGCGTTGGGCAGCCTTGGTCAGTGCCCAGTTACGCGGGGATCAGGGCCCTTTCTCGCTCGGGGCATGTCGCGGGCACCCGGAAAACGAGCCGTGACGATGGGGCGCGGCCGGCGGCCCCGGCGCCGGTGTGCTTTCCCCAAGCAGAGTTGATGGAGG